>NW_027116801.1:10705000-11305000 GCF_024137725.1 Prorops nasuta | reverse complement strand
GTGAAACAATTTTTACAACTGGATTAAGATTATGAAACCATTGTCCCATTTGTACCTTTTTCAGTTGGATTATCTCTTCGTTTATATGTATATGTAATAATTGATTTTTTCCAAAAGAATATTAAAATATCACTCGTACTCGGAATTATTAAAGGATCTTTTCTCCCTGTGATAAAATCGTTTTTGCCCGTTATTGTTGATCCATCTCTAAAATATTTTTTACACGCAGATAAAAATCATAAAGCCATTGATGGATTAAATATTCTCTTTATCTAAATTATGTATTCTCAATGTGTGTTAAATAATAAATGAATATAAGAAAAATATTAAAATATGACTCGTGCTAACGATTTTTATTAAGAATTTCTTATATCTCTTCAAGATACAATAATTTTTAATAATATAGAATGATGAATTCAAGAAAGTTGAATATTCAATAACAAGAAACTCTGAGAGTGTAATGGAGGTTCCTCTTTATGCTAAATATAAACGATAATAAAGAATTTCCCCATTTTGTGATAAGAAAGGGTTAATAAAGGGGGGAGTGGGGCAAAATGATCACTCGAGATAAAATGATCCCTGAGGATTTTATGGAAACTATTGATACTATTCGTTTCAACATTAATCAATATTAAAATACTAACTTTTAAATACACAATGTAATATAGTGATGTCTATTTTTAAAACGTAAAAAATTGTTAGCGACTTTTATATGTTTATCATCGTTCTTCTGTAAGATAAACGATTTTTCAATCGTATAGGAAAGAAATATGGGGATAATTTTCATATAGCTTAATTGGGTAAATCATATAATAGTATAAATATGAACTTTTATTTCCTCTTAAAATTAATTTATAATCGACTTTGGTAAAATTTTAGGATTCGATGAGAGATGCGCAACGCATTTGGGGCAAAATGATCCCATAGTGGATTCATTGGTAAGAGAGCAGCCGTTGCTCAAAAGTAGCAACAATGATGATAACGAATGTATTTTACATGCACCAAACGGTTTAAAAACGAGGCTTATGGAGAAAATTAGATCCAATAAATTTTTTTCACACTTTTCGCGGTAAGCGATATATACTTCAATAACATGTTTTCTTTTCATAAAATACAGGATGTTAGCACTACAATATGCTTTTCTACTTTTGTATTAAAAGTATTATAGCTTTTCTCCATCGTATATATCTCTAAATATAAGTTCATTACTTAAATTATTCGCCTTGAGATCATTTTATCCCACGGGTGAGGGTAAAATGATCCTTTTGCAAGGTTTACTTTAAATTAATTACAACAAGACATATATAACAATTTAATTTTAGCGACTATACACAGAAATGTAAAGTAATGTGTGATCTTCGTTACATAAAATTTTTGCTACGTTAAAATCGATAGTACTGCGATGGATTTTTCCTTAGGAGGATCATTTTGCCCCTCTCTCCCCTATAATTATATCTATTAAAAAATATCGCAGAGTAAGAAATTGTATATATGCAGTTGAAAAGTAGAATTTCATTGGTCTAAGCTCTTATGGAATTCGAAAGAGAATCTTGCCAAGTGACGAAACGAGAAATAAATCGTCCGTTGAAAATGGCCAAAGCCTATTTTATGGCAAACTTAATTATTTAAATGTAATCCGGTCGCAGCGTTTTGTATGCTGAATTATTCAGGCGCAAAGTCCGGCTACTTTTCTCATCTGTGATACGAATGAGAGGATGACTGGAAAGTAGCCATAATACATTTAAACTTTCGACAACTTATAAAGCTACGAGTTTCCTCTCCACGCAATCATTTAATCAGCCTAGTGCATTCGACTTAATTCCGAAATCCGCATTGAAAAGGGTACAGAAATATAATATACATATATATATATATAATAGGGTGATTAAAAAAAAGTGGAACAAAAATTTTTTTTGACACACATTTTTTTTTTATATTTTATGCATTAAAATATAAAATTTTTCACCAAATTGGACCTCTGTAACTATATTTTAAAAGGTGGCGAAATTCATTTCATTATAATTTTTTACTGTAATATTTTTTTCGTCATAACCTATCATGAAACGCCTTTCGAATAAGTTTTATTTTTTGGATGATCCTTCAGTTATAAGATGACGTTAGTGAGTATTGTGAGTAGTGTTCAGCGAATGGCCACCTAGCGGTGGCGAAGAGAGTTAAGGAGCCAAAATAGAGTGCCAGGGCAAGAGAGCATAATAGCCCATACCGTTCTTTCATGAGTTTTCTCGAAATCGTTACATTATTAATAGCTAAATAATGATTATTGTGCGGTTAAATACTTAAAAGAAACAATATGGTATTGATTTATTGTGAATGGTGTAACTTCATGATAGGTTATGACGAAAAAGATATACAGTAAAGAAATTATATTGAAATGAATTGCGCCACCTTTTAAAATTGAGTTACAGAGGTCAAATTTGGTGAAAAATTCTATTTTAATGCATAAAATATAAAAATAAATGTGCACTAAAAAAAAATTTTTTTTGCCTTTTTTTTAATCACCCTAATATATATAGGGGAGAGGCGGGCAAAATGGTGTACTTAATGTTTAAAATAAAATTTTTAAAAAACCTGAAACTTTGTAATTTGGAAAATAAGGGAATATCATTGTTACATTATTAACTGTTTATTAATAACATTGGAACACATAAAAAAATAAATATATTCTTATATATTGCAGAAAAAATCAAAGAATGCAATTTATCCCGTTATGCCCGTCGCTTAAAGCAAATTGGGGTAGTATGATTAAATCATGAAAATCTCATGAGCAATGTTTACATATTAGCTTTACTTCACCATCTTCATCATCTACATCTGCACATGAATTGTGAGCCCATTTGTGACAACTAGAACAACTTATCTATCCCTCTGTGGATTTTGAAAAAAGGTGTTTGCAATACAAGCATTCAGCATCACTGACTTCATCTTCTGAATTTGAATTTTCTTTTTTAGTTTTTCTCACTTTAGATTTCTTATTTGTGCGCGTTTGTTTTTGACCATCTACTATCTTTAGTTTCCTTAATTTCACCTTGGTAAAGTTTCTTTTTTCTTCATCTGCTAGTACCCCATTTTGCCCTAATTAGCCGATTTTTGGATTATGACTTATTTCTTTTATTAGATGTAATTTTTTTTAACATATGGCAAAAGTAGTATTTAGTAATTATCTACCTTTAGTTTGTAATAATATTTTTCAATGATAAATTGGTTTATTAGTACTTACGTTGAATTTAATATATGCGGTGATATTAGAACTGTGAGTACTCGTAAACAGGCGTGTGCCAAGGACAGCGATTGTCTTATAACTGTCGATTTCGGCCTTATTGCATAGGTTTCATATACGCGTGTATACTATAATTTCGTAAATATTATGTACATAACGTTACTTGCGTAGAAATAAAGTAGGGTACCCCGTTTTAGTCACCTACTCCGTTTTGTTCGTCTTGCCCCTATATATATATATAATTTTTTTTATTTTTCTTACGTGATTTGGGTCTTGGAACATGTAAAGTGAAGAGTGCCGCGGATCCTGTATATATATATATCACTTCCCAGACCGAAAATAAAAAGAGATTTCGAAAAGATCCTATAAAAAATTTTTGACATCAATTATAATTACAAAAATACACGCCTCCTTAAAGGGAATCTGTATATCGACATTACAAAGCGAAATCTTACGTCAAACAAAGCGGCCTCATTTCTTAACCGATTTTAACGTTTATACACCTTTTTGAAAACGCCGGAAGATTATCTAGCGATCTTCGTTGGCAGATTTTTCAAAAAATGAAAAACTTAAAAAAAAAGTGAAATTTAAAAAATCGGCCGACGAAGACCGCTAGATAATCTTCTGGCGTTTTCAAAAAGGTGCATAAACGTTAAAATCGGTTAAGAAATGAGGCCGTTTCGTTTGGCGTAAGATTTCGCTTTGTAATGTCGATATACAGATTCCCCTTAAATCTCTGCTCTAATACTTCAAAATTCTACAACCCGATTATAATTTGAAAAATGACTTCTACTCAAGGCCAAGCATATAGCAATATAGTGGAAGAACGAGCTGACTTTGTAAAATAAAGCGCATGGATTGGAGAAAAGTCAGTGGAGTTTAGCTGCAGGATCCCCTAGGGATTTTCGAGCTGTGCATTTCGTCAAAGGAAAATGGCTAAAAAATATTTTGTCAGGTGGTACAATCAATCGAATATCGATCGATATCTGACGAAGCGTATGTAGTGGGGGATATGATGGCACAGTAGGATGCACTTTCCCCACGGCGAAAAACCGTCGAGGCTGATGATACACACACACACACACAAACACACGCGTTTAGGTATACGCATTATTAACTCAGCGCTGTCTCTTTGTATACGAATTGAATTCGAATTGATTTTCAAATGCGTAAATGGACGAATTAAAAGGGAAATCGATTTATCGTAAATTAGCAGCTCTCTCGATGCTATTATGTGTAGGAAGCAATTTTTCCCACTCGTTTTCCCACGCCTTTTCATTACCACTTTTGTTGCAACAAAACGTTCAGCGTTACCGAATCATACGGATGCCTTGAAACGAAAATTCTTCGTATTTCCTTGAACTCTTAAAAGCTGCGCATATTAAGTCGTTATTGGCAGCGACAAAGGATTGTTAAAATGATTCAGAGATTTGGCGAGTGGCAAATAAGCGCGCGCAAGTTGTATTACAGGTCGTCAGAGTGTATCATCCTGGATAACGAGGTTTTCCGGACAATGCAGCCAGCCGACCTTAACTTCCTAACGAACCAATAATTGCCACTGTTACCCCTGGCTATGGACGAGAAACTCTCGATGCTTCGTATAGTAATAATGTGTGTATATATATATATATATATATATATATACATATCGGTATTAATTATACAGCTTAACGCATCATATCGCTGCCAAGTAGATTTTTCCATAACACCACGACTGAAAATTCGAGTAAGATGTTGGCATTTTATGAAAATAAGGGTGTGAATATAAGAGTGAGGGGAGGGGTGAAAATGGCTTTTGGGTGTGACACGATTAAAATGTCAAAGGGCACGGGGTAACGGCGCGGAGGAGGGAGGCGTGGCGTATATTGGATGCTGGTAGACCGGAGGGGTTGGGTTCGGGGTTGGTCTAACACGAGTAGATATTTTGGGGATGGCGTTTGGACTAGGGGGATGGAGGAGGCTGGTTGGATATCTTTATTGCGTTTCAAAGTATCGCGTGACGGTAAGCGCAAACAAAGCGGTAATCTGTCGCAGCGGCTGTTGTTGCCTCCGCCTCGTGTCATGTATAGTCGTTGGCGCGGCTCGAAATTGCATTCCGTAGTAAACGCGTCCGAAAATGAAGGCTGGGGGCTGGCTGGGCCTGGAAAAGCACCGAATACCACCAGCTGCCTCCGGACCAAAGACGAAACCAACGCAACCCCGAATCCACCCTCTTGCTTATAAATATTTTCATTTCGCGCTGGCTTTCGATGTATCGCGCGAAATAATCGTTATTTCACCATCGATAAGCATTCCGAGTACAATTTTATTTATATAAGAAAATAAAAATGTATCGTGTCAATGATTGACCGATAATTACGAATTCATTTTTACGTGGGTTTTTCACCAAACGCACGATGGTTTAAATTCACCCCTGAGGATTAAATATTTTAATTATGTGCTCTCGCGTTTAATTATCCCACGAAATTGTAATAATGCTTCTTTCAGGAATAATAATAATTGTAAACAAAATTTTATTCGTGTATAAAAACGGTTCAACTGTGCCAATGATTCACCGATACTCACGTGAATTTATCTTCACTCGCGAGCTAGCGCAAACGCGTAAGAAGTTAAATTCACGTAGCTTCTTGATCAAATGCTCTAATTACACGGTATCTTCTATTTGCCTCGCGAAATTATACTAATTATTTGAAGAAAAATAATAATCAGAGGGGCAGAATTTTCTGGAGGTAGTTGAGTCTCTAATAGTCGATGCGATAAATTTCTATAAATAAACCGTTAAGATTGAATATAGGAGTGGGACGATAAGAATTCTGAAAGTTCCGAATTTATTTTCACGAGAGTTTAGATCAATGGCACTTGGGGAAATCGAGTCGCTAAAAGCCGATTCTATCTTAATTACGAAGGGGACGACGATCTTTGGTAGGAAAAGCTACGAATCTCTCCTACAGAGCTAATGGGAAACTAAAACGATGGACCTAAATGAGTTTTTCGGCTTTTAATCGAATCGACTGTTCATTACTCTCCTCGAGATATCACGAAACTGCACATAAATCGGTGCCTTCTATGTATAGCTGTGACTCTCGCGATTCTTCGAGGCGCGCGAATAAAAATGTGCCAAAGAGGGGCGAGATTGCTTCTGCATTTTTGCATATTTTTTTCGAAAGAACAAATATATTGCAGAAAACTTGATTTTATTCAATCTAACGTGCTACATATATCACACCTTTGCGATATAAACGTTAAAACCTTCGTGCTTTTGTTTTAAATTTATAAAAAATATATATAAGCGATTTTAAACCAGGTTTTGTTCCGCTGTTTGGTTAAAAATCAGAGGGATAATTTTACGCGTGAGAACTCAAGGCTCGACGATATTGGCGATGTTGCCAATGTTGGCGCTGCGTTGGAGCGTGTCACAGTGTCAGTCTAATTAATGCGGGAATTTACATCCCCCGTTCAAGTCATCCCTCAGGCAGATACTCGATATCAGAGTGGGCTTTTTTTTGTGTTTTCCCCGACTAGCTTATGTCGTGGCAATCGCGATTTAGCTAGCATGCGTCACCATTAATCAATCTCGCGAGCCTCGAAAAAAATGCCCAATCAATTGCTGTTAATTAGCTGAAAAAATAAACCATGGCCATAACCTTTTCATAAGAATCGCATTTCCATTCTGCCCTTCAAACTTGTCGTCTAGAGGGTCTTTTCCTAACAGCGGAGCATAGTAGATTCGTGTTAGTTGACTATAGCACCCGGAATGATGGAATCTGAGAGCGCTGATTGGTCAATATTACGTAGTACCAATAACAGATAATAAGCCGTTACCAATAGTTGGATACAAAAAATGAGATTCATCCGCCATATTGGTGTGGAGAAATGTTTACATGCTAATCCTAGCAGAAAGAGGTGTAAAATGGAGAAATGTCAAATGGTAAGGTTACTATAAAGTAAAAGTTGAAAATAATGAATGGAAAGTACGAATATTCTTCATTTTCATTCAAAGTATTCAATTTTTACTTTAGTAACGACAACATTTGACATTTTTCCATTTTACACCTCTTTCTGCTACGATCAGCATGTAAACATTTCTCCACACCAAAATGGCGGATGAATCTCATTTTTCGTATCCAACCATTGGTAACGGCTTATTATATGTTGCTACTACGCAATATTGAACAATCAGCGCTCTCAGATTCCATCATTCCGAGTGCTATAGTCAACTAACACGAATCTCCTATGCTCCGCTGTTAGGAAAAGACCCTGTATAAATAGTTTATAGTTGTGATGCAAATTGTGCATGTATATATATATATATATATATATATTTGAAGTGAGTTGGTTATTTTTAGTATTACATACGTACATATGTATATTTAAGAATGTCTCTATTTTGTACATGCCAAGTGTTATTAACAGTGAGCGCAGCTTGACCTTAATTTTCATTTTATTTTAACATATAGTTATACAAAAAGGAAGCAACCCATAATGAAACTTTTGAGAATTTTTAAACTAGTATAAAAAAAAACAGCGAAATATAATAATAATAAATTTATATTACATCCCGTTAAGCGAATTATTTTTGCAATTCTATTTCGCAAATATAATATTTCGTTCTGCAACATTTGATGTTGTTAATTCATTTTCACAAAATTGTGGATTGGTTCGTTTTTGCATAACTATACACGTCCATTTGTAAATGGAATTCTATATAAATTGTATTTAGTATTATATTTGTGCAAACACATCAATTTCCTTTTATAATAATAATTCTATCTATCTATCAATAAATTTTTCATCGAGCTGCCCATCAGTTTCTTTTGTATAATTATTTCCATCATTTGATCGTATTTACCCTTAAATTAAGTCAAGCTTTAAAAGGTTCTGCGGATGCTTTCAAGGATGTTTTTCTCCTGTAATAGCAGTCTATTTTTACAGTCTTTGTTTCAGTCAATTATTCCAGGACAGATCTCCATTAAAATTTTCGTTCAATAATGGACGACGATAATGTCTTTAACGTCGATTCACTCGTGATTACTTCGTCAGTGTTTTTCCTTCAAACTTTAAATATATATATATATATATATATCAATAATCTTGCAAATAAGCGCGACGTGAAAAATTCTATACGCAAAATATTCATAAAATTCTTTTCATCGAGAAGAAATTTCCATTTTAACTGAGCTATGTCTAATAAGAATCCAATGATCCATAGCCGTAAAGTACAAAGTTTTCAGTAGAATAATTTACTCGCAACTTTCTCGTGTTATCTTTCTCAATTGCTTCGTGAAAGAAGCGGAGAGGGGGAAAACAATGCGAAAGATTGTTGACTCGCAGTGGTTTTACGCGGTGGTTTACCACTAGTTATTGTCCACTGAGCATTGTTCGCTTCTGATAAAATTTAAATGGCTCAGTCGAATCGTTACGTTTCATCTCGCTGGCCGAAACAACACGTGGCAAGAAAAATCGCGTTTTCCATGGGCTGCAGCATTGCTAGCGTATGATTGGGGGCGTAGAACCTCCACCCTCATTGTTCAGTTTCACAGCTTGATTTTTCGTCTGTTTCTACGCCGATAAATCATCTCCCTCCTCCCCCTTGTTTCTATTCCACAATGTTAAAAATAAAAAAAGAACTTTGCCATTTACAAACGAAACTTTTGAAGCAGAAATCCGCTCGTACAGTTCGAGCTTTTATCGTCTTATATTGCTCTTTGCGTCATTTATATGGTGCGTGCATGTGCGTGCGTGAATAAAAATTTGTTTATTCGAAATCTTACCGCGTGTGTGTGACTGCGAAGTTTGGAAAACTGCGCGGGTTTCAGTTTCTTGAAATTATTACATCTAAACAGGCGTAAAGGAGAAATTGACTTTATATAGACCAGAAGCTCCTGTGATTTATAGGGAATCTTTGTACTGGAGGAAGAAGAGGAAGAAAAGGAAAAAGTATTTTTGAAAAAGGGAATGCTGAAGGGACATAAATGAAAGAAACATGAAAAAGATAGGAATTAAATGGAGTAAATGAAATAAGGGGGTAAGAAAAATAGTAGACTCTGAAGATGGGGCGAAAGAATAAAGGAAGTGTGGTAAATGAAATGGGGGAATGGAAAGAGGGGGGGTTTGGTTGGGGGTAGGGAGAGAGAACGAAAGTGAGATTGTTGAGAAACATTTGTGAAAAAGTTGAAATGAGAGTGAATGAGATAGAAAAAAGCGTAGGAAGTAAATGATAGGGAGGTAGTAGGGAGGAAAGAGGCAAAAGGTAGAAGGGAGGAAGCTTAAAATTCTCTTTACAGACACATCGAAGTTATACAGTCCCATCAGACTCGTTAATGGTTACTTTGCGCACAGCCCCAAGCCACTTGAATTTATTCCTCGCGCCATGTTGTCCCCAGCCTTTGTCCCATTTCCACCTCCACCCTTTATCTGCATAACACACCGCAAAATAAGCTCGCCTCAACCAGGACACACATGAAATTCTGCCCTCGTTTTATAACCCAGCAAACTTGAAGCTTATCATAATTTACATTTGTGCAATATATTCGAAAAATATAACGTTATTTGCAGAGAGAGAACGTTGCAACAATAATATATGCAGATTTTTTTAGAGAATGCATTATCATAGGTGTGGGCCCACGTGCGTTATCGAACATTGGAGCAAATATAAAGTGAATTATTTATCGGACGAAAGATTCGTATCGAATGCTTTGCAGAGCTCGCGCTAATTGAAATTTACGAGAATAGTTTAATACGTTTGATGGACGTTCCGTTTGGATTTATTCAGCTTGCGAGTGATGGATGATACGATCAATGGCATCGCGAGATTATTGGGATTTAGAAAATTATTGCTGCTTTCTGGAGGCATTGAAATCATCGGGATGATAATTTAGACGGTCTTGACTGACGATGAATCGTTCGGAGCTGGCTAATCTCCTGTTTAAGCCCTCGTGTCAAAATGGCGTGGTTCACCCAGCTATTAATTATTGCGCCTGACGCGCTGCGCTCGTAATTAAGAGACGCCAACATCTTCCATATTGTGCCAGTAAAAACATCAGACGTAATTAAATAGCTCCTCTCTTTGAGTTTCCCAATTAAAAGCAACGAATTTTCTACTAAATTATTTGCCCTCTCCAACACAGCCATGTATATACATATACACATATAAGACGTGTAATATAGAGATACGTGCATGTGTATATCTACTTGGGAAAAGTTCGCAGCTTGGTGCTTTTAGAGGGAATTAATGAGGAGATTTATGCCGATAAGCAATGATAAATTGAAGATTAGGAAACTGCTAACGGAATTCCCTGTTATAGCCCGGGGATCTTGGCCAACGTTACCGTTACTGCATGCATTTCATGGAAATTGGAATATTCGCGCATTAGCACGGTCGGAATCTCGCGCGAGGATTAATATTGTCTTCATTTACTTGGCAGTATATCATTGCGATATGGCCTTGACCCATCCCGAAGCAACGTAATAATGCAATAATTTTCAAACGCCTCACCTCGCGCGTCACATTTCGCCCAGCTCTTCCTTCCCTCCACTCGCAGGGGTTATAAATTTCCAGAATGTCCAAAATACTCGAGCGGGAGCCTGCGAAAGCCTCCTCTCTCTACCAGCATTCCACTCTCCCATCAATGTAACCCCCACCACTATTTACTACGCTGCACATTCTCATATATATATATATATATACCTATACCTGCATAAACTATTTTATTCTCTATTACACTGTTCCATCGAAAATCAAATCAGCAGAGTCTTTCCAAAATGGTTTTATTTTTTTTATTCTAATTAACATTTCCTGTATTATTGGAAGTTATCGCTATTGACGCTATTGTCGTGGGAGAGTCTTCGGTTATCGTGTATGTGTGTGTTGTATAAAAGGAAATATTCTCGGAACGAGTCCTGAACGGAGATTGGAACATCCGATAGTTTAATATTACGTGATCCACGATCCTTCCGTGCCATCTAATCCCCTTAGCCGTTAAATTGCGGTCTTAGAACTTGCAGGGAGACAGCCTACCCTATAATAATTTCACTCCACGAATATAATTAACTATAGCTTCTCCGTCCCTGAGTTTCCTGCACGAGAGATGTACAGTTATTATCAGGATTCAGAGGAAATGTGAATTTTTTAAATTCCAAAAACCACTGTAAAGGCGAATCATTTATTTTTTAACACTGTCGTACGTAGACTTGTCAATATATAATTTCTTGGAATTTTTAATAGTTACTGCCAGTACTTGTAATAATAACATTGTTCTCTATATAGGAATTGATATAATTATAAGTATATACAGTATATTCTTGAATTTTCACAAGAGATGTAAAATTATTGCTAGACTCTGGATTTTATACAAAAATATAGAACATTTAAAAAATGAAATATTCATCAGTATTCAACTCGATTGATGCAAACTATTTATCAAATTTTTACAAACTGATGTAGTACGTTAAATTAAAATATTTTATGGAAAAAGTCAATAAATTTTTTAGATGGTTGTATAATGCATAAAAATGCAGATTGTTGTTATTGCGATGGAGAGAAAAATATAATTTTTTGTGCAATGCCAAGAAACATATATGTATAAATTCCCGAACGTACTCTCGTTGTAGATATTTCAATGCGGTTTTACATGTTGCATGGATACAGCCCACCCTATAATAACATCGTTCTTCGAATGCAATTAACTATACAGTCCCCTGGTTGTTGAATTTTCACAAAAGATATATACCAGTTATCATGCAATGGAGAGAAAAATAGAATTTTTTGCAATGCCAAGAGAAATGTTAAACTCTGATGTTCCGGCCCCTTGGAACTTGACGTAGGATCGGTTACCAGCCCATACACCTGAACGTGCTTCGGTTATAGATATTTCAATGACATTTTAGCGGTATATATCTCGAGGATTATTCGTGGAAAAAGGAGCCGAGAAAGCGGAAAAGCTCCTGCACTTGGGTCTCGCAGGCTCGTAAATTTCCGATGACGGTAACTTGGAAGAAGAAAATATGCTCCGCCGAGAAGAATATAGTATATATATATATATAGGCGAAATGAGAATTCGATTCTACTGGACTGAAATTGTAAGGTGCTTTGGAAAAGCAAGCAGACGCTGAAAATGCGCAGGCGATTAATTCAATTTGTCTGCATGGTGTTTCTTATTTTCACTCTCGTTAAATTGAAAATAAAATGCGAGTGAAAGAAAAAAATTCAATTAAAAATTCCTACTTGTATTTATTGCGTGTAATTATATCTTGGACCGATTAAATTTTTGCACATTCAAACAATTGTACGCGCGAGCGTGCTTTTCATTTGTTTCTCTTATTTTTTCTTCGTTATTAAGCGGCTATTCTTCGGATCTACTTGGACGCGCGCGTCCCTATTGAAATGCAATTAGCCTGTAGATGCTTCGCTTTTTACTAAACCAGTTCTAGAAGCAAGTTTCGCCTATAATCGCTTGAGAGCGTGGCGCTAATTACAAAAAGTACCAGCGAAGAAAAGCTCGTAAAGGAAGAGGAAGAAAGGAGTCCTGGCCAAAGAAGCCGATTAAATAATCTTGCAAAAATAAGCATTGTGAACATTGTACGGATTTTATCTAAATGCTCGCTAATTCATTGGCCTAGTGAATTAATATTATTTGAAGAGGAAGAAGGGATAATAATTCCACTCTGTGTCTTTTTACGAGAGAGACGGATCTTTATAATTTTCCTATCAAATAATTGGAAGTAATATTTTCATACCGATTATTGTAATCATTTTCATGATCATCAATAATTATCATTGTCGTAAAACTTATCGAAATAATGTATATTTTAATCAATATTAATCTTTAGTAATAATTAATATTACAGTAATTAATAATTGCACATAATAATTTCACACTGATTATCGTAACAATTTTAATTAACGTGAAAGTTATTGAACTGTGGAAAATATTTCTGTAACAACGAAAAGTTCATTATTAAACATTACAATCTGTCCAGCAATCACCTTTAATTAATATTGCAAAGAAAATTTTCTCGAGTGCAAAAGATTACAGTGGGAACGTAAGAAACACGTAGAATTTTTCACGTCCTTTGTTTCCATAGACTTAATCGTCCTTGTTAGTTTCACACTTGGTTAATTCAATTTATACACGAAGTATCTGTTCCCCAGTTATGTTTAAAGCTATAGGCAATGTCCTATCAAATAAAATCCAAACGAGTCAATTTTTTAAAATCTTGATTGTGTCTGGTTCACATAAACTTGACAAAAATGCACGAAAGAATATCAATTTTTTCTTGACTCGAAGGAATGCAATTTTTTTCACAAAGCTTTCTTGAAACTCCTTTCTACTTACAATGAGGGAAGTCTTATGCAAAAAATTTATATTTGTGAAAAAAAATGAATTGGTACGTCTAAATTTCAAAGAATCTTAATTTTACACTACTGTAAAAGATTTTTATAATAATATAGGTATAATATTATAACACTATTCGTATTACTGATATGATTTGTTTATTGGAAGTTTGATTTAAGGGTGAGGAAACGCGATTGAATAATATGACAGCCGATAACGTTACTTACAATTAGACATGTAACCCCGTATCACGTCACTGTAAATGCGAACGCTAGAAAATCTAACGCACTGCCAAAATCGCTAATGCGATTCAGAGTAGTATACGCCCGAGGGAAAGTAATTAACATGAACGTCAGATCGATTTCGTGCGCTGACCATAATGCAACGACGAATTCTACGCTTTGTACACCATGCTGATAAATCATATCCATTAATAAATATAGATATAGCTGAACTGTGGAGAAAAGCTACGAGGGAAAACAGAATATTCCCATGAAAAAAATTCACAGTCAAAGGAAAAATTTTACAAAGGTATCGGAGAAAAATTCAATCTCTTCAAAGAAAAATGAACTCTTTACACGAAGGAATTCTTTTCTCTTTTCCACGAAGTGGCTGATCCTTGAGCTACCTCGAAAGCTGTAAGCAAATTAAGTTACGTATATATTTTTCCATAGAAAATGGAAACGACGAGGACAGCTTTTCCTTCAAGTTTTTTTTACACTGATTTTCCAAAGGTTTCTTCTAGATATATCTGCTGGCCTACATGTATAGGAGAGAGTCACGCAGTGTGTTTCGACCACGAATCACAAAGTTCAAATCCTTAATAATTTTGTTGACAATATGATTTTAAAAAGAAAAATCGTAAAAGTATTTTTTCATAAAATCCACTCGTCTATCCAGATATTTTCAATTTGTAAAACCAGACCCGACGCTCTTTATAAGTAAAATTGATGCTTGAGTATTGAATTAACGATTAAGTTGTTCTCGACGAGAGAATTAATTAAGCACAGGTGCGGCGACAAGTTTTTCGATTTGACGGGCATTAAGGTTTACACTCGTTGGAGCTGAGATTTTCTCGGCTTTAAGATATCCTTCGGCTTCGAAGGTGAACTCGGAGGGTAGTGACTTGGCATGCCGCGGACGAAGATGAATCCGGGAACCAGTTTGTCGCGGGATCTGCGCCACTTGAAGCGGAAGAACGGGATGGGAAGTGCATAAGGGATGATAAGAACAGAGTCAGGCCCTGTAGGTTAATAGAGAGAGAGAGAGAGAGAGAGAGAGATTTAATCATTGAACGAAGTTAAACGCCGCGTCAAGTCTGAAAAGAGGAATTAAAGGTTCGAATGAATACAGCCAAATGACGAATTGTTCGAAACGGTTCGGGAAGAAAAACTGATTAAAAACTTTAAGAAGCGCGAATGGGTTAAGCTAAATTTGCATTTGTTCAGTCGCGTATTCACCAATAGGGATGATCGCAGGACCTGGTAACGTGGAATAGGGACGACCTCGTGCCATGTAGCTTTGGGAGGAGATATACTACAGTAGGTGGATGAAGGGGTATAGGGGGGGGGGGGGAGGAAGAGGATAGGTTGTATACTCAACACAAGCCATGGAAATTATCCTCGGTTTCATGTCAGAGGGTGCACACATTCCCTACGAGCGTTAGTATCAAAATCCCATTACCACGCGAAAGCGGCTCTCATATAGGATTCACTCCGCTATACAGACGGTTGATACCGATATCAATTTCTCTATCCTGAAGAAAAACAGATGCCAGCGGCACTCCCTCACACTCAAAATCATACCTCGATTATTGACACTTTATCTCAACTATTTTTATTAAATCAATAGGTCCCTCTGTGTTTTCCTAGCCCATCTTTTCAGGTCGATAAGATTATATCGAATTTTCAAGGTTGAAGGTGCGTTCGTACGGTATTCTAAACATCCGCGTTTGACGTCATACATCTAACAAAGGGAGCCAAAATTAATTCGGCTAGAGTATATAGTGTATTGTACATACACCGGGTGTACGATTAATTTTTGGCCTTTGAATATTTATTTTTACGGTTATTGTTTTTATGTTAAATGTTTATGGGAACTAATCATTTTTTAGTTTTCTCGCGCAGTTCTGTATTGGCCAGGCAATGATTTAACAATCTAGCCGCACTGCTTTATTGGTAATAGGTATATGGGCAAGATATTAGGTGATTATTGGATATTTCAAACGAAAGAATGTTTTCTTGTTTACCGATAACTGCAATTATTTTCGTATAGTCTATGAATTGTAATTAATTTAACATCCGGTATTCTCCTCTTACAGTCGTGGAGTTTTGTATTCGACGGAACGCCCGCTTGTTCAATTCTCTTATTTACTACAATAGTACTTATTATAAGCTGGGCTAATGAGCAAATAATAATGCGATCAGCTGGAAACCTTTCGTCTTCATTCTCTTATTTTATCGAGTTTTATGGAATTATTAGACTTATTTAAAACCTTATTTTTTCTTGTACAGTTTGACAGTTTTCATGATTTTCCAAGAAACTCGAGTAATATTATAAAAAAATGTTTTAAATAAGAAAACATCAGAATTATACTGCGATTCAATTGTAAAAACTCATGCAAATACACGCATTCGCCCGCATACATATCTTTTTAAAGCCACATAACTCATGAGCACCATAGTTAAATATTAATATAGTTTTTAAAAAGCTTTTAGAACAGTGTGGGCTTACTACATAGAATATAAAATATATGATTCCATTAAAAAACAAATGCTGGCGACCGTAATTTTTCATTTAAAACATAAAATTTTGCCAATTTTTTCATACTTTCTCCATGAAATAATACCAAGCATATTTTATTTGAATTATTCTTTTCTAATATTGTTAAACGTAAAAAAAAAACTAGCAATCTTAACATTTATTACAGAGAATTGCAGAACATTATCAATTCTGAAAACCTGCAATCGCAATTTTTCTTTAATTTTCTTTTAAATAAATATTATGTATAACTCAAAAATATTCTTTCAAAAAAGAAAAGTGCCGTCAAACAGTACACCCCTTAGTCATTAGAGATATCCAAGTCTAACGTTTGTGATGTCTCAAAACTCTAATTTTATGAATTATTCGCAAAGGCTGTATAAAAATGCGATAAATGGTGAATAAGCAGTATTCGCATTACAAGGATCGAACATACATGCAGCGAGTGATTAACACGCGTAACGAGCTTGTAAATTCTTAGAAGCCACGAGCAATAGAAAAAAGATTGTCCATTGCAGGATTCGGTTGGCAGGATCGAGAAGAAATTTCAATTTCCCAGGAGACGACGAAAGAGATTCTCTCTTTTTTGGCTCGACCAATATAATACACATTTCTAGTCTGGTGCTCGGTGTGCCATGCGCCAGTTTGCCTGCCTCGACCTTTTAGCCGAAATATTGCAGGTGATATCGACGACATTTCCTTCAATATTTCTCTCTTTTTCCTCCGATAGTACCACGCAACTTGGCCGTACAGTCGGTTGTCGACAGTGTATACCTACATTACGCCAGCCAGCCAGCCATCCCATTTCAGAGAAAAGAACGAATCTCCTCCGCTTTACTCAAATATCCAAGCATTTACTAAAACGCCTCACCCCCCCCCCCCCTCTATCTCATTCTACAAATTCTATTGCATTTATATAGAAACCCCTTTCAAACTGATATCTGTTTTGTTTTACTATATGGAAGTATGATAGACGTGGCATTAAACAGGCCAATTGCCGGTACATGATTCATTCGGAAGATTCTGCTAGGCGAGGATTATTTTCGAAATTGCAGGATCAGGATAATCGTGTAGCGTGTACACGTGTGATCTGTGTGGGGGGGATTGGTATGACAGTATATCCTAGAAACCGGTAAAGTCCCTATGTCCCGTACGTGACAATCGTGATTACGACCATTATTCGCGAAAGTTATAGCCAACCGTTACTCCTGATATCGGAGACACGAGCACGTTCCGATTCTAAACCAATAGCTACAGAATAAACTTAATGATAGAGATTCACTTTAATAACGAGAAGGGACTTTTAGCTCGTAGCGAAACTTTTCTCCTTTCACACCTCTTTTACTAGCTTTGTCATTTTTGATGTTAATAAATGTTTTTTGTCTTGTTTTCAGAGTCACGACAGTTGGCAGGGACACGACAATGATCAAGTGAGTTTCGTTTTTAACAAGCCCCATCTCCCCCTCACTTATTCTCTTTCTCTCTTTCTCTATCATGCTCTTTACGACGCCCTCTTTTTTCCTTTAACGTACTAAAAGCTTTCGCTTGTATTTGCCTGAAATTTTCGTTAAAATCATGCTTGATAAATAGCTGCTTAAATAATCCGCAATTTGCTTAATTAAATAATACAATGCCAGATAATGGAATTGCTACTACCATTATTACTACCATACATAATTTTCTTCTTTTCAAGATAAATATCCATTAACCTTTTATTACTTTACTGTTGTGTACGTAATCGTTTTTGCCAATTATTTGTGCAAGGGTTGACCAAACCGATAATACTCGGGTTTTTCGAGTTATGGAAATGGAAGAATTTCGGAGCTTTGGAAAAATAAGATGGAACGCTGATACATCGGTACTGGCGGTTTACACATTAATTTCTAATGGTGCTGCGGTTTTAAAGGCACGCGCGAACGAAGATAACTCTTGGAGTTTTTGAATGCGTTCCCTTTACTGCATGGTGACTGGCGTCGGGATACAGTTTTTGGCGGAGGAATTTTATTTTCCTAAAAGGGGGCGAAGGACGAAGGACGAATTGGCTGACTGGTGGGTAGCGATAGGGAGGTTTAACGAATCTTTTTAAATTCAGTTTGCTTCTCCTGGTCGCTGCACCAAGAGCAGAGTGTACGATATCAGCGTGGGACAGAGCCTCAAGGCGAAGGTAAACCCGATTAGACGTCGCACTAAATCTCATTGAGTCGACCCATTGTTAAATGCTCTCTTAGCCGAGGCGTCTTCGTCGACTCCCACCAGTGCCACCACTTTGGATTATCCAGCGGTAGCGCTCCCTCCCCCTTCCTTGTTTATCCGATGATGCGTCCCAAAATCACCATTTCACCTCTTCCGTGATCCCCTCGAAGACTCGAGATCGATCGATCGCCATTGGACGCTGAAAATTTGCATCCCTCTTGCGCGGAAACGGCTATACGAGTTTGCAAATATAAGATCGCTAGCCGGTGGGATATAGCCCTCCGGGTCTTTTAGCTCGTTTCTAATTTAATACGACGTAAAGATTAGTGCAACTCTTGAGCCATGGCAATTTCGGTGGAAGTTGCTGCTTGAATAGGCGTAGGATAATTTCAGCAGGAGAATACAGCGCAGCTTTCTTCGGAAGTAGAAGAAGCCTTCGTAACGATTATGGTCTCTTCCAGGAGATCGAGAAAACTGCGCTTGGTAAGAATTTTTAGTAGTCGTATTCTTGAGAGAAGGAGAGAGGGGAAAACTATATCGCGCGCTCTGAGATATTCATTCGTCCAACTTTTCTTACTGCGAGCGTAGAACAATTTTTTAATTATCTTCGCGTTTCGTTGGACGAATGACTTTGTCTGGTTTTAGAGCAGCTAATCGGGTCAGTGATTGTAGTTGAACTGCCCCACCGAGTTATTTCGTATTATGACCAATCGCTAGAGGCCATGACAGCTCGCCAACAATACCAAGTTATGTCATTGTGCTCTCCGTGTAATTACAGCATATAATGCACGCTATACGCAACAGATCACTGACCCGTCTAGCTCGCCCGACTTTTTTCCTTCCTGCCAAATTCTGCGGGCAGTACGTTACCTGCCAAATGTACTTACCGTCTGCAACAGTGAATGACAAACGCAAGGAAATGAACAAGAAGAAGAAACTAAAGCTTCTTTTGACCATAATGAGTATACTTTATTTGATAAGCATTTTTTAATGAACACTAACCATCCTTTGCACGGGCACTTTGAAGATTTTAATCCCGGCTGAACATGAACAAAGAGTAACTGCAAGCCGGATTTGCCAGATGGAAATTATATTCGTCTCGGTGATGGTAGAAAAAGAGCTTTAACCGCTTCCCTCCACTTGGCTTAACTCAATTGGGATTACTTTATTCTTTCTTTCTCTTTTTCCATCGTCATTTTTTTCTCCCCTTCTTTGCTCGCGACTCTCAAGTTTCCTCGCCAGCAGGAGTACACTTTGAAGGAGTCGCACCTTTTTCGACGTTCCGGATGTCGGAGTGCTTGGACGAATAAGTCACTTCTACTCCACCATCCGTCATCTGTAAACTTTGCTCCATTTCGATTTCTCATGTTTTTCTCCTTCGTTCCAGCTACCTCTTTACTGCAATTCCACTTCTTAAGCAAACTTTGCTTCCTCTCCTCGCGTTGCTGTTGCTCTAGCCTAAAACACAATTTTCAATCTGTTAAATTCTCTATTTGTCTTAAACACTTTTCTTCTATTCTTTTGGGAGCCTTCGGTGAACACAGAGACTAAACCTTAATCTTCCGCATCATTTGTTTTTTTTTTTCTTTTTTCTCTTTTATTACTAGGACATCATGGAATACAGTGTCCCGGAAGAGCTTCGACCTCGGAAAAGAAAAGCTTCGTAAGCCAATTATCTTTCCAGCAGTTTTATTTACATTTGTCAAATAAAAAAATATATATATCATAATTGTTTACCTGAAACATGACACGAGTGTTTTCGTTTATTTTTTTTTATTATCATCCTCTGTCCTAATTAACTTTTAATTGGAGCAATGGTGCTATATAACTTAGAGGAAGCACACGATCTTTTAGAAGAGATCTCCAGTTATCTTAGTTACAAAATAGCTTCTTGGTAGGTAAATTGAAGGTGGTGCACACAGAAGGGATGCAAATTGCAGTCAGTATTAAACAGCACATTGTTCTCCAACCGTGCGTTTCGCGGCGTAGATATAGAGCACGCGACAATTCACTAGGGGATTGCCAAGCCAACCTAACAAAGACTCAACTTTGTAGGTTATGTACGAGTACAAATATTTAGCTAGAGAAATAAATTGGATAGAAGAAAGGAGGGAGTGAAACGTGCGAAGAAATGATTAAAAACTGGACAAAAGGGAATGGTCAGTACAAAATCTGAATTACTTTCGAAAAAATCCTGATTCTTCGAAGAGAAAAAGAAGAAAGAGATAGGAGAGAGCACACTTCCTAGAAGTAACGCTACCGTTTCCTCAAATGGCCGGTTTCAAATGTAAATAAACGTATATAAATAATTGCCGATACGATTAGAGTCGAGGTGGAAAAATCTCAGGTGTTTCGAGAAACGTTGAGATCTCTGGAGTACATGTGCTTAACATCCCTTTGAATATTTCTTGCTGATTGGATTAAAAATATGGATCCTCCTCCGAGTGATTAAAAGAATACCGACGTTATCAATTGTTTCGCAAAAAACATTCTGCACACGCCTACTCCCGGTCGACTGGATTTCAATACCCTGTGATCCCGGTAAAAACTGGTTCCAGCAATACTCGTCATGGCCGGAGAGTCCCCTCTCGACCTATGATCGACCGTCATCCTTTTTTAATTTTTTTCCAGCTGCTATTTCTGTTTTTCTCAAGTTTTATTTCAAATAACTTTCAAGATTCAACGCAAATGAGCGCTAAAAAGCGACATTAGGTAGAATGTATAGGTTGATTATGTAGAGTATTGCCTGCTAACTCGAGCATTTATTGATTTTTCCTTTAGAAACGACAAATTTAAATCAATTCGTAAAAATTAGCTTAGGTATATATGTATAGTTCTATTGCCTATAAGATCTGGTTCACTGCTGATAGGAATGAGTACAGTATGATGATATCTAGAAAAAAGGAAAAGAATATAACAGTTAATAATAAAGTTTTATAAAATGGCCATACGACACTGAGTGACTCAAATATTTCTTTTAGTCGTCATTTAGTTAATTGGATAACTAAAAACCAACTATAAGATGACTTTTAGTCAAGTGTACTGTATAAGTGAAGTATCACAAGCTTGAAGGAGCACAAACTTCAAAACCGAACAGTATAAATTAACTTCGTACTAATTATTCATATTTATTATTTTGACAAGTCATAGAATTCATTAATAATATTTATGAGAAACGTAAAGCTGGAAGTTGAAGAATTTCAAAGTTGCAGATTTCAACTCTCATAAGAATACTTCCATTTATGAGAAGCTATACCATAATTTTTTTTTTCTTAGAAAAATGATCGATAAATAACCTAAATACAATTTTTATCGGCAAATAAGTGCCAGTAGTTTAAAATTCCTTGTGTAAACATTAGTCTGTATTTTCAAAACTTTCACGTGTCGTTAAAACTACCTTAAACATATGTCTCAATTCTCGCTGAAGCCTGAAGGTTCACCTCGTTCACCTGATCGCGAAAAGAGCAGGTAGTATAGTATCAATCTGCGTGGATCAGGCAGTGACGTGTTATAAGGAGAGTTGGTTAGTGAGTGAGAGTGAGAGAGAGAGAGAGAGAGAGAGAGAAGCTGCTGACAAAGTTGGGAGGGAAAAAACAATGCGTGGATCGAGCACTGGCTGGCGTGACTGGCTAGGCTGGGGCTACGTCGTCGTGAACGTAAATATACAGGACGGATAGTAAGTTGTGAGAGTCACGGGCGTCACGGGGCACGGGGCAGAGGAATCGTGCAGGTTCGTGCAGCCTCGGTACGATTCGTAGTTGTTCGGTGTCGGTGCGTGTAGCCTGAGGAGGTTCCAAGAAACTTCCATGTTCCATGCCGGCCGCGCGCGACTGATGACGTCAACAAACGAGGTCCGTCCTCGCTTCGCGTCTATTTCTTGACGTTTCTTCAAGTTTCTCCGTCCAAAACCATCAAGAAGGATCGGCATCACCACGCCCAAAGCTTTTCATCTAGTGAATATAACGCGTGTGAATCTTGCATCGAATCATTGGGTTTTCTCTGTCTCACGATTTAGCCGTGACTTTAGCCGTGAGTTTTGCTCGTGGAATGAGAGGAGAAGGAGGAGTAGTGGGAGGAAGAGGTGGTGGAAGAGCGTCCGTAGCGACCTAACCTCCGTGCGACCAAGCTTTGCCGCTCCTCTCCCTTGCTCTGTCTCTCTTTCTCTCTCTCTCTCTCTCCAACAATCGTGCTTAGTGTTTTTTCATTGTCGTGAACGCTGTGCTCCAAATCACTCCATATACTCGCCATCTCGCGATCGTCATAACGATATCTCAGCTGATCGGGCGAACCTAGCGCAGTTGTCACCTGACCTTACGCGAAGCAAGTTTCTCGTTTCTGGGCCGATGGAAAGTTGGCGGGATCAGCAGGAAAAGGAAGGTACTCGAAACTACCTGGCCTCCTCTCTTACCCCCCCCCCCCCTAGATTTTCTATTCCAAGTTGACAGCGACCTGACAGTCCAGCTCTCTTCGTGCTGCAATTCGAAAACCTAACCTAACTTAAGCCGGCTTTCATCATACAGTGTACATAATACATATAGTGTATACTTGCGAAAAGTAAGGATGGAACTTTATTTCTATCTTCGAGAAAACTCGGCAGCTGGTTTAATCCGGACTAAAAATGCTATTTAGAATTTCAAGAAGAAAAATCATGGTTTCGAGAAGAAAGGACGAAAGCTGAAGTGCGACAAAGTTGTAGATTTATGAGAAAGTATTTTTGGCGACGTGAAGCGTACGCGCGCGTGTGTGGGACTGTGTATGAGCGAAGGAGAGTGGGGACCGTGGACTGTGGCGTCTCGCTTACGGTGTATGCGTGACTGTGGAATGCCAGGCTCGTGTGCGGAGATCCCCGATACGCCATGATTTTTTCCGTGACGTGAAATAAAACACAGTGCTACATTGCCAATTATAATCGCTTCCTGTGTACAAAAAGAGGAGAAAATCCATGCAAAGCTCAGCCCTATTACAATGGGAATAAACGAGTGTGAAGTTCGTTTTCGGTTGTACAGGTCGAAACTGATTTTGCAGTCTTTGCATTAAATTCGCGCCCTCTTTTTGCTATAAGAAACGTCGCGTAAACTGTACATACACCCTATGCGTAACTCGGAATGCGCCCTGCACTACCTGCAGCGTACACGTGGAAACTAAAATCCCTGCTATTTCACTGTGTCTGTGTGAGTGCGTCCCCAGTGGCGTGTGCAGCAGAGTGAGACGGATGAACAACCTGTTTACGACAGTGGCAAAGGGGACGCGTGTTTTTCGTGGGAAAAACTCAATTAAGACACCATTGACCAATAGAAAATTTCGTTTCTCTCGGTTATTACAAATTTTACTCGCATCTCCAAACTTTCCACTCATTTTTCATGCGTGCACGAGTAAGCAAAGTTCAAAAGCAACGTTTCCCTTGCCACACGTGAGGAATTTCCTCGTGCTAAACCACTAAACTGGGCTCTCTAGATTGATGAAGCAGGAGCAGGAATGCATTAAACAAACGACACGCGAGACCTTGTCCGAATTCGCGCTGAAAATTACACCAGCTGCCGGGCGCGATAATGCAGTTTCAATTCACGACGCTGTAAACTCAACTATGATTTGCGACCGATTGAAAGTACGCTGGCCGGAACGAAATTGCGCATTAGACACAATATCATCCATATTCAGCTTTGTCGGTATTACGCGAAATAATCTCCGGATAGATTTGTAGCAGCTTTCAAGGGAAATTGTATGGATTTTCATCAAGGACAATACTTTTCCACTGTTTACAGTGCTTTCACCGATCGATCGCGCTTGGGGGACGCGACGTTTTGCACATTTTATTCGTTACCATTTCTACAGAAAGCATTTCTTTCAAGGTCACCTTCTCCTTGACCAATCAACTCACGATAATAATAAACTCGAGGGAATTGAACACCGAAATTTAGAATTTGCGGAGCTTCGTTCGCGTCGTTTCCATGATAATGAAAGCGTTTTTGGGTGGGGTAAGAAAAGCAGCGAGATAACGCGGGGAACGTATTGTCGGCGCGTGAGTGATTTCCAAATGTTGTTACACGGTGTTGCCTATAGTATAAGCAGCTTTAAAACAAAAACTACTTTTTTCGCGATTCATAAAAATCAACTTTTTGTCCGTAAAAGGTTAGGTTAGAGCTTCGTGTAGCTGCTGTTAAAAATTTCCTCGTAATTGCAACAACTGCACCATTAGCTGGAAATATTTGAATCGTGTACCTTTTTTTAAACGAGAGGAATTGACGATTTTTTATTAAGGAATTCCTGTTTTTACAATATTTTAATAAAACTCCCTATATATACATATAAAGCAAAAAAAGAAAAAAATTTTTTCCATTTTACATATCCGTCACACTCGTCTTTTCCTGTTTTCCCCTCAGCCATCGGCTCACGAAAATAATAAATACTACTGAGACGCGAAGAAAGGGAAACGCTAAGAGTGGAATGGTGAAATGTTGAATTTTCTTTGTAGAAAAGCAGCGAGATAACGCGGAGCGTATTGTTGGCGCGTGGGTGATTTCGAAATGCTCTTACGTAGTAGGCAGGTTCGAAAGAAATTGCTGTCCTCGTTAGATAGTGGAAATCAACGTTTGGTTCGTACAGCGACTCTTCATTCATGAGGGTCTCTGACGAAATATAGTTACAAAAAATACTAAAAAATAAATCCATACGACTAAAATCGATAATAGGGTCAATATTGGAACAACTACTGGTAGTGGAAGAAGCGTCCGGTATTGTTATGTTTTCTAACAGAGAAGAAAATATGTAATAATAAAAATTAGCTTTTGGTTCATGCAATAATTCTTTACCCACGAAAAGTCTGTTACGGAGTCGTTAGAAAAATATCAAAGAGTACATTCTCCTACATATATATATATATTAAAATTGAAAAGAGCGCTGAAAGCGGAGCAGCTAGAGGAAGGTGGAAAAAATTTGGAGCACCGTCGTCGTCATTGTAAAAGACGCTTAGAGTTTTCTAGTTAAATTTGCGATTGGCTAATTTTGCGTAATTGCGAATTCTTTTGTAGCTGAGATCGACCAAACCGAGAAATCCCCTAGGGCAATTTACAAATTGTACTCTGTAAGGATTGGCCTTGTGTGATCAAAGTTTTCGTTCAGCTGGGGATCCACATCTGATGCCTGTGGAGTTTTGTGAAGTGAAGTTTCGCGAGTTTTTTGCACGAGATGTGCCGCGCCAGGATCTGAGCCTTCCGGATTAAATTGGATTACTCGATCAATTGGCGAAGAAGATGACCACGCGGAGGAAGAAGAAGTCTCAGGACGGTTTCTTGAAGAAGGTCTCGAGTCTCTTCAATCTTGACACGGTGAGTTATGGCGCTCGTCTGCCAAAAACTACGACGCCAAACTTTTCTTTAGAGTATCTTAACTGAATTTTCCAAAGCAAACCGCAAACTAACCACTGTTTGAACCCTTGTGAGAATTAGCTGGAAGGTCACTGGAAGAATTCGAAGCTTGGAGGTATCGATCGCTGTGGCAAAGAAATCCTTCGACGAGAAGACTGGGAAAGCTTATATTCAAGTTCCTTGCGTACAATGGAGTGACGTTATCAGAAAACAGGAGAGGAAATGGAAGATCTTGGAAGGCTATTGACTCGTTCGTTTTCGTGCCAAGAAACTGGCACAGGTGCGCAAGTCGCGCAACCGACGTTGTTTATGTTTCACCGTATTCTCTTTTTAGGCTTCCCCTTCCCCGAGGCCTGCTACCTTTATTTCACGATTTCTTATCGCGAGAGAAGCTCGGCACACGGAGGTATGTCCCAAGCGAGACAATAATACTACCACAAGAAAGAGCCAGCTAACTCGGAGGAGAGATTCGGTGGAAGTGGAGGATGATCGCCCACGAGGAATAAATGTCCTATCAATGTCGTTGCGACAAGCTTCGTTAATGTCGAACAAGATTAAACAGGACCACCTATACGTCGTATCTGCGAAATCAGCGGTGTGTAACGTACTTGATGAAGCGTCTAAGCCAATGTGGTTTACATCGACAGCTGATTTCACCACTTCCTACCAAGCTAGACGTGTCCTAAGTCAACGCTAGCGACCTCAAGCTGCACGCTGCTATCTTGTAAAATTGAGCGGCTAGAGTGGGGTGACTCGCTCGCCGTGACGTTTCACAGTGAGATTGACGCGTCAGACAGCCACCTGGCTAATAGAATTTGCGACAAATCGTTGAGCGCCACTGGCAATTCAGTTTCCGAGGGCCATCAAGACATTATCAATTATCGTCAATGGTTTCTTATCGTGGCAAGCTGACCGATTTGTTTATGCAACTGTACGACCACCAGCCATTTGCTTCCAAGCGCTCTAATTGAAAGAACATGCTGGAGAAAATGGTAATGGTGTATGAACAGTAAGCCTTGTGACGAGGTTGCGCCGTTGAGATAAGGACCGTTGGACGGCTCTAGTGGGGTGGGGGGGGGGGGGGGTGTTGATTATACCGCGACTCTTTCTGCGTTACGTTATGAAATCGTGAGTATGAAGAAGAAAATGTTAATCGCATATGAAACGAGAGCGTTCCGATGAACTTGCTCCATTCAGATAAGAACCGGTCGAAAGTTGCAACGTTCGGATCAATGTGATCGATATTTGCATGCAGTGAGTTCACGTTATATTGAGTTTCGTTACGAAATTGACAGTATGGAAAGAAAATAGCAATTGTATACGAACACAAAGCATAATGACGAATTTGCTTCGTTGAGATAAGAATCGATCGAAAGTTGTATAACCAAGTTTGCAGCGTTTTGATCGACAAGATCAGCACTATATATGAACAGAAAGTGTTCCGATGAACATGCTCGGTTGAAATAACAAACGCTGGATGCTTTGATCATATTCAAAACAAAAAGACTGTATATGCAGGCAGTGTTCATATGCCATACACCGCATGGCGTTACGAAATCCCAAACAGTGAGAAATGTAAGAAAATGTTAATTGCAAACGAACGAAACACGAGTAGCGTTGCGACAATGTTGCTTTGTTAAGATAAGGACCACCCGAAGGCTGTAACGTTCTGATTGACAAGATCAGCACGCACTATGTTTGTTGCTCAGCGTTGCGTTATGAAATCATGATAAACAGTCCAACGATAATTGGCAGGGATTAGCGACTAATCGGAGCAGCGAAGGTTTCGCCGGATGTTCCATTGCTTACACGCGTACCATAATCAACGACAATTGCGCCGCGTTGTCTTACGTAAGCCAGCCGGTGCACCATTATCACACGCCGCACGACATTCGTTATTGGATATCTCTGTGTGGCCTTCGCGTCTCACCTTCGGGCCTAACCAGTCCAACCATCACGCGACAATCTCTTTCAGGTTTTTACAACGCGTTTATATCTACCTTCCACACGAATCCTTTCGACAATTACCGCAACTTTTCTTGCTCCAGTTTGGCCAAAAATCGCCATGAACTTTTTTCCCACAATGATTAATGATAAATTGAATATCACGCGTGTCTGCATCAAGTTCCTCCTCCGCTCTTCTTATCGCGTCAAGTGCAGTAGTAAGCGCGACCTCGGAGCTACTGCTAGAGAGAAGCGTGTGGAACATCTGGAGGAGTCCGAAACTCTCGCTGAGCCACGTCCCCGTTTCATCCCCCTCGTATACTTCTCGAGGACCAAACGCCATTGAATGGAGCGTTGAACGTTTCACGGTAGGCTGGCCTCTGGCAACCCTCGTACATCTCACGCCAGACGACGAGCTCTCGCTTTTCTCCGCTACCTCGCACAGGACTCTGGCGCATTTTCAACTCGCACAGGCTAGGAAGAGAGAGAGAGAGAGAGGGAGAGTACTGTGTACCCTCTTCTCGTTTACCAGAGACGTACACATGCCCCTCCCCTTCATAAGTAACGGGAAACACGTTAAATTTCACCTAAGTGGTCTCTCAAACCCAGCCCCTTTTAAGAGGGTCTTCAGCAACGATTTCCCCTGAATCTCCAGAGTCTCTCGCATCTATCTCTCCATCCAACCACCAAGACACTATACTGTGGCATAAAGGACTAGGATTGTATACGGTAAAAGTCAGTATGTACTTGCACCGAAAAGCTTACCTCTTTCTTATTCTATTTTTAAACGTTACTTTTTTTTCGTCCGAACGCAAAGGTGTCCTAGTCAGACTACGCGATACGTCGAGGTGGTCTAAAGTTTCCGAGGCGTCGCTGTTAGTGGTATCCCTCGAGGATATACGTATACCATAGAGACAGAGCGAGGAGAAAGACACTTGGTGCCAGATTTGTCTACACACGTGGAAAGCGAAGCATCCAATTTATCGGTATCCGAAACGCTCCGTCACTGCCAGACATTACCCGCTTTGCGGATGTTGACTCTTCGGGCTAGATATCTAGCCGAAACGATAAAAATCTCAAAAAAGATAGGGAGAATGCAGAGCTAAATGCAATACATATACCTCTATCCGAAGAATTCCTGTAAGATAGCCTTGGTCTAGTTTTGGTCCCACAGTTAAAACCGACTGCACGTCTTGTGAAAATTGTATAAGAATGGAGGAATTTTGGATAAGGAGTTTTCTAGGAGCGTATAAGCTTCTCCTTTACGGTCGCATCTGGGGACATTGGGAAGTCTATCGTGCTTTCCTGGTTGCGCATCCAGAGGGCTCCCAACTTTCCTCAACGATACGTTTGGAAAGGGTGGAGAGGTCCTTGATGGTTTTTGAGGTTGACCGTGCTCGAGAGACTAGCAGAGGAAGATGCGGTGCATCGGGGAAGATTTTCACGGGAGATCCAGCGAGAGAGAGAGAGAGAGAGAGGGAGAGAGTGTAACATCGGGCTGGCCAGATACGTAAGACCGGGCCAATAAAGAGCGTTGGACAGTTTAGCACACGAGCGCCAAGGCTATTTACCCGAAGGCTAACCGCTCGGAGCAAGGCAGTATCCTGTAATGGGACAAGCTTGGAAGGTATAACGGGAACGGCAATGTCGCCAATGGCCAAGCTGTTTAATAGTCCTACAATCCCCCCCGCAATACCCGGTGCTTGTCAAAGAAAACAAGAATTTCCAGCTTTAATCGAATCGTCCTAAACACTGCGGTTCAAACTGCCTCTCGTAGGAGAAGTCTTTGGAAAAGTATCCCTTAACGGACAACGCGACGTGCGTTGTAAAATTTTATTACATTGTCTCATAGATCTGGAGTTACGTCTGGGAGTTAATAAATAACAGCATTAAGCTTGGCAAGTTTTATCCCTCGCACGATCTATAAAGGAAAGATAACGCTTGGAGTTTAACGGCTCGTTGATGTAACAAGCTCGTTGTCCACTATTAAAAATCTTCTAAACTTCGGACCATAACTCTCGGTAATAAAAAAGCAAAACTCGAACAGACTTTAAATTAATAGTGGGTTATTGTTGAAGATTCGGGAGGGGGGGGGGGGTGGTGACAGAGGGACGAAACAATGGATGCTTCCTATCATTAATAATATTTTTTACCGATGAGTTTGCATAGGATATGGTATTAAAAGGCGGGGGGTGGAGTTTTAAAGTGTTAATATATCGAGCTGCTGGTCGAGCTTGGTCGGTCTGATGCAAGTCCTTTGATAAGGATATGGATTAGACGCGTATATAAATTGCAGGACGAGTGGTTTTGATAGGATTGATAAAGCAGTAGGGGGGATGGCGCGAATGTGTCGAGTTTGTCAGGGGATTTGGTACTTTCTCCTTATCGACGTATTTTCTCCATTATCGTGTATACAAGATGGCAGAATGAGAGGAGCGTTAAGAGCTGAGTAATGGTTTGGATGAAGGGAGTAGCCACTAAGCCACCACGCTTGTCGGTTCTAACATAGCGAGCGAGCACTTCTCTTTATACTCTGTCGTCCATTCTCAGTCCAGTTTTCCGGCCTCTCTCAACTAAAACATATTCCACTCTGGTCTTTCTGCTCCCCACCAAGGAACAATACCAACGGTTAAAGTCTCTTAAAACTATTGTTCGAAAGCCACTCCCTGCCAGTCGAGCAAAGCTTCGAAGTAATGCAACTTGAACAAAAAGAAGCGTGCACGGAAAAAAAAATGGACAAAGGCGAATTTACACCGCGAGAGATGTAACCTGGTGTAGGTGACTCCATTTAGTCACGCGGTACGCGGTTTATAATTCTTGCAACGAGGCGTGGAAAAAATCTTGCTCGTCTCGCACTCGAGCCTGTTCATCGCTCTAATGACGAATCGTGTATATATACGAAGTACGTACACCACTGCAAGTATTTATGTACACGAACGGGGCACACACACGGTATACGTGCTCGTCAGGGAAAAGTCGGCTGTTGGCACGAGAGTCCATACGAAACTCGACAAACTCTCATTAAACGGATCCTTTAACTAGCGCACCGCCTCACTCTAATTTAGCCTTATATTTTTTACGATTCTTCTCATTTGTTAAAAATACATATATATATATATAGCAGTGCTCCTTCCCCAACGAGAAGCTGATAAAATTCCTGCTGCTTTGCAGTTGGAGCGGACGAAGGGGGCAATTACGTCTCGAGAGATCTGGTTAACGAGAATCGTTGCAGCGGACAATTTGGCAAAAGTAGCCGAAAGTAGTGTGGTAGTGGGAGTATCGACACTGGTCACTGGTGAAATCTGGATGAATGGATGGTATCGCGGGGGGAGAACGGGAGGTTGTAGCGGCGTGGGGCATTTTCGTTAAATTGGAACGGCTGAGAAATGGAGAATAGTCGGTGGACGAGCGCAACGTGACCGACGAAACGCTAGTGAGCTAAATTTAGAGGGAGCGAGCGAGCGAGTGAACAAGATAAAGGGGGCTGGGTCGGGCCGGGCCGGACTGAACCGGGACTGCGAAAGATGAGGGAAAGAGGGATGCGAACCGACAGTCGACAAATGGAGGAGAGGGCCGTTCGTATTCGCAAACGTATATTTCACCAGACGGACACTGACCAGACAACCCCCCCCCCCCCCCCCCCCAAAGCCAATACTCAACGGAGACTCCGATCTTTTCACGAGCATTCTTCAACATTCGGATCATTCTTACGAAATGCCTCGAATCGCCTACGAGAGAGCATATACATTTTCAATAATACGTACTTGGTTCCCTCCACAAATTACTTCACCCAATTTATTTCTTCAAGGACGTTTCTGCAAGCTCTCCAATCTGCTTTAAAGCTTCATCCCGAAGCTCGCCTCTGGACGACGGTCAATGAGAAATACAAACAGTATTGTACAGATGCAATTTTCACTTTGACACTGGCCAGGCGGAAGACCCTCTTGGCCTCTCGGCCACTTTTGGCAAACTGCGCAAAGCCGGAAGTCTTGGAAATTGCGAAGATACACGTGACTAGTGAGTGACGAGAAAGTTTGAGACTTGCTCGAATTTCCAAAGTACAGGCAGATCGCGATAAAATTCGATCGTACTGACGTTGATGGACACTCACGAACTGGCTGGAAAGTTTCTACAAGCTATTTCAAGAACGAAATTAACTATCAGTTGTTACGAAAGTTAATTATCGTTACACTTTATAATTTACAGTGGTTCATTGCCAGAGCTCAGCTTATGAGAATGGCATTTTGCGCGCGTTTAATGGAAAATTCTTACCCCCTTCCGAATTGTCCGGTTCTATGAATCGCAAACTTTTGCTCTTAGACGCTCGGCGCGGAGCTATCTTCCTTTCGAATCAATATTCCATTATACAGTCAAATAACAGTTATATCGATATGTTTCAGGAGCGAATTCTTATTGCGACTGCTGCATGACTGTTAGCTTTTCCTCGGCATTCCCTCTCGTCTTTTTCAAGCACTCTGTTAGCGCTGGCAATGTTTGTTTATGATTTTCTCGTTAAAATATATTTTGCTGGGGAGTAGGGATAGCGCGATCCTCCATGAGATCCAATAATCGAATTTCGTTGACGATCCCCATCGACGTCGTCCAGCTGACCCTCGTTCTCCTAATCCGTCGGACTTGGGCTCTCGTGAATGCGAAAAATTCATCTCGACTGCTACGAGATAATTGGATACCGGCTTCCCTCCGGCCCCTTCGTTGCACAAACAATTCTTCTTCCCCGTATCGAAGCAACCAACCCCTTTATAATACCAATTTCGAGGAAATGTGATTGATAATTCGAGAAAAATTGAGGACATTTTTCCAATATTTACGATAGAAGAATGTACGCTATAGCTCATCATTAAACTGATTGACGTTTGCTTTTCCGAGGTAAAGAGACTAGTGTAAATTGTGGGACCAAAGGAATTTGCTAGGCTAAATACCCGAGAAAGAATTATAACCTGGCATTTTTCAAATCCACAGCTGGGATTTACCTAGGATGGATCATATTTTATTCCTCGAGGCTCCGAAGTCGTTTCAACTTTTAAAACTCGCCTTCGCTAATCTTGCTTACATCGTCGTTCCTTTGTATTTGTGTCTTTCTTATGTAATGCAGAAAAATTTAAGTATCTGTACTATACTTGAAAGTGCGTTTCATGAAAATAATTAATCATCCAATAATTTTAAATGATATAATCACTTACAAGTGTATCTGCTTCGGTTTGTTAAAAAAGGCAGGAATATTGTACTACCACCTAATATAAATAGCCAATCTTTAATTTAATTAGTGAAATAAATATATATATATATAAAACTGTCTGTAATGAAGTTAAAAGCATTTGAAAATTGTCACTAGTCTGAATTTTTTGAGCCACCGTTAGATGATATCCCTGTAAAAACAAAATCTCGCAAAGAAAAAAATACAAGGAAAATCGTATTATAATTAAAAAGTCACTTTCAGACTCTCTTTATTATTCATACGATTGCCAATAACACGGGGCCCTTGAAGGCTACCGTTCAATTTTCCAATAAGTTGCCTTCATACGCCTACATCGCTCAGTCTCAGTTATAATTGGCTTTTAAGGATAACAACAAGTTATTCGATTAAATCGAAATACTCGAGGCAAGGATTTCTATAAAATACTTTAAGGCAGAATTAAATGGGAGAGTAGAATATATGTGAAAAAAAAAATGAAACGAAATAAAAGTAAGGCGCCTTACAAATGGCCTGTTTACGGCTATTCGAGTGCCTATGCTCCACGCAGGGTCTGAAGATTTAATTCGTCCACCCCCTGTTTTAATAGTATATATATTGCGCTAGGAAATATTATAGTATTTCGCATGTGCGTAGAGTGCTCGGTTTTTTCCTTCAACACCGAATTCGTATCGTTGCGTTTCTCTACATTTGCCGAGTGAGACTTTTCGCACAGGTGTGCACGCGTTAGTCGCTGGTGGGGGGTAACAAATTGCCTGCCGCAGCTTGCGAACACTTTGCACCTTCCATATTCCGCTTTATCCCCAGTTTGCGTTGCGCATGCCCCCCCCCCCCTTCCCAATCCTCCCTACCTGCCATTCCCATGAATAACAAGCGCGCTCTCCGCCTTTCGTTCTCTAAAACTTTCACATTATCGATTCTCCTTCGAAATTTACTTGTTGAATTACTCCCTTTTACCGACCGAGCTTCATTTCAAAAACTTTCATGATAAATAAATAGTTCTCTCTCTTCCAAGTTCTCCCTCTCTCTCTCTCTCTCTTTTACACGTAAACTTTTTCTTCCTCCCTTTTGACGATAAAACAGAAACAACTGGCACTCTTGATATTTTACAATTGCTGCTGTTTTTATGGCTATGAAATAAATACAGCCTCTCTGCAATCGTTTTTTCACGAATCAACGCTCTCTATTTTGATTTGGATCGATGTGGGCTGCTATCCGATCAAACTAATCCCAATCTGCCGGTTAGCATTAGCAACCGTATGTTTGTGCTTTTGCGAATGTTTCAGTGAGCAATAAATTGCCTCTTCGAGTAAATTAAAGTTATAGGGGCTCTGATCCATATATATATATTTCTCTATGACTAATCGTTTTTAATTTGAATCGATTTTCATTGAAAATTGTCTGACATTGTATAACAAGATCATCTTTGAACAGATCAAGTCTAGGGATGCATTTGCTTTTGATAAATAGTTACAGATCGTTGCCAATCAGAATCCTAGTTAATCACATACAATTATACGCAATACTATTGGCTGAATGGTAATTGCACTAATTTCGATGCGAAATTGATTAGCAATAGTACTGGGTATAAACATTATTTACAAATTTCTTGTTAGCTAGGCCAGCCTCGTATGTATGTATTATCGTAGGTTACAGCTAATTAAATCGTTAGACAGAGTACTATAAATAAAAATTGATAATAAAAATCATGCAAATATACACATATGGCTCATCTAGTTTGCAAAAGGAATTATGAATCATTGAGAAAGGATTTACACGAACATGAGAATCTTCGAGATGGAAATGGTACGTGACCCCTCGATGGATCCGGAAAAACGATTTTTTCGCGGAATACCAATTTGCTCTCTCGATAAAATCATGTCACGTCTGAGATTCGAATGTCGTCATAAATTTCAGGCTGTCCGAAAAAATCAAGCCATACAATTAATTATAACGAGACCATCTCTCATGTATGTACACGATACGTTTGAACTTACGAGAATGATCGATGCCACTTGATTAAGAATTTAGTGCCACACGAGCTTGCTCCGTAAATTCTCCTTCATTTTTTGGTTTATATAGCTCATTTATTAGTAGTCTCGTTCCAGGTCCCTATCTATTTAATTGTTGGCTATTTATACGAGTCAAAGTCCAACACTCAACATTTCTTTATAGAAAAAATTTGTCAGTTAAATCACCATGTAGGATGTGGACACCAAAACTTCATTCATCTTCACAATTATAAGAGATATCAATCTCTTCGTAAGAACTTTTTGAAAATATTTTCTATTTGGATCCAAAAAGATAACACGCAAATTAATGTATACTTCCGTATAGTTACAAAGATAAATGAAGTCTTACGTCCAATTTATGGGAGAAATTATACGTGACATATCCTCTGTATGCGTAGAAAATATATAATTTTCAATTAACTCTTCAAAGAATACTCCTAATTTCTTCTTCAGAGATGGGGTTAAGGATAGGGTTGAATTTTATTCGACCAATCGGAGTAGCAAATTCAAGATTAAAGCAAACGTGAGAAAAGCGGCATGGGATTGGCGTAATTTTCCCTGTGGCTGTAATAACATCGATCGAGCACAGGGAGAGAGACGACTTTGAGAAGCTTTGAAGCTTCGCAAGCTCCGGGACAGCCGTTGAATAGCGTAGAATTTCCATATTGCGTTTCCCTGCCACTATTGTTCCAAAGAGGCATTCAGGCTATTTTTGCATCCATGCACCTTGTCTGCCGCACCTGCACGATTCTGCCAGGAACCAATGCAAATGCGTGTTCCTAGCCCAGCACGAGGGCATTCCGTTTCCCTGATGAATTTTACACCAAACGACCAATCATTCAATTTATGCGCAGTAGTATATACGTACATATGTATACGTATGCGTAGCATGAGAAAATTCACCTATCCACTTTGTCTTTTCTCTCTCTCTCTCTCTCTCTCTCTCTCCCTCCCTCCCTCCCATCCACCAGAAATAAACCACGCGACCTGTGTTTCGCTAATTCTCTCGACACTCATTGTTGCAGGCACATACACCTCTGCTCCAGGCGGATACCAGACACGTGAGTATAAAACGTTCTACTTCCCCCATTCCAACATCCTTCGATATATCTTTCGACCCATGAACAAATATTAACAGTCATAATCGTCGAGCAAGACCCACTTTTCAGAAACTGAATAATTTAATTCGTTTTATCGATTAAATGCATGGTTAGGAAATAATTCTTTATTGGATACTTTTGGATACGCCCAGTGCACATGTCGAAGAGTCCCTTGAACATCCTGTGTTATCAGGTGGATAAAGTACCAAAACTTGCTCGATGAATCGATAAATTTAAATATTTTTCTCTCTTCCGTTATATTTTATTCGTTCGTCGTGGCTTGTGTTCGGTTTGCGTAGGAATTCCAGTAATAAGGTGAAAAATATTTCAAAGAGTGCAGTATACATTATTCCAAGGCAAATGGCAAATTTCTGCAGTGTGCTGCCATACTCGAATCATACAAACTTCAATACCCATGTGCTCCTGTCTTTGTGTAACCTCTTATGTGATTCTGTCAAAGGATCTCGCGACCTTTCGACCAATTCTGCAAGCTCTACTGTCATTCTGCTGTCCTATGTAAATAAGACAGCAAGTCTCCAGTCCAATTCAGTTCCCTTTACGTTAGACGTATATTCTGATGTGTCTCGATTCGTTGTATCTTATATTGGCTGACATTAGACTGTCTTTTTGGACTTTAATATTTTTGCCATTCTTGTATTAAATTTTGGTGAACTTTTATTGTTTCTTTATCATCAATTTATAGACAGCTAGATACACAATGGGTAAAAACGATAAAAAATCTTTATTTCAATTAGTTCCTTTTTTATCTTTCACAATGTCATAATATTTTTAAACTCTTTCCGAACATTATTTTCAGTTGAAAACAAGCTTTCGTATTTTTGGAAAAAAGAAAAAAAAAACAAAACGCTTTTCCTTTATTAAAAATTATTTTCTTATCAGTTTTACGTTGCTAGAGTTATTGCAATCATTGTTTGCAGGAGGTAAACAAAAATTTTTAATAGTCCCGAAGAAAATGCACAAAAGAAGAATAATATACGAATCAAGAGAAAGCTACCCCTTAAATGAATTATACGTAGAGGAAAATTTTTTATTTGGTTTTTCCATGCTAACAAAGGCTATAGTTTTGCATTTACTGTTTCGCCAAAAATTTTAAAATCATTTTATGGAAAAGACCGTGCAATAGCCATGAGGAGAGCACTACCCCTAAAATTAATCTCACATATAGAATAGTTTGGTTTTTGATTTTTGCTTGTGCTTTCGCGTTAAAGCAGAAATGGGATGGTCGTTGCGCTTAAATGTCATATAACATCGATATAAATTGAAGTAATAGTACAATCGGATTGGGCAATGGAAATTTCATGTTGAATGATTAAACTATGGCGCTCGATTGGATTAAGCTTTAATAATTCTTTGACGAGAAATGAGGAGGCGGTTGTGCGGCTGTTAGGGAAAGTGGGCGGGTGGGGGTGGGGGGTGTGACCCTTCTCGCACCGTTTGTCACAGGTCACAGCTGCTTCAGTTACGCGAAGATGATTAAATTTACTTGATTTAATCGTATACCAGGTTCCCCAGTATTAATTAACTGTAACATTTTCTTACGTTGAGAGGGTTTCATCGGTCGAACTCTCCTTCGGCCCAGCTAATGAATTGCCAAGAATCAACATAATTTTACTCTCGGCTTTCCCACCAAGGGAAAAATCGTGTCGGCTTTCCCGAGAAAAACAACACCGGCGGCCAGCCGTCCTAGTTCGCGAGTAATTCCGATGCAGATGAGTCGGAATACATTATGATAATATTCCACAATTTTCAGCTCCGAAAAATCTCCCTCGGCCATTTGCCGCGTCGATAAATTATTGTATATATTCTCGAAACGTTGTACAAGCCGAAAAACGAAAGGCCTTTTAAAGCTGGCGTTAATTAAACGCAACGAAGCTCTTATTGAAGCCGTTAATTATTGTTGGCGAATATTCACCTAATTACGGTCTGCGCCGATAGACACTCGACTTCAATTTGCAGTGGCTGCACATTTTTAATCACTCGATAATTTAATTAATTATATACAAGGCGTTCATTTCACTCATGTCGAACCCATAGATTCGTGTACAGCGAATGATTTTCAGTATAAAATTATTATAGAATTTTTTATGCACATCTTAATTAAAAAGTTATCGGGGAGCAAAAATTCCTTGCTTCGAAACTTCCTGTTGGTCCCTGGATTGCCTAAGCGCGATGCCTGATTATATAATAAGAAAAGATCGTCCGATCACTCTACCAATCACAAGTTTCCAATTAAAAAATTTTTAATCTTTAATCACCTCTCATAGTTAATGAATAAAACAAAAATAAATTATAAGAATTTTATTCTCGAACCGAGTCGCATTATTTTAATTTATTAGTTTTTCGTGTGATTTAACCGGAGACTCCCCCCCCCCCCCCCCCTATACATTCAGCGACTTATTATTTAAAAACTCGTCAAGGTCGTTGATCGGATACCAATAAAAACCTGAAAAGTCATTTTCGCATATATCGATGAAATATGTTAAAGACAAAAATGACAAGATTTGTATATATAAAGGGAGATCGAATTGGATATGATTAATTTCGATGTAATTGTCGTAAAAAGTTGAAGCGCGCCCTCTATATATGGGCGAAGAAGAAGTATAATCCTCGATTGAAGTTTTATGGTAGCCATTCAAAAGTCCAAATTTGTTTGGCTGGCGATAAGATCGAGGAGGACGAAGTTAGACAAGTTTACGAGCCGTTTAAAACCCGGCGTCAAACTCTTCCTGCCAATTTGGCCAAAGTGCCAGTCCGATTAGCAATTATTCCCGCATAAGATTCTGCTTAATCGAACTATCATCCTCTCTCGAATGAATCGTTAGGATCGAACGTTGGATTCATCGAGGAGCTGATTCGATCGCCTTGATTATCATCTGGATTACGAATAAATATATATATATATATGAATAGAAATTATAATTTAAAGAATGAGCAATATAGGTTTTGCCGGATTGGAATTCGAGGAAGAAGCGAGATGCAGCTCGGCTTGGTTATAATGGAATTAGGATTTCGACGGAGTGGGATAATGCGAAATAGAAGTATGTTTTACCGTGGCCGTTCAGAGTGGATGGAGGGGGGGGGGGGGGGGGGCACGGCAGCTGAAACCGGAAGCTCGAATTTCCGTCTCTCCAACTGGCGCATAGCGCGGCGCGGAGAGTCGATCCTATATAATTCCCAGTCCGTGGTAAATACTCGCGGCGAAATGACTCGCGAAGATAAGCGCTTGAAAATGAAACAATTCAACTCGCTTGGAAGGAAATTGGAAGATTCGCGCGTCACGTGCTACCTATCAACCCCGTGCAAAACCAAACTACCCAAATACCGTGGATCCTGCAACTTTATTATATAATTTCAATCTTCTTCCTGAGATGGACCAATTGCGAATATAACTTCTTCGAGTAGCAATTCAATCGATCGACTGAAAAACAATACGAAACGCTAACTCCAGATTTTCTACATTTTCCATCACAATATAACCTATATATATGTATATGTATATAGTTGTTTATTTTGCGCGAATGTTGAGGTAGCCTATGCACGTATGTTCATGGCTTAAATGGTGAATTGATTGGATATTATTCCACCGAATGGATTAGGATGATGGGAGACGAAGCAACGTAGTGGACGTAATGCAAACGCAATTCAAGACACACGGAAACGTAAGCCCATTGATTTCACACCATTTACACTTCCGCTTTCCTGTGTCTTCAATTAACTGCCATACTGGAATTATTATCATCAGCCACTGTGAAAATATAGCATCTTCGATTATATTTTATATTTCGTTAAATAATCCAACTTTGCGAGTTTATAACCATTATTTTGTCAATTTTCATGATTTTTCCTCAATTTTGTACGGTCACGGTCGGTAATTTGTATTGTTTGGTCGGAGTTATAAAAATAATAGTTCAGCATAAAATTACCTTCATTGTAATATTTCCAGGCGCCGTTTTTATCTCAGTGCAAAAACCAGAGTAAATTTTGAAATATTTCTTTCTGTGGTGCAGTAGCTATTTCGGTAAATTATCAAAATTTTAAATATTTTTAACGATTTCAACCCTGCTAATAAATAGGTTAATTTTGAAGCTCGTTTTGAAGTCTGCAGTTCTTCAAAGTCATGCATGCATGGCCATTCCTCTTCGTCCCCCTTAATCGTCTAGTCGCCTAAAGATTCATAAAGGTACCTGATTCGATTGGTAAACCCGCTCAATATTTCATCGGAATATACTATTTCATTCGCTGGCAGTCAAATGCACACCACGGACCATGGAAAAATCCCATTTCGGATGATTCATCTCCCACTCGCTCATTTCACATAATTAACTCCAAGTCGGTTAAGATACTGCGAAACTCTCGATCCAAAAGTCAGAGATATCAATTACATTTATCATAATAATAATTTCTCTTTTTTATATCGTTACGATAGATCAAAACTATAATAGTCGAAAATAAATAAAAGCTCAAACTCGATTAATATCCTGCAAGATTGAAAAAAATCACTCCCAAAAACAATAGCTCCCTATTTCTACTATTTATTGACAAGTGAAAAACAATTTACCAAAGTGTTGGTAATTTATATTTGCGCTCTAAAATAAAGAAAAACCAAACTTGGGAAATCCTGTAGAAAAATCTGAAAAACGTGTTAGGAATTATTTCACAAGGCCGACTCGATTCACAAAGCGTTTATTCGTCAGATTCAATTTTTACAAAAGTGTTCGTACGTCCACACCCTATACTGGCTCAGGCCCTACTGTCTGCCTCTCGTACATTATCTCTCGTTGCTAATTGCGCGCCAAATTTTAAATTGGTGTTTTGGGCGCTCACAAACGGTAGGAAATTGAGCACGAAAATGTTAGTAGGAATAAAATCTCACGGTATAATCTGGTAATAATATCAAAAACTGTGTCCAGCCAAGTTTCCAAGTTTTCATCTTATTTTTTATCTTTTCTCCTTTTCCAAAAGGTTGTGATAAATCTAACGTAACGTTTGAGAATGAGCGATATGAGGGGGAATAGAGTCGATGCTCGTACTTCCTCTCGAGTTTCTTTATGATCACTTGCCAACTACTTCCGGTTTTACATAGCTTATCAAAAATTATTCGAATACCCGTGACACATGGAGGGATCGACGAGGGTTTCTCGCGACCAAATCTTGTCTCACGCCTCGCTCGATTCTCCTCCACCGCGAGTACCACTGCACTAAAGTTTTACGTTCCAAATCTCAGGATCTTTCTGAAAACTATCATCAGAGTCTTGTAATAAACTGACGAAGAATCTAGGAATAAATTTAATAGAGAGAAAGAAACGAAGTAAGGAAAAATTGGCGAGTCCGAAGATTAAGCAGGCAAGCTAAGTTTCCTTTTATATATATATATATAATGACTAGAGGATGCTGTAACGAAGGTGGCCGAAGCTTGCAAATCGCACAAGGCGGCACTACTTTTTTTCCCCAGTGTTTAGCAGCGTCGAGCAAGTTTTCCAATTTACAAACTGTACCGATACAAGAAATCTCTATGCAAAACGGTGAGAATAGCGAGGACGGAAATTGGGATAGATGCTGTCGCCGAGCCACTAGAAGGAAGCCGGCGTTTCGGCGTCGCATCGTGTCGTGTCGACGACGCTTACGTCGCCATCCGATGTTATTTTACCGTCTCGTCGACACAAATATCCTTCCTTCCTTCCTTCCTCGTTTCACCTTTTTATTCCTAAACCTCTGAAAATTACCCCGGAAATCGAAGCTCGCCCCTGCATGCATGCGTTTCTCCGTTCGCTCGACAAACTTGTCGAAAGATATGGTTTCTCGGGAAGGAATGAGAAAAATGTGAATTTTCTGTGGATAGGGTCTCGAAGTATAGTAAAATAGGGGAAGAGGGGGGAGGGAGGGGGGGTTAATAAAAATGTTAAGAAAGTGTCCGGATGGAAGGCAAACGATAGCTCGATCGTGATAAGGGAGGTCGAATCGCAAACGGCACGCTTACACGGATCACTCAGACCCGAACGTTGCTCGGATGCGAGTCGTTCGATCTCCGTAAAGCGTGAAACTCGCTGAAATAACTCAGCCCAGCGTATATCTTCCAGTCCAGAGAGGTTTTACAACTCGTCTCCTCGTTCACCCTAATATTCATCGCTACGTGTATATGCACGTATTATTGTGTATAGCTCCTATATATATATATATATATACATGTGTGTGGTTCAAGGAGAGAATTGTGAAATAAAACTTTCTTCAGGGTATTTAATTGGCGCGAAAGAGGATTTTGGCCGTTGGTCATAGACGGAGGGCAAATTGGAACGGATATATCGATGTCCGGCCAGCTTGTGAATCTTTTATGAACGTAATTGGCTAAAAGGCCAGCCGCTGTCTGGAGCTGGATAAATGGAACATGAGAGGGTCGCGCTCTCTCGATGGGACTCACACGTGCCACGAAGCACCAATGAAATTTCGTTACTGCCATTGGAAAAATCTTGCTAAATGGAGAGCGTTACCTTGCCGATTGAAAAAAATCCAGATAAATACGAGGGGAATTATTGAAATTCGAGTAAAATGAGATTTTTCAAGCTGGAATCTCCAGGATTCAGCTGTTATCTTTGTATCTAATTACATTAGCGAAGAAGAAGAAGAAGAGGAAGATGCTGGAATGGGTAGAAATAAACGGATGGAATTTAGTGAGTTTGAATTTAGTTCTGGCTCGTCGAAGCTTTTACTGCCGATTCGTTTCGTCGTGAAAGTCCGATGGATGAGAGGAGGGGGTGGGGTGCGGAAGAAGAAGAGAAGGATAGAAGACCAGGACGGTATTAATCCGGCACGGAGCGTAGTAAATTTATTCCAATCCTGTATTCCGCGTCAGCGTGGCCCTGCTAAAGGCTCGCAAGGAGACGAATCCAAAAGCGAGCTTGCGTTATCCCGGTCACGTTCGCCTGGTTTTCCTTCGATTCTTTTCTACCCCCCCCCCCCCCCTACATCCCCTCCCACTCCTACACCCCCTTCGTTTTCTTCCCCGGAATCTCCCTATACGAAGATTCAAGAGGATCGCGAAACCAAGCAGGAAACTCGAGAAAAGAAGCCACTGAGAGGAAAAATCCTTCCTTTTAGGTGCCATCTCCTGTTTATATCACCAAACACTGCTGGGATAAATGACTTCTTAGACGAGACACCTTCCACCGTCTTCTCTCTCTTTCTATATATATATATATATATATATATATATATATATATAAATGCATGAGTGTAGAAAATAGACGTCAGAATTAATTGATAACTCCGCGCAGAATACACAATTGCCTATGTGCATTCTAATTGAGATCACCACGCGCGATATGAAATTAATAATTCATGAGAATTTTATTACTCCGTTTAAAAGCTCGCCGAGATAATTTTTCATCGACGTATACGTTTATAGCGCTATAAAGGAAATATTCTAATCGGAGGGGAAACGTAGCGATCAATTTGATTTAAGAAGAGCTAGGGTAATTTTGAAATTTCTTTAATCAGTTTAATTTTCTGCTGGAAAGATATATTAATTAGTAGGATTGTTAATTAAAGTAGACGTCCACTGTGGTGGTGGTAGAGCGTATATACACAGATACGAGACGCTTCGTTTTATTAGGATTAAGAATCGTACAGGATATTAAAGATGTTTATGGTGCCGAGAGCGTTTAATCCCCATCAGATAGGAGGAAGTGAGCTTAAGTTTCGCGACTTGATCCAATAAATTCCGTGAGGAAGGTTTATAGTGCGAGGGTGGGGGAGGTTTGCACCGGTTCGCGCGTTCCTCGGATTAAGCCGTCAAAGTGTCTTGCAAGAAATTGTGGCCCGACAGAATTCGGCGGTTATGCTCAACTATGTTTCTAGCTAAAAGTTAGGAGGAACTGCCTATACCCACGCGAAACGCCAGGAAAACGCGCACGAGGACAACATAACTTCGCGGATCGTCGCTTCCGACCTAAAGTAATTAGAAATTTCTGCCAACGTCACTTCCCGGGGAACGTCGTTTCCCTAAACAAGCCTCTCGTGCACGCCGCGCCTTATAACTCCCAAATTTCATTCTTCGCTCCAAACTGGTAATTCTCCATTTTTCATCCCACCTTATATTCTTCCACTTTCATCGATTGTCAAATTATTTTTAATCGCTGCTATTCTGCCACGAAACTCTTCCCTGGCTGATAGCATTGAAATTTTCCAGCTTTTCTTTTTTCTTCTTCTTCTTCCCCCCCCCCAAAGCTCATCGTTACTCGTAAGATTCCTGCGACTGGAGGAGGCATCGTTCCTCATCCCTCGTCGAAAATAATACCCCAGTCCCCACGACGTCGGTGGATCGTAACGTTTTTATGAGCTTTCTTTTATACGAATTTTCAAACCTGCTGCTTCAGGAAGGAAAGCTCCCTCTTGCACTCTTTTCATTCTATATATATATATATATATATTTATGGAATTATACTTTACCAAATTTCTTTATCCCGTTAGGCGAGCTTTTAATACCACCGGTAAACTAAGTAAGAAAGAAGAGATGAGACACACTAAAGTGCGCGAGATGAGAGGATCGTCAAAATTCACAGGTGAAATAAATTTTTGGCGACGTAGAAGGGAATTATGAGAAATGTTACTGGCAATAGAATTTTAAGCGTAAGGAAGTGGGAAATATTCATGATGGTTCTTTTTAAAGCAAGTATGCAACTCGGCATTTCATCTTTATGAGAAAAAAAGGGTGCTGCTAGCATAAGGCAGTAATACTTTTTACGTTTCAGCAAGTATGTTTTAAAACAGACAGTAATACTCAAGTTAAGGTATACGCAACTTAGTTTATCCAAGGACACGCTGCTGCTAAAATCCTGCTTACGTATTCCTTTCCGGTGCGATGGGAGGATCCTGTTTCCGCAAATTCCTTCTCTCACCGTACCAACTATAAATATTAAAGAATTTTCAGAAATTTTAAGCAGCTGAAACATATTAATTAGAATAAATTTCATACACACACATATATAGGATATAGCTTCTTCGCCTGGCTTTACCATTAGATTTTTTTTTTATTCTTATACCTTAAACATTACACTTGTATTTTTGTAGAGTCGGCGATTTTCCTGGGAGCCATTTTAAGGGCCGAGCGCGAATAAACATTATCCGTATCTTCTCTCGCAACATATTCGGTCGTTGATATACATTTATCAGGCGAGGGGGTTTGCGGGAAAACGATAGAAGGGTATCCAACCGTTTCGACTAGATAAAATCGAGGTAAGCCGATTTTTCATGGCCTCTTTCCTACCGAGTTTTACTCATCGCTGGATTTACATAGACAGTGGCAGAAGCTCGTTGCACAGGATGCTATTAATGAATATTTATACCATTATCACGGCTCCACCTATCTTTGTGCGTAAGAAAAGCTTCACGCGCTGGCTAGTAAAGTTTTCTGCATTGTAAAAAATAATAGAGGAGGTTGGAAAAGTGATGAAGAGGCAGGGAGGGGGGGGGGGGAAGGGCTGGACAAGTTTTGCATAAATTTGCGCACCACGAAAGAAAACCAAGAGTTAATCTTCAAATTTTCATACCATTTTCCACCGTTGAAATCTTAATGCACATATAAAATCTCAGCTTGGATGCTCGACACAAAGAAACATTCAGTCAAGATTCGTTATCGAATTGTTTGCCATAGGGTACGTGGAGTGGTGTAAAATTACACGGTCGTCCAAAGAGCACGGATTCTGTGTAATAAGCGCAAATAGTTTACTAGATTTCAGCCAAGTTCATTAATGAAATTCTGCTTGCACGATATAATGATTAGCAAAATATCTGCAAGCCTTGTAAATTTACGTAAATTGCAAGATTTTCTTTCAATTTCTTGTATACGTTTGATTATATTCAAGTTGGACTATTCATTTTGTAGAGAATTATTCCATTTTAAAATAACGTACGACACGATAATTGTGTCGCTTAGAAAAATATAGAAAACTTTACTCGTTACAATTGTAGACTCCTATCGACGTATCCTTATCAGACCACATCTATATGATAAGATTAAAGAAAAAATTCCTTCTTATTTTCCTTAAAAACTAATTATTTTAATTGCGTTGTTTGAAAAGTTTATTTAGCTATAAATAAACACTTTAAAGGATAAAACTCGAAAATTTGAACATTTCTCGTCGTTTCCATTTATTTACCGAGTAAACTAATATCCTGATTCGAAATTAGCATAAATTAAAATGCTACTTTTTAGTAAAGTAAATTAATCTTAAAAATCCATGAAATATGTTAATTTATTTTTATCGGTCTGTTCGCGATTAAACGTTATGAAAGTTGCGAAGGATCGTCTTACCACTTCTCACAGATATCTAAAAGTAACTGCACAGTATTTTGTATTCAACTGTAAATGTCGGATTTATCCTGCCGCTTTTCTCGCATAAATCTGTAAGCTTTTTACTTGAGATGGTTCGAGCGAAGCTCTCGCGATTCCCCGGAATAAATTAGTACACAGAGGAAATGAAAATAATTAAAAGCCGACGAATCGGATATTGTATAACGAATTTAATGGAAAACATTTGAAGGAACAATTGCGTTTATTTCAATGAATTTATGAAAGAAGTTGAAAAAACGTGAGAAGCTGGTTGCAGACAGCCGTGAAAGCAGGATATTCAAATAGTAAAGGGTGCGCCATTTGAATTAATATTCCTGGGACGTTTCAACCCCTTTCTCTGCCATCCTCTTAAAGCCTCCCTGCAGTCGCGGTCCGCCTTCTTCTCGCCGCGCGCGCGCCAGCCTTTTCCCGCGTTTCCCGCACTGTATATATGAGCCGAAAAACTTTTCCACCCCTTCGTTCCTTGCTTAATTTACCGTTTCTATACCCCCACCCACTCCTTCCTTTTCTGGCCAACTTCGTTTCTTAATTGATCTATGAATAAATTAGCCCTGAATCTCGCCACTGCAGTCGCGGTCTAATCTTTATTTATGCGTCGAGCTGCTGGAGATTTTGCGTAATTTAAATTAATCAAACTTATTTTCGGAACGCCTTGCACAGACGTTTCAGTCGTTCCCTTTCGTTTCTCGCTAACGCCGATCTTTTAAAATAGTCCTGTATCCGTGGCACCCGCGAATTATATTAAGGTATTATATATATAATTCATCGTTATAAATCGCAAATGCATGCATGGCTTCTAAAGTGTGCGTCGATCATCGATGCACGGGGCCTTGAGAACCCATGCAGCTGATATTACAATTTTCATTGATCCTATTCGCTAATTAAATTTACCAACTCAACTATATATGCGCCTCGTTAATTTATCTATTATAATAGATTCAATGTATCAACTCTAATTTATTTACGCATTTTGAGCAGTCGCATATATCATATTAACGATCGCTTCGCCAAAACGAAACATCTCAAAATTATTGTTCAATCTTCGAGGTAACTCGATCAGAAATTTCTATGCAGAAAAATTCGAAAAGACTAGAAATTCGCTATCGCATGCTCGTTTTTTCAATTCCTCTCTCTTTTTCGTTTTTACTTAATTAAAAGCCCATTGGAACTCTTGATAAAAAATGTTTCACGTAAACTTTTTCTAGTGATTTATGGATAGGATATTGAGAAGAAATGGGAACAATTTGGGATGTGAAAAGCTACGTTATTTTCTCGAATCTATTACTCCCAATCGCGTATATATATATATATATATAGAATAGGCGCGAGATAAATAATATCTGTTGATATACCCGACGCCGCGCGCCGGAGCCATGTTGTACTGGCAGTCTCTCATACTTCACCATTATAAATCAGCGAGGATGAAATCGTAATTTCTCTTCGCCCATTAAACGGCCAATCATTTATCTCAATAGCTACCAGATACTGGGAAGTATTTTGCAATGAATAAACTGGTACCTTATGGTTCGGATTTATTCGGCTTATGACTCCCGTGAGGGAAAATACCACAAACAAAATTTATATATTCCCTTTACAACACAACTCTTATAACCAAGTGATTTTTCTATTCAAGAAGCTCGATCAGCTATAACGGAAACTGCAGGTTCTTGCTTGCACTATTGCCGCGCTTCTTTCAAAGCTACCACTAACGAGCAAGGATAATTATAGTGGTACTTCTGAAACTTGACTAAAAATAGTGTCAACACTTTGCCAGGAATAGTCGGAATACACGAGATGTAGCTTTGGTCCAACCTTTGGCCCAAAATTTATTCAGAAACATTAACGAATTTTTCACGCCTTGTGGAAGAGCTTATAATTATTATTTTTTTATGCAATTTTTACTCGTTTTGTATTCACCAACAGTTTATTTCTCAAGGTTATCGCGAACATATATTTATTTAAAAATTACGCCCTTGTTATATTTTCTGTGCGATGGAGATTGTCCCTCTTCCTCCTCACCTTTCTTATTGTTATTTATTATTTAATTTTTACACTTTATCTCGCACACTCCAGAGTTTCTACAGGTGACCTTGGCTTCTATCTTCAGGGTGATCCAAGCAGGCTCTTTATGCGCTTCTGCACGACAGTATCCCTTTACAAATTTCCCTTGACTCACCATGCAGGAGCGCGAATTATACAGAGCGTGTCGCGGCTTCTTACATTACACTCCGCACAGTGCTCTTTCGAAGGTCGAATTTTTTAGAATGCCACGTATAAAATCATCTAATTCTAACATTGAGATTTAAGACTCGTGATAAAAATTCACTCGTCATTAACAATCGTGTTTATTGCTGCGTTTTATTTTTTCCTCGAGCTCATCGTTTATCTCGTGCTTATGATTTTCTTCGAGCAAAGTCGATAAATAATGGCAATTGGAATGGGAGAGTTTGCGAGGCGTTGGATGAGACACCGGACACGTAGCACAGGCAAGTTGCCAATTGTCGGTGGATGGTAGAATGGCTAATGGCGAGGATCTTTCGTCGACGAAAAGTTTGGTGGCCCTACGAAGGGACGAGCGATTAGCAGCCACGACGACAGCCAAGGTGAGGTCCAAGTGCAATTTTCAAAACAGTTTCTGAGCGCCCTTGGGTGCATTAGTAAAATTGGCTCAATTCCAGCTGCGAGTTTCGCTCGTCCAGATCGCTCCTGGACTTTGCTCCCGGACACTTCCGAATTACCAGATGAACTTGTATCGAGTTAGCTAGAGCCAAATAGCCTCTAATTGCCACTCTCCCGCTCATGCTTCAGCGCTGCCCACTCTCTTACTCCATTTTCTTCAAAAGAATCTTAAGAATGCGTCTCATAAATAACAAGTTTTCCTCAAAATTCTTGTATAACACCTCCCAATGTGTTTACTACGAAAAATAGTATTTGAGGAGGTGCCAGACAGTCTGATATAATTGTGTCTACCATTTTCATATTGCAATTTTCCTTGCAAATATTATCCCATACTATTCATATATATATATATATATATATAGAAAGCTGGAGAATCGATCGTTACTCTCTTTCACGTTCGTCCTCAAACTGTCCACTCTTTAAATGGACTCGTCTTCTATTTTCTTAAAAAGAATATTGACAATGTTTGGAATACATAAGAAATTTTCCTAAGACACCTTGTATAGCTCCCAGTGCTTATTTCTACGAGAATACATTCTCCGAATTATATATTTTTCGTATTAAATAGTTATGTTCATACGATAGTGATAAATATGATTTAATCCAATTACTTTTTTTGTTAATTCTATCATCATCAGCTATATTTATTAAAACTATAAGTACGCACCTCGATAGATATATCGTTCACAGCAATATTTATTTGAACGAATAAATATGCTCTCGGTGTGGCAGAGCAGCTGATATAATTGTGTCGACCAAGTCCATGGTGCAATTTTGCTCGGAAAATATTTTCCCACTGGACCAAAAACATACACAGTTTGAGAGCCCCTAATTACTCTTTTTCACTCATACTTGAACTGTTCCACACTACCACACTTGAAATGGACTTTGTCACTATATTATATTATATTAACACCGCAACACGGTATAAACAACGAGTTTCCCCTAAAATTCTCGTACCAACTCGAAATGTTTATACCTCATGTACGAAAAATATAGCGTTGTAGGAAATGTTTTGCAGCCTAATGTACTTGTGTCGAGCATGTCCAAGCTGCACAGTTTTGCTTTTAAAACTTTTTCCCATTGGATCATGCATACACAGTTTGAACAGACGTTCCAGAAAGCATTTCCAGTACGTGGACAATATAACTTTGCACCGGTTACGCAAACTTCCAAGTCGATTATCTCAGGAATGTGCTCGTTGGTCCCGATCCATTTGATCCACTTGATCTCAAACTGCAGCTCTTGTGTCAAGTGTCCAAGTTATTGGCTCTGCAAAAATGCACGTTGCACTTTTCATCTTTCGTAACTCGATCGATCATCCGTACACTCCCCTCTCTCGCTATATCTCGATCTCTTTCTCCCGTCGTACCGTATATATACGTTCGACTATAAGCTATCAAAATCGATAACCGTAAAAAATTCAAACCGCACCTATTTACCCCTTTACTCTCAAGATAAACAATAATTTCACCCCTATATCCAAGCTAAAACCGGAAACTCTATATACGACGGTTTTAATTCTATATAGTCTCCACGAATCGTCCTGATCATTTTTGGAGAACCATCGTGTAATACATGAAATATTAGACATAATTAAAATCAGTCAGCCACGAGGATACATATTTCCATGCAGTTTTCACTCGTTGAAAACCACAGGCCTCCAGCAGCTCTTATGCCGCCAGTTGCGCCGAGAAAAAACTTTTTATTCGCGAGAAATTAATATATTTTCTCATGGCAGAGCTATTTGTACGATGCAACAAGACGTAGAATTAATTGTGCGCCAGGTTTTTTAACCACCGACGAATAAAATCTCTCCGGTACGGTGGGAAAAACTGGAAGGTAGGAGTCGCGCAGCAGCGTTGATTTTCCGAGGAAAAAATCCGTCGGTCCAATTAATCGTGTATCGTCGGATCGGACGTTACAGTGTGTAGCATTTTCTTGTAAATATCTGAAAAGAAGCATCTTGGCTGGGAGTTGCACAGCGCTAGGGATATACCCCCCCCCGTCCCCCAGGTTTTATTTCCGCAATACTACATCGGATATCTCACGGGGATAGAGTTACCTTCCGCGTTAACTCGTTTAGCGCAAGACTGACTTTTCGTCTCATTGTTTCCCAAGGAAGTATTAAGCGTAAAAGAAAATCCGATGTAAGGTTTTCTCGCCGCTACACATATTTTCGCAGACTCCACCGGACGGCGCAGTTTCTTTTCTCCTTACTGCGAAATATTTGCGCGAAAATTACGAGAGGGCTGGAGAACTGATTAAAGCATCCAGTGTTGTATCTTTGAAGCACGAAGCGAGCTGCCAGCGGGTGGAATCGTGTAATAATTTCGCATTTTATTGCTCGTCCTTGAATAGGAACACGCATTAAAGCGTAATTCGTGAGCTCGTAAAGTTTGCTCGTTTAATACCAACACGTCCGGTTTGCATCTTTGGCATAGACGTACGCGCGTTACGTATATATATATATATATGTATATAGTACATATACGAGACGTAAAGAGCAGCCGAAACGCTCGAGTTTCATACGTGTCAGTCTTGATAACGATGGGCATTGACAGTCGAAGCCCGGGAAAACCTCCGGTGCACGGGCTCAACCTCCCGTCCATTTACCCCAAAAATCCCACGGGATTCATTCGCTATTTACGATTCTGGAGAGAAACAAACATTGGCGCGAGGTAGCTCTACTAGATCCAGCCGGCAATTTCCAACCTCGTTAATCCCTTCCCCGATGCGCAGCTCTTTAAACCAATGTGGAAAGCGTTATTATCGCGGATATTTCATCTTTTACCAAAATATTGCCTCTTCGATTTATTTCCAATCACTTGTAAACGCGATACAAAGTCTACGTAAAATTCTGTCGACGTATGCTTATAATTTATTATCGTATAGGTTTCAGTGATTTTCGGTGAGATTAATGGCTAATGGGAAAATCAGGTGATAAATCTTTCATCTTTTTATCAAATTTCGATCGTAGCATTAATTTCGAATCATTTGCACTTTTCAAGCGCAAATTCTACGTAAAATTCTGTCGATACGTTGTAAATTTGTTTTAATAGCTTTTGAGTGTTTTTGGATTGGATTAATAAAAAGAATACACATATATATATATAGAGGGATAACTATTGCGCTCCTGCCAAAATTTACACCCTCGGATCAATTTTTAATCATACTTCAAATATGTTTATACGTATAAAATTGTATAAACAGTTGGCTAATTTATTCCAATAATTTAGAGCGTTTCTTCATCCAACTGATTCAGTAGCAACGCTGTAAAGATCCACCTTGGTTAATCTCATCCTGGACGCACTGCAGCTCTAAATCGACGCGCATGGAAAGTGCTATTATCAAATATTTGTTAAAATTTACCCGTTCGATTCATCTTGAACCACTTAGAAATCGAATAGGAATGAAGCGTGTGTAATAAATAGTGTAAATATAAGTGGCATATTTATCTCAACGAGTTTGAGTGATTTTGGGTGGGGCCAGTAGCGACTGGCGAGTAGGGATACGAGGAGGAAGAAGGTATATACAGTTACACTCCGGGAGAGGCAGTCGACATACATTCTGAGAGAATGGGGGGTGGGGGGGGGGGGGTATTTTCACAACCAGTTGAAAATAGACGGCGGCGGCGGTGGCGGCAGTCGTTTCTAATATTATAATAGCGATGACTCGAGTGCGGAGCGCGGCTACGCGGATCACTCGTGTGTAATAAAGCCTAAGAGTAGAATATCGGTAAATGCATACAGAATATACCTACGCTACACTGCCATACGATAATCGCTCGACGAAATTGAAACTTTGTGCCCATAGTGAAATTAAGCTAATTCCGATCGTTCGAGTGATTCTTCAGCTTGCGAATTCATCCGACAGTGCGTAATCGCGTGAACGAGTTTCGCGTTACATTTCTATACCATATTACATATCCTGGAGCACCTTGTCGTCACATGCTGGGAGCTTCAGTAACGTCTCGTAACTCTATGACTGCGATGGCTTTTGATGTCTTCTGACAAATCCCGACGTCCCTGTGTCTCGCAATCGGACAAATTTTCCCGCATCCCAGTTGATCCGTCAAATTGCTTTCTAATAATGATACCAATTAACGAATCGTTGAAATTCCTGGTCAGGGACGCTTGCAATGACACAGTGGCCAATAGTGATAAAGTGACTGTGTAAAAATTGATAAAATTTGTAGGAAACGTTTCGTAACTGCATCGTTTGTACGTTTCCTACACATCTGTGCGAAGTGTAAGATTTTCTAACGCAATGTGTTTCTAATAACACATTGGCCGTTTAACAGTGTACCTGGCAACGCGAGGTAGTGTGTGGTAACTATTACGAGCAGCTAATATGGGAACAACAATGACTGGCCGTTCGATAAACGGCCAACGTAAAATGGTAATTCCCAAGGAAGAAATACAACCAATAACCTAGCTCTCTCCTCTCTACTATAATTTCATTCTATCAGACTCGTTTGCATCTCGATTTTTCCCCCGCATAACGATGCAATTAAACTTGACGAGGAGCACGCAAGTTTTAATATCGAGAGCAGAGAGTAGAGGAGGAGGAGAATGGATCTGCTTGACAAATAAAATTAATACCCGATTTTCCAGCCGAGATTAGTGACGCATGACCATGGGTCGAGTTTGAGTTTATAACTGCAACTTAAACTTTGCGACGTTGATAGTTATGCGAGGACATGTTTAGTATAATAGAGTATGGATATAGACACAGCAGTATAGAATTGGGCTGTGCGGAGGAAAGTGACGAAGAGGGAAACTTGGCTACCTTCAGGGCGGTCTTACCAACAACAATTAAATTACTCGGTGCATAAAGCGAATAACTCCACAATCTCGGCTACGATTTGTCGGAAGCTTAATTAATAGACCGCAGAGGAGTGGGAGAGGGGGAGGGGGGGGGGGGGAGAGATATCGAGGTGCAAGCAGCGAGATGGTCGACTGGCAGAAGAGCGATTTAATTTTATGGATACGATATAATTATAGAAGAGCGGACGAAGCAAAAGCACGCATCATTCTGTGCGCGGTAGAGGGATGGAACGACTGTGCGATGCGCGCGTCGTGATTTCCTACGTCGAAATGCGTCGAGAGATGCGTGAGTGGCGAACACGGGCAAGCTATATTCTCTTTACATTGTGTATATCCACAGGACGTACGTGCAGCGTCACATGTGGAATTTACAGGCTTATACGGAACGCGATCGTTTCCTCTACATGTTCCACTACTAATAGGTGGTATTCGAGCACTTCCGTTTGAGCTTGAACGACCAATCGCAACGCTCGACCCACCGGTCAAAGCACCGTCCATGTCCAATCGTGTCATTATTGGAAGCTTGATCAAATTCGATTCTCCATTTGTGTGCAGCTGCCTAATATATATATATATATATATATATATATATACAGCAAAGAAGAATTTCAATAGCTCGCTTTCTCGAATTTTATTAAATATATAAGACGCGCAACACAGTGGCTCGAGAGTTTCTCTCGGATATTTAAACTGAGATGGATTTAAGTTGGCTCGAGTTTATTCGTCCGTCGCATATAACTGCCTGGCACAATAGCACGGTGGTCCATTCAGCCAGTCAGGAATATCCATGCGCGCGCGCGCGCACGCGGGCTTGCTCAGTGTGAATTTATTAATCTCGCGGCGACCTACGTAATTCACTGCCTCGTAAATGTGTAATTAAATCCGGAAGCTCTCGCTTTATGCTTCTCGCTTTTCCAAATCTTTCTCGATTACCCTCGGGAGAGATCGCGTATCGTCCATTTTTTCCCTTAAATCACAATCAGCTGGATGATGAAACGGGAGATGACGGCCGCTTTTCCTCCCTTATATATATATATATATATATATGTGTGTGTGTGTGTGTGTGTGGGAAAACGCGCGCTGGACGTAGGTACACGTGCATGTATATACTTTTGTGTCTAGGATTTCTCGGAGGATAATGGCGGGTCTTACGTATTCTCGTTAAAAGGGTGGGGGATGTAGTCTGCTATTTCCGGTGAGTCCCCGAGCTAATCGGAGATGATAGTAATCGATCGTCGGAAGTTCGACAGTGGGGCAAAGCCGAATTAAATCCGCAATCCAGGGTGGATCGATCCTAATTACGCGCAGGGGATGACGCTTGGTTGGGGTGGAAAGGCGGAGGAGCTTCCAAGAGAACTAAACGGGACGATACCAGAGTCGGGGGTAACTAGTTAATTGATTTTCAGACCCGGACCGAGTTGATTAGTTCCAGCGACGCACTCGATCAATGCGCGACCGTATCCCCCTATACGTGTGCATCCCGCTGCCACATGGTGGTCCGTCAGAGTATAACGATATATATACACCCGAGAAAATTAAGCTTAGGTGGGTGCCAGTCGATAATAATAAGCAAGTGAATGGCGCGAGCTTTTAAAGCTCGCGTCACGAATTTATTCGTCGACGTTCGGGGTCGTTGCAGCTGATAAGCTCGACCCCCGTTCATGCAGCAGAGTTTGAGGAGTTCATGATTATACAGGCGCTTGATTTGTCGTCATGGAACAAAATCTCGTGATAAATGTTTTAGCCTGTTTAAGGGGTGAGGAGGAGGGGGGGGGGAGGGGGATGAGAGTATGGAATTAAATTTGATCGGTCGTTTACGGTTGGTCGTTCCAGGTGAACGGAGATGACGATTGGGAATACGAGGAGATCGTCCTGGAGAGGGGAGGCGCTGGTCTCGGCTTCAGCATCGCAGGTGGTACCGACAACCCGCACTTCGGCAACGATACGGCCATCTACATCACGAAGCTGATACCCGGTGGTGCCGCATCCGCCGACGGTCGTCTTCGCGTCAACGACACGATACTCCAGGTCAACGAGGTCTCCGTCGTTGACGTACCTCACGCGGCTGCCGTGGACGCCTTGAAACGCGCCGGCAACACCGTCAAACTCGTAAGTTTCCATCGTTATATCATTCTTAAATTCCATGCACATTCCTGCCAAGTTTTCCTCGTCCAATTACGTTAAGAGCAAGAGGGTGGGGGGATATTCTCGAAGGTTTCGCGTGACTCTCAGCCGATACTCGACTTATCCGATGGCGGATGAGCGATCGTCGCTCTGGGACTTTTGCACGAGAGGATGGAAGATATTCGAGAAAACCTCTTGACAAATATGAGATATGTCACCTGGAAAACTTTCCAAGCACGGAAAAAGCCTGGAGGAAACGATAATTCTCACGTTTTTCCCGCGCGGAGCTTCAACGGGACGACGATTTGCTATCCTGCACGATGTATATATATATATATAGTACCATTTTCCCTCGCAGCGTTAAAACTTTCATTCCTCTCCCGAGTCGTGCGTGCGTGTTTACTTTGATCTTTAATTCATTGTTTTTCGGCGTTTTTTTTTTGCTATTTGCGCGCGCGAGCTATATAAAGCTGGAACGAATATAAAATCAACCGCTGGAAAAAATGCAGTGGGGAAAGCAGACGAAAAAACACACCCACCCTATAAATCCGCGCGCTACGATATAAGTGCGCGAGGGGAGGGGGAAATAGAACGAGGATCCTAGATCAGCTATTGGACAGGCGTTTAATTACGTGGATTCATTGTTTCGTTCTTCACCGACGGTAAAATGCAAGTGGGGGGGGGGGGGGGAGGGGGGGGACGCTATCGGATAAAACGAGCCAAGAAGCCAGGAATAAGAAACTCGGTTAATGAGGAGGAGAGGGCAGAAATCATAAAAAATACAAACAGAAGCAAACGGGAGTAGGTATCTTTGTGCAATGGCGCATTGGGAACGAGGAAGCTTGCAGAAGCTCGAAAAACTTTAGGAGTTTTATCAAGCGAAAAAGTGGGAGCATGCAGCTGACGTCATTTATGGCAAAGTTATTTCACATTTGGAGTATAATATATATATATATATATATATATATATATTCTTAGGTGATTTTAATCGGATATAAAAATGGCTTCTCGAGAGGATGAATGTTCTTTCAGTACGTTCGTCGAAAGAGACACACGCATCTGGTGGAGATCGAGCTGATCAAAGGGAACAAGGGTCTTGGCTTCAGCATCGCCGGTGGGATCGGTAATCAGCATATACCTGGCGATAATGGAATTTACGTCACGAAAATCATGGAGGGTGGCGCGGCTCAAGTGGACGGGCGTCTTCTCGTCGGAGACAAATTGGTTGCTGTCAGGAATGCCTTGGTACGTACTTTTTCATTCTTGCAAAACTTGTTACGAAGCACAACGAACGATTTAAGAAGAAAACTAGCTGGCGCGGAGTGGGTGCCGTGCCCACCATGAGTGGAGAGCATTTCTCCCATATTTCACAAAGTAATTGGGTTATGGTCTTTTGCATAGTCGCCGCGGTAAATTAAGTTTAATGTCGAGGAAGAATTTTCTATCTAGCCAGTCGGTGCTTTGCTCTATGAAAAAATACTCGAAAACACGATAGAAGGTGTCGTGTATGGTATATATCGTAAAGCCAGCAAACTAGTTTCCAGTCGACTTCTTCCCTTCTCCGCGTACGTGGAATGTCTTCGGCGATAACGTTTTTATCATCCTTTTACTCTCGTGCACATCAACATATTACCGAAAAACTCGCCTTCCTATACATAAAATAACCTCGGCCAATAAGTATATCGGTTGCCGATATGCAAACTCTTATCGTAACATTTTCCTAAATACATCTCATGAAAATTCTCATTAAAACGTAGGCCAGAAAAACTCATCCTTTCTCTCCTACCTCTGCATGTATACCTTCTAATCATTTGTCAACTTTGTTCCAACTCTCTTGGCATAAATCAGTGAAATAATTTGATACTATTAAAGCGGTGTGTATTTTTTCCTATTTTATCGGTAACGTACGAGCAACGCATTTGGCGAGAAACGTCCATATATATATATATACTTTTGATCCGATTTTTGTCCATCCTGCAGTCGATACCTCGATTCTCAACGTTGCATCTACTTTTCATACAAGGTACACTCGATGCAAGAATGTAGTATTGCAGCGAGGTGAATAGCATAATAATGCAAGTTTATGCTTCGAACGAGAGAGCGATACGTTTGGCTACATTTGTTGAATATTCGATTAAACATATATGCACCAACAAATATAGGCATGCACGTTTGTTTATAGTGGTAAACGTTCATACAGGAATAATAGGCTGGCCTCTAATATCAACACGATATACATTTTTTGTGTCTGGCTAAAGGTTTGACCTTCAATTCCAGTATACTTTAATCGATTCATGATTTTTCAACCCAAACTATCGGCATCTCTTGACACGATATATCAATGTTCAGGTCTTTGTTTTTAATTTGTTTAACCGAGATGGCACGAAACAGAAAGGGATAGATGAAAATATTTTAATCATACTATAAAAACAACTGGAAAAACCAATAACAATATTTCTATAGTCTTTCGACAAGAAAGGAAACAGTCTGTTATAAAAATTCATTAAACACTGCATTTTAAATACAATAACAATTAAAATTATTGCACGATAACAGAAACAATATTTAAAAATTCCCTCAGTGCGATAAATTAAAACCCGAGTAATTATATTTTTTTCTTTTTAAATCACGTAATTCCATACAAGATAATCGAGTAGAGCAGCAGTACTGAAGGCTCAACAATTTAATTTAGCGCCAATATCGAGAACCGGACAGCTATAGATTATACGAAGAGACTCCGTAAATGCGTTAATTTATTCGCTCAGAAGAGGAAGACGATAAGTTGCGGTATTGAGACGTTTGCCAGAGCTATATATATATATATATATATGTAATACACCGAGGGTTCTCAGTGCAAAAGTGGAGAGATGGAGGGAATGACGCGAGAGAGGTTTTTCATTGGCTTATATATGCACATATATATATATATATATATATAGGTCGACTGGCTGGCGTGTAAAGCGACTCAAGGGTTATACTCGAAGTGTTGCTTTTGCTCGGTGCTTTACGCAGAGATGGACGGTCAAGTGTGCGAATGCATGGGAGAAATAGATTAGAGCCGTTCGAGGTTCGCAAGTAAATTGATAGTTGCTCGATCCTGACACGGTGATACCGCTCTATACTCACGCTCCTGTTCTGTCCCGGGAGTTTCCAGTCCTCGCTGTCGCGCCGTTTCCTCAGAATGGCCAAAATCTGTCCCTTCGACCTTCACATTTTCCTCGCAGGACGTTTCTAATCCTTTTCGGCGTTCCCGTGAGATCGAAAAAGCGCCGATTAAGCCAGTCGATTGCAAAACGACTGATTTATGACTTGGGTGGATACCTCGCTTTAAAGCTTACCAACTATCAAAGAGCTCGTCGATATCACCTGGATCCATTAACACGCACTCCCTTATCTGCCTCCCGAAAGACACCTACGGATATACTTACTTGGATAGGTACTCAATTTTCTCGCTGGATTTATTCGCTAGCTCCGCTTCGTCTCCTGTTTTTCGCTGTAAGGATAACGATAACGACTTTGCAATTCGTTTATTCTGAAATTCTCGTAGCCTCGATTTGTAGTAAGTTATTCCGAGTATTCTATTATATGTATATAAGTATATACATATACATATAGTAGTCTCGTTATCATGCACCTAACAGAAAATAATTGGAAAATATCCATAGCACGATGAGTATTCGTGTCTTTTGAATAAACTTCAGAGATATCGTCGAACGTCTCTATATAATATTGACGTGTAACGAGAGGTTTGAATCAAAAGATACTAATTCTATTCCGGATAAACATTGCCAGTATAGCGTTGATAATTCATGTCCAAGGTGAATTTTATGTATTAGAACTCCCCTTGTCAAATTACATAGCAAGATGAAAACTTATCACAATTATTATCAGCCTCGAACGAGGCTCATGTTCGTCGTCAAGTAAACCGAAGATCGGAAAATTGCTTGATAACAAATCCAATGAAACTTCTGATTAAATCGGGACAGAAAAGATTGAGTGGTTTTTAGGTAGCTCGAGACTACGAGTAATCATGTACCTGTTACAAAGTTAAATTGAGTCGTGATCCCACTATCCTCGATATACTTTGTTATTTGAAATATTAGTAAACCTGCTATTTTTGCAAAAACTCCCATCGAAGAGGACAGGGAAGACACTATATGGGTTTGTTTATGATATATACAAACATATATCTACATAAAATCAATTATTTCGAAAATAGAAATCTTTGAAAAATTTTTCTCCTTAACTAAAAATTTGTTGCAAAACTTACATTAAAGCAACGAATTCAAGCTACACAACAATTCAACATAAACATACAAATTTCTCTCAGACTTGTAGACTCTGCAGGAAAATTAGGGTTTGAGAAAAATGATTAATTTGACACCCTGTATATAATCGTTTATTCGGCAGGAAATAGTATAAGAGATTGAAATGGTAATTAGGAGAAAGTCGGATGTTCGAGTGGATGTGTTTTGCAATTGAAGAAGAGGTGGTGGTAAAGTGGAGTCTCTGATAATAATGGATGAGGCGGGGAAAACGAATGGTCTGGCTAAGCAAGCCTGTCGTAATGTTCGTCGGACCTTCCGATAGTCCGAGTCTGGTTCGCTGGCGTTGGTTCTTGGTGGAACGTGCCATTCGCAATGAGCGGAATCACCTCGACTCGTCGATCTCTTACAGGGATCACCGGAATATCTCTATTCGACATTTCCGGATGTTTAAAAAAATGAAAAAGACTCCATCGAGCAAATCCCACCACGTCTCGACCATCCTTTCCTCCAGTGACGCTTGCTGGAATATTTCCTCGTGTCCTCTCTCTCTCTCTCTCTCTCTCTCTCTCTCTCTCTCTCTCTCTCTCCAACTAATGCTAGCTGGAATAAAAGAAAGGAAGTAGAAAAAAAACCCTACGATTCTCGCGGTCGTATCGCGGTCGGAGAAATCGATGAACGAGCTTGATGGATGGCAGATCGGAGATTAATAAATGGAGGATGATGTTCAATTTTGTTTCAGCAGGGCGACAAAAACCTGGAGAACGTGACGCACGAGGAAGCTGTCGCTACTCTTAAAGCAACTCAGGACAGAGTCGTACTACTCGTGGCAAAACCCGAAGGAAGCGTCCCTCCCCCACCACCAGCCTCTGATCAATCTCTCTCCCCTCAACCACGTAAGTACCTACCCTACTTCGCTTTTTACACGTCCAGCAAAAATATTTCATTCGCTATACTTGGGCTAAATTTTATCCACGATGCTTCGAATTGATATTATCGAGCACAATGTAATTTAATAACGAAGCCAGAGTAGCTGAAAAAGCAGCAAACTCTGGTTCGAGTAATTTATCAAATTAAACAGAAGCCATAATTATTTTATCAGCCTGACAACGGCCGCTTTCTCGCGAGATTCTCATCATGAGGAATATTATTCGTGTTGTCGTGCAGGTCTTCTCGCAGAGACAAAGCGTTATATTTAAATAAGGGAGCTGCACTTTGGCAAAGTAAGACAGTGGCGTCTTTTGGTTCAGGACTTTTTCATCAGGATTAATAACGTACGTGTGGAGCGTCGTGGTATATATATATATATATATATACGTAGTGCAGAGTGTACGCGAGTATTAGTGACGAAAAATCCATTGCTCCGAGGTAGCAGGAACAAAGCCACGCAGCCACTAGCTGATGATGCACTCCCGCACGATTTTCAATTCGAAGTAAAGCCTTGTTTGTTGTCCAAAATTGCACACATTTTCTCAAGATTATATAATTTTTAGCTCGTCTCTCACAGGGTCGTTCGATCCTTCTCGCGACGATTACACTTTTAATTCTTTATTGCTCGCGGATAAGTGGAAAAAATGCGATTCGCTCTGGATTGTCGGGAAAGATGGTAAATTATCGTGACGCATGGTTTTTCGTATAGGAAAAAGCAGGGAAAACTTTGTAGCGCGATACATTTCGGTTTATTGGTTGGGAAATGGCGTGCTCGGTGGAAAATTCAACGTTTCTGACTCGTATCTAAAGATCACTGCAAATATTCGGATAATCCGCAACCCTCCTGGATTGGCAGCCCTCGATAAAACCCAGGAACCCCCCAGCCTTGCTTCACCCACACATTTGACGATTCCGTCGCTCACGAGGAATTTACGAGGTCTCGTTTTATGAACGCGACGAATAAAGTTAGTCCGAGTTGGACATGATGCTCGGTAGGATCAAAAATTCATTCCTTCTCGAGGACTCGCTCGGTCTTATTTGCCAAGCACCGCTGCCTGGAATCATCCGGAAGCTAAAATCGAAAAGTGCTTATTTTACGATTCTAACGCATCGGTTCGACTTGGAAAAGTATTATGCTTTAGCTTTTCTATATATTTCTCGCAGTCTTATTGAAATTTTTATTCGCAGGAAAACAGAATGGATCCGTCTCGGCATTGGAGAATAACGCGACGTTACCGTATTCGCAAGAATCTCGTCACGCATCCTCTTTGGCCCTCCATGGGGCTGCAACGCCACGGGCAGTTTCTCAGGAGGACATTTCACGGTAAGTCATTTTCTTCATCCTTTTCCAACGAGATATATATATATTCTTCGTCCGGACGCGGCTCCAAATCCCAATTAGCCCGATGAAGGAAAACATTGAGAATCGACCTTTCGTCTCTCTGCAGAAGAGGCGAATTAAACCGTGCAATGGTCATTTGGGCAATATTTAAATATTTTCTTCTATTATTATTATTATTATATAAGGGAAATCGTGGATTTGAGCAAAATTCTACCGTCAGTTGCCAGAACAATGGGGTAAATAATTATCAGAGAGTCGTAATTAATATAATACTGTACGAAATGAAAATCTGAAAATGGAGTATTTAGCTCTCGGAAGAAACAGAATCAAATGTGATAATCAGGGGGTGATTAAACAACTTTCTTTATTATTTTTGTTATTAGTGCAGGAGTAAGCTCTCGTTTAAGTAAAAGTTTTATACGTTACGAGATTAACGGAGTAAATAATTATCAAAAAATCATAATTATATAATACAACGAGAGAAACGTTGAAAATGGAGCTTTTATCTCTAGAGAGAAACAGAATCAAGTGTGATAATGGTGGAGGATTAAAGTACTTCCTTTATTATTTTTATATTATTATTGTAAAAGTAAGCTCCGATTTGGATAAAATTTTTCTTCGTTGTACGAGATTAATGGGGTAAATAATGATCGGAATGTCTTAAATTGATATACACCACGCAGAAATAAACATTGAAATAAATGCAGCCTTCGGATCTCCGAAGTAAGAAACAAGTTGAGACATGATAAGCATCAGGGGGGAGATTAGAATGCTTCCCTTATTATTATTATTCCGAGAGCAATGAGCGCTGATTTGGGTAAGATTTTCCGTGAGTTGCCAGATCAGTGGGGTAAATGATTATCCTAATTTTCTTTAAACTCGGAATGTACGGGGTTAGAGTGGCAAGACAGAAGTAAATTACGGTCGCGACATAATGGTTCCGGCTAATTTACGACGGGGAGAAATTAAAGTTTTTGCGTGCTTTTAAGCCAATGTCTGGAGTGGCTCCGTAATAACTCGTTCCGCCTTTGCATTTTTCTCGGCTGTCGCCATTTTTTCTCTCGAGACATTCCTCCAACGGGTTAGCCTAGGTGTGTGTGTGTGTGTGTGTGTGTGCCACGAAACTTTGGCCCCAATCAAAAGGTACGAGAAAAGTGGCTGCGAGAGAAATGATCGTGGAAGCGTACAGACAGACCTGATGGAAAAACAAATATATTTTTGAAAGTTTTGTTTCAGAGATTTTCACCGTCCAATTTGTTAAAATATTCAGTATAGGTACACAACTCTGTCACGGTTGAATGGAGCGTAGAGTGTATTAAAAAAGAGAGTAGATATATACACATTTGTTTTAGTCAGACGAAATTTTGTCGGCAGTTTGCTTTGGCGTGCTGCATTTATATCCGACTGTTTTATTAGCTATCCGTATTGGATTTCCTGATGCGATAACAATATTTTTCGAATATTTCGTTATACCTGCAGCGAGACAAACATACGTATATATATATATATATATAAAATGTGGTTTAGCTTATGTTGAGATTTCATCTAAATTGATAACCCAAAATATGGCATTATTTTCACGGAGCAAATTTTGTGAGGAGTGTGGTCTTAAACAGCAAAGTCCTTGCAGATATAAATTATACCTGATCCTTAAAATTATGATTTTCTAATCCTATCAAGATCCACGAAGGATCAGAATATTCAGAATTACCATCGGTAAGCTAACATGTTCGTATAAATCTTCGATACACCTGCTCCTCCTTGCCTACATAACGGCCAATCAGAATGGATTTCTCTGTATTTTGTGATACATAAATAGAAATGTGATGTATGCGTTGATCGTCTTGAATTAATCTTGCTTGATGGACGCCATTAATCTCATTTTCTAAATTGTACATGCCAAAGTAACTATCGATTGATCCAAATATAAATGGTAGGGAATTTTTCAATTACGAATATTTGAGTTAAACACGAATAATAATTGACACAGATGAGAATATAAAGGTAATTTTTATCCTACTTGGTATTTTTGACTGGTGGCTAATGGGTAAACCTTAAAGTAAATTATTCTCAAGGTAAATGGAAGGTTTGAGAGTAAAAGCAAAGAGGGGCCACGGAGCGAGGTGCAATTTTCATCATTCGATAATGATGATGCATCTTGGAACGAGTCAAACCTGCAATTTTAATAACCTTCAAAGTGCTATATATTACATACGTAACGTACAGTATTATAACATATCTATAATGTATAGGTTATAGTTTCAACCATGCATTACAGGGATTTCAATTGGACTGAATACTTATATGTATATATGCATGCATATACCCAGGAAATTTTCCAACTTTACCAAAGTAATAGAAAATCTAAAATATTATAAACACATAAGTTTTATCCTGTACACTTTGTAATTTACCAAAATCTGAAGAAATTGATTTGCATGGAAAACCTCACGATTTGACAATAAAAATAAAAAAAAAGGCAAATTAAAATTATCGCAACGTTGTTCCATGATCAGGCGATATATAGTATATATAGTATACGCGAGGATTTCGATCGAACTGTCATTTTGGAGAATTTCGGTGATTTGGAGTGCATGCCGGATGAGAGTGTCTCGCGCGTCAGGTCAGCCGGGAATGAGGAAAGGGAGGAGAATTCTTGGCACGGATGCAGTTGCATATACCGGGACTCTCGGATGCGGGCCAGGGTCACAGCAGCCCCCCCGGGTCATGAGCGCTTGCTTGCTTACGTAATCCGCGATACGATCGATTACGGCCGCTTCGCTAGCCAGATAACGAATTTCAATGAGATGCTGAAAAACTCGTCCATTCGTCTATTTTTCTGCCCCACTTTTGGCCTACGCTCGACCTCCGATACTCGCCATAAAACACACATACACACATATATCTCCTAAGCAAAATATAATATACCTATATATATATATATATATATAGTTATAATTTCTATCGACAGATTTTTCAATTTCTCCGCACGCTCGACTCTCGAACAAAGCGGTGGATAATTGTGAAACGCCAAGTGCGCAATTGGAAAGAGAATTTCTTTGGAGGATATAGTCGCGTGGAGCTGCAGGGCAGTGCACTAGTAGGGTGCAGCGAAAATGGAGTCTTTTGCATCTGACGTTAATCCCAAGCCTTCATCCGGCTTATTGTGTCCCGCTCTCGGGCAAATTTAATTTCTCTCGGTTCCGGCTTGTCCGACTTGCGAATCCTCCAGGAACTGCCGGCCCTCGGGAGTGAATACAAAAATTTCACTGACCCCTTATATGAGCGTAGAAATTTGCTTTATTTGCTCACTCCCGCGGAATCCTAAAATGCTCTTCCTCTGCTTTAACCTCGCTCCATCAAAAACCTGCGAATATCGCTACACGTGCAGCAGGGACTGCAATAAAATTGGTCGAATAGGAAACGGTAGGAAAAAAATATGACGCTCGAGAGTGGAGAAAAACCGAGGATTAATCTCTTTTCTCCGATTCGTAGGGATGAGAATGGGGGGGGGGGGGGGTGGTGACCTTTTCGATTGTAAAACTGGCAATCCTTGACCTTGCTAGAATTTAGTATTGCGGATACCATGATACATGCTTCTGTATTGTTGCCAGGCGTTAAATTTATTCGCAGTCCCAGCTAGACTACGCCTTGATTATTCTTAGATCTTATTATGTCATTTATATAGCGAAGCTACGGAAAATAATGACTTTTCTCGAATCGATGAACTTCGTTAAAATTTTCGGTGATGAGAAACGTAAACCGTTATACACGCACGATATAAAATGTTTTTCTTTGTAATTTTTCAGCGGATCGTTGTCCGAATAAATTTTACACGAGACTGGCTGGAAATTCTTGATGTTTTCCGCTCATTAGCCAGGTCCATTCGCAGAAGGCTTGGTTAAATATTGGAGGTGTTCGCCCATCGGAGGAGCAGAAAGAGTTCTTTGCATGGGGCAATAATGAATTTTTCGCTGGGATGATCCCGCGTTTATCCAGACAGGCCCGAACCAATGGAATTTCCGCTCCCAGCGAAAAGCTGCATAAATTTTTACTCATCCTGCCTCTCCTCGACTCTCTCTCTCTCTCTCTCTCTCTCTCTTGTCTCGCGTCGTCCTTTCCAAGTGCCACTTTCCGCACCCTCTCGCGCCCCTCCCTACCACAAACTTGCCCCAATGAAACGAGGATAGGAACGAACGCAGCACCGCCAAAATCTATTTCCTCGTTGGAAAAAACAACGGTGGAAAAGAATTAATTGGTCACGATGCTTAATTCAATCTCTCCTCCAATCACTCAAACGCTCCACGTACCCTATAACCAGTTTTACCGTACTTTGTAATTTACGGTCGTTTTACGGCCCGCGACTCGGAATTTATAGGTCAAGTGACCTGGTCATAACGCGACTCTGTGAATTTTTTAAATATATTTGTGCCGTCGGAACAAATTGTACCCTTTGAGGGAGCCGTATTGCATAAAGCGCGTGGCATAAAACGCATCCCTATAGATGCAACGCGGCTTAATGCCACTTCTGGGCAACGGCAAACATTTTTATCGCGACTCTCTGCTATATCTTATCCAACTTGTAAAGATCCATGACTTTTTCTTCTTCGCGTTGTTGCATCCGAAAATCATCTGCAACGCTGCAACACGCATATATGTATATGTTCGTGTCAATTTAATTTTAAGCTGTTTTGTCCCTCATCGCGACAATTTTTGCCTCTTCCAATTTGGTTTATTTTAGTTGGCCAGGCAGACGTGCACAAAGCACGCTCTGTATAGCAGTAACATAATGCATAATTCGCTAGTGCGCAAACTGTGCCGCCTCGGGAGAGTCGTTGTTTGGAAAACAGGAACGCGAACATTTAAATGCAAACTTCCACCGACAGTATACCGACCCCGTTCAATAGCCAACTTGCCCAGCGATTTGTTTTACAAGCTGCTACGCATTATATTTAACACTCGAGTAACAATCTCTCCACCCAAAAGGGAAATTCAATTGAGTAGAAAGTTTGTAAACGGATATTTCTTTGTTCCTTCCTTCCTTATATAACGATAAGGTTCGAGTCGATAGGGATAAAGTACGTGTTTCTTTACAAGCCAAATAATTATGGGAGAAGAGATATTTAAGAGCTGGTTAATTGTGTTCAATTTCACCAAACTTTATCATTGTTCTGCCTTTTTTTTTCAACAAGTTGATATCATTATACATTTATATACCTATCTGGAGTAACAATCTCTTCGCTGAAATAAAACTTTAATTAAACAGACTGTTCGTAAAGAAATATCTATTTATCGATTGCTTATAATGGTATAGCATATTGAAATATGGGATTGGGATGAAACATTTTTGTCAAAAGACGATTATAATCATTGAAAAAGAGACTTTTAGCGTTTGAACAAATTTAACCATTGATTATATTTGCAAATTTCTATGCATTGAATTTAACAATAATCCTATCAATATAATATTCTATACACATTTGTTCATATTTGGAATCTACATTTGAGAAAATCTGGACAAATTAGCAAATTGCCTTAAATTACACCCGAATAAAAATCTCTTTTCAAAGCAACAAAAATATATTCGAAGAAAGATAAATTTTGCAAATAAATATACGTATATAAGTAAAACTATATATGTTGAGGAAGGTAATTAATTATGAGAAGCGATTTGCGAGAGTAAAATTTGGCCAATAAGTTGAGAGCTGCTCGATATAGCTAGGATCGAGTACCGCGAAGAATGTAGCTGGCTCAGCTTTCTTGCGAAGATGGCGGCTAGCTGGCAAGACAGCCGCTGGTTCAAGTTGAAACTTGAAAGGATCCAGAGCAGAAGGACCTTAGCATCGTTTAGCGCCGCTTTGCAACCGGCAGATTTCGCCTATCACCGTGTCAGCGTCTCAACCGAGCTGAATCAGCATGATATTTAGTCGAGTTTCTATCAACGATCCCTGAACAATTCCTTGCAGTCGCGTCGCGTCGCGTCGCGTCGCTTCGAGCCAACTCTTCACCAGCGCTCCACACACACACACACACATCCACACTTTCCCCCTACATATACCGAAACACGAAATCAGCGTATAAACTGCCACCACTACCACTTATATACCATATACAGCATTGTTCCCCCTCGATTAAATACTTTTAGATCCTGTACACGGGTGAAAACAATAAATTCAATATGGAATTTGTAAAATTGTTGAAATGTTTTATTCATTCGTGTATAATAGGGCTGAAACGTAATCAGCGGAGTGTCAAAATGCAAATGTCCATTTGGACGAGCTGATTGCAGTGTTGTCCCTCGGTATAGCTCATCGATCTCCGCGTCAATGAAGCTCATGCTGCTGTTGTGCTTTCGCATTGTAGCAGCGATTATCACGATCGTCTTACCATTTTCCGAATCATCATAGTCATCGACACACACACACGTGTCATCGATTGGAGGGGGGTAGAGTGGGGGAAATACTGAACAATGCGCACGTTGAATCTATATATAGCTATGGTTGTTAATGTTAAAATGAATTATGGACGGTGCGAGGATGGATAGATCTTCGCTGTTTTTGTCATTGCTCGCGTCTTCGAGTCAGCAAAACTGCTAATGCGCGAGGGAAAGAGTGATGGGAGGCATTGGGAGGGAGGTTGGGGGAAAAGATTGGAGACGGTCCTGGAGTTTTTCTTTATTCGTCCCTGGATAGTCAATGCGTCTCAATGTTGGAAGACGATACTTCTAGCTGATCGGATCTGGCATGTTTCAAAAAGTAGCCGAGTACGGGGGCGCGAAATTGGCGAATAAATCGTGACAAAGCCCGACGTCGTGGCAAGGATAACCTGGTCCTGGTCGAGATAAAGATTTATCGTCGCTTTCCATAAAGTCTCCTAGTTTTCCAGCGATTCTCACTTGGAGAGCGTATTGATCGAGCCTGCGGGAACTCGCATTCCACACCGGCACCGGCACCGCCACCGCCACCACCGGTCCTACACCTATAGCTCTCGAATGGATCCTAAACAGTCTTGTTTTCCGCTTAGTTTAATTCTATTTTTGCAATTTAAATGTTCCATACTATAGCTGCCTTGCTTCACAAAAATCTTTTTCTCTCTAACCATTATACATATCCGCATGTATCAATTTTAAGCACGAAACCTTTCTATTTTCGCTGCGAGAGAAATTTTATGCTCAAATTTGATATTTTTTCAAATATTATATATATATATATATATATATATAGTTAGAAAAGTCAAGATTTTCTTAGTTTCGTCCTTGGCGCGGTGGGTGTGTTTATATATAATTGTAGAAATACATGCAATGGCTAATCGCATGTTATATACATGCATTATACATATAGTAGCGTTTTTGATTTAAAGGAAAAATGTGGGATTTTCGTGTGTTACGCGGCGCTAATTCGCGCGTGTATCAGCAAAGCTGCCGAGTGACTGGCAGGTCAAACGTTAGGGTCAAAGATCGTGGTTATCGCGCTACCCTAGACCACGTTACTTCATTAACTGTCCGAAAGTTATGCCTGAAACGTGACGCAGCGCCGGTTGCAAGCGAATTCCCTGGCGAGAATTTTCAAACAAAAACAATATCCTCCCTTCCCCTACCCCTCCCTAACCAAACATCTCGAGAATCTCTGTGCTGTACCCACAGTTTTCCAGACCAACTGCGGGAAACATGAAAGGAAGGATAAATTTTATTCCCAAGCAAAATTAAAAGAAAACCAAGAGCTTTCGAGTTTTTTGCAAAAGCTGCAATCTTTTCCTTTGATGGAAACCTGCGGGAGATGCGTATAATTCTGAAAATGAATTGATCGATGGCATCCTGCGAGTTGTTTGCTCTACGTGTACGCTTGTTTCCATATTGAAATATCGAGACGACGAGCAGTGATGAAATAAGCTACGCTGTGAAGCTTTTTTCTCAGCCTGCGACCTTGATTGAAAACGGGCCTCCGATAAGTTTATTCGTTTAGTTCACGAGGATTTTACTCAAGTCTGACGTTTTGCAAGTAGAAATACGAGAATCCTTGACAAGGGAGCCCGGTATAACTTTGCTAAAGGCATTCACACACACACACACACACACACACACACACACACAGATTAGAATGTAGATGTATATATGTAATATTTATGATATTTAGAGTGCTTTAATCGATGGCTAGTGAGAAAAGCTAGATAATATTATCTTCAAAAGTAGGAAAAGCTTTGAGAATTAAGAATTGTTTAAAAGAAATAAGTAAAACACTTATATATATATATATGTCATAATAATGGAAATTACATACATGTCCCTGCGGTTAAACTATAAATTAATATACAGTCCACATTCAAACGATTTCTAAAGCACACCGTGTGAGAATCACTGGCTTATCGGATCAACCGATAATTACCTGAATTTTGTCCAAATATATACACTCGAACACGAATACGAACAAGGATAAAAATTATAGTGTAAATAATATTTCACGTTCGACATCTTGATTGATGCTCCGATAAGTTTATTCGTCGAGTCGAGCAGGATTTTACGGAGGTCTGATATTTTATAAGGCGAATCCTTACCGAGGAAACGGTATAGCTTTTCCAGTGGATGCTTTCGTTACTAGTTTAATCCTCCTGCGAGGAAGTTGCCTTGGCGTGGTATCGTCTTTAACGAGCGGATCGGCCTGATCGTAAAACTTGGCCTGAACACGACGACTCCTTCGCTGTCGTTGTCGTTGTCGACTCGCAACTGAAACGTGTCGCACCGACTGGAAGAAGTGTATATATATATATAGAAAGGTTTTCCAAGATCCAATTAAACTTGCACGATCGCGCGTCTATCCCGCAACGAAACAACATTGCAAAACCTGCAGAAAAATAGCTGTCGACAGTTTTTCACTCTTAGCTTCGATCGCTGAACTCGAGAGATCCGAAAATCTCGCGTTATACGCGGAAACGATTTGATTTCTTTGACGCGATAGTCTGATTAAAGGAAGAAGGGCACGAAGAGAGAGAGAGAGAGAGAGAGAGAAAAGACACTTCGTTAACGTCGAGCGAGTATTCACGAGTTTTTACACGAAGAGGAGTACATGAGAAAAATCATAGACTCGGCGTGGCCTGGTTCGAAAGCAAAGTGCTTTTATGCGCAACGTGGTGAACCCCCATGCACGGATATTGATTTACAAGACGAAACAAAAGGATCCGCCCTGTCAATGGGGCATAAAGCTAGTGTAGACATCACCCGCGGCCCTTTTGATACCCAGGAAATGAGAACTTTGCTTCGGACAGTTCATCCCCATCCTCTGCATCCATGTCCATTCCACTCCCACTCCTCCTTCGTACCAGCTCTCTTTCTCTTTTCATAAGCGACGTACCGTAGCCTCTGCCCCATTGATGATGATCCTCCTCTGATTTTGCAACGTGAAAGCCAGCCTGTTTCACTCGCAGCTCTCTCTCTTTCAAAAACATAATCTTTCGACCTCCATTTTTTCCCCAATTTTCTATCAACCACCATTCTTAATCACTGCCATTCGATTAGTCGACCTCGCTCGATTAGTATAGTTCTTTCTCTTTATATAAATTCTTGCACTCGCCTCGAATTTCCTGCTTTTAACTGTCGGGACACGGTTGATCTAGTAATATAGTGTTGTAATGCCATAAAGTTGGCCAATAAATTTGTTATGGTAAAGGTTTAAAATCGCTATCTTATTACGCCCCATTATCCGCGTGCTCGGGTCTTTATGGTGTCCGAGTTACGTGTGGGAAATACACGAGCGGGGCGGCGTGTACAGAGAGGTAGAGAGGGAGGGGGGGGGGGGGATAGAGGAGGGAGGCGCGTCCTTAGACTGCCAAGCATCATCCAGGACAATTTTAGCTTTTACGACATCTTCTTGGATTTGGGAAAGTATTTTCTTCGCCCGATACATTGCCAAGTCGATAAAAAAATCCGTTCCTCCCTTGCACGATACTCATCGTTCTTTGGAGCCTGAGAACCCCGTTATAAGGTGCGAAATAATTAAAGACCAGTCGATAAGGCGAAGAAACTTTGCAGTCCAATAGATTTTTTAACGTTGACGGTGCATCCAGCGCTTCTTGCGCAGGATCAACAGTGGAGATGGAGTCCCAGCGACTCGGAGTTTCGAGTTTTTTTCACTGGGATCGTAATCGAGGGTTGAAGGGAGCTTAAAATGGAAACTTGGTGTACTCTCAGGATAGCGTTTAGTGGACAGCGGGTACTATTTTGTTGGCGAACAAACACTGGAGGATAACGGAATTAACCCTCGTCTTACGTGGAAATCCTGATTTGGCGCGAGCTTCAACATTTTCGGCCAAATTCGGACACGATCCTGTGTGGGAGCAACCGCAAGGAACTGTTTTCAGGGGAGGGCTGGAAATCTCTTCGTAGATCCATAGTGATAGCGAAACTTTCTTCTTGGACAACAAATAGGAAACTGAAAAGCACGTAGCAGAAACGGATATCTTGGAAATTCTTTCTTCGTGATCTCTGGCCAAGCAAATGAGAATTCAGCGGACAACAAGGTGCACTTGTGCGATAGTAATGAGACGTCGTCACAATTATCTGCGACAATTACGTAAAACGAGATAAAAGTTGGTGTAGCAAATACAGCTATTGCAATATACGATCGTCGTACGAATATATCCTTCGGAAACACGCGTGAGACAATTATTTGTTCTGCAATCAGCAGAACTGACATATGTGCCTTCCATCGAAATCATTGAAATAATGACGAAGTTTCTTACTCCTATCGTTCACTCGTCACTCGTTCGATTGGCAATGTGACGTTTTGTCTTGGAATTCTCGCGGATGAATCTCGTCAATTTGACAAATCCCAATGCGAACACGTATACCTATAAGGTATATTAAAGCGATGTTTTTTGCAAGATCATCGAAAGGTGCATCGGGAAATGGAATATTACTTGTGTATATAACACACTTGGCTCACTCATCATTTATTCGACCAGTAAATATACATTCCGTTTGGGAAATTCCTATGTGAATTAAAATTATTCGTATGTAAATTGAAAGAATTTGAGCGAACAGTGATCGAAAGTCACAAAAAGTGGTGCATCAGAAAAAATCATGGAACTTTGCTTTGACAAATGGAAAATGTCTTATGTCCAACGCGTATCATCGATTAGTCATCAATTTCACGAAGAAAGGACATTTAGGTTTCTTAAATCGCTGCAGAGGAATATTCGTAAATTAGAAATATTCGAAAGAATAGTAGGTATTACACAGTGGAAGCCGAAGGTTTTTTGCAAGAAAGGATCATCGGAGATGCGCATCTGCGAGCTGCGAATGCTGCGTATATATGTGCGCACCGTGACACAGTTGGGCTGCACAATGGCAAAACAATAATGGCATAACCGTTGGTTGCGCAACGATTTCTCGCATTGTTCCATTGCAAATAAACACACACAGCGGAGTCTCTGGTCCGCATGGGCCAAGATGATCGATAATGCAACGATCGATTTATCGTTCTTTGTTTCCCGCACTCACCGAGTAGATCCAACGAATTTTCTTGCAGCCTCGGGAGTCCCAAGGATCGAGTGGAGCAAGAAACGTTGATTATGACGTAATGTTACATCTATATGTATATGTATGATTGACGCAGTGTCGACTATGAATAATTTTCTTTTCGAGGAACACCCGTTATAACTGTATTGGAATCGTGCAGGAAGCGTCCAGCCAATGCTGCCTGGCAAATACAAAGCACAAGATTTACACGTGACTAATACAGAAGCGTTTCTCGAGAATACAACAATATTCCATCTTATTTATATATCAGCTGCTTACGGTATCCGTGAAATGCAAAACCGCCTTATGAATGTTGATTGCATCTCGTGATTCATAACGTGATTCCCACTGTTGGAATGCTGGGAATTTTACGAGCAAAGTCTCGTTTCAGCGTTGATCATCATAATCGATATCTGTGCTACGATATAGGATTCATTGGGATTTATGGAGTGAGAGAAGAGGGATGGATACAAATCTAGTGGAACAATTAAATTAACACGTTCAGCTGCTAGAAATTCATCTCCGTCATTAGAAAAAGTCTCAATTTGTCGAATAAAATCTTTTGAAATTCAAAGTTCGAATATAAAGGTGTGTCCAAAGTCTTATTGGTGTAAAAAGTGATATAACATTCGCAGTTACGAAGGTACAAATTAATTATTATAATCCCAGGTGTTTCGAGTTATTTCTCAGCCTTATATATATATATATATATATACCAGCAGGTTATTGAGATTTGTCGAGCGAAAGAATATAATCGAACGGACGTAACGCGTTGATTTTGTAAACGAAGCCCAGCAATAAGTTGTCTTGAAATTTAATAGAGTTAAATGGATTTGCGAGGGTGGGGATTTGGCGTAAGAATATACGTAGTACGGTGTTCGGTAGGTTAAGAGGGGCAATCGTGGATTCCACGCGACTGGCATTCGTAATCGACTCGGCTGAGTCGTCTCTGAGTCAGAAAACGACCAAGACGAGCATCGACTCGCTCAGCTGGGACTCTCCGGAAACGAAGCTTCTGTCTTTGCTTTACACGCGTGCTCGCCTCACCTACCGGAGACTCGCTCCTTGGGAAATTTCCCAGCGATTCCCTTTTACCTCCGACCTCTTTATCGAGCCATTCCTTGGCACAACAACACGACGAGTACGCCGTCTCCCTCATTCGACAAATTGTGAATGGATTTTGTGCGTGTTCGTGTTTATATATACGTATCCCTGCGAGTGCCTCGATAGCAAGGACCGAGAGTGAACGCTGAAGAAACGTCGGTGCGAAGAGATAGCCTTAGGGTGCTTCGTAGGACCGTGCCCCGTGCAGGGCCACGTTTCGGCAACAATTGTGAAAGAGAATTTTTGGTCGATAGCAGCTACGGGATATACACTTTTGCATGGAGAATCGATCGTGAATATATAGGTAATAAGTGAATGGAATAAAACGATCCGCGGGCCATTGGTCCAAGCGTCAGCCCTCGTGGCAGGAATTTTGATGCTTTTCGAGCACGAGCGCTGCACCCTCGCACCGCGGATGCTTCACGAGACTCGCGTTACCGCCAAATATTTCATTAGCCGGTAGTCATGAATGCTAACGAAATTACGCGTACTTCCGTCGAGAGCGTAAATTAGCTAATTAAAAATCTCCCACCTCTCGCTCTTGTTGCACCAAGATATATATATAGTTTGTACCGCCCGCCCCCCTGGTGGTGGCTTTGTCGATATTTTTCATTTGCATTGATAACGATGGTAATTGATCGAATATAGTAGTGGAGAGCGGAGTTGAATAGAGTGGCTCCTGGTGTTGCAGGGGAGAGCTAGGCAGGCGAGCCGAGAGGGAATGCTGGAAAAGTGAAGCAAAGCCGAGCATTCTCGAGGACAATCGTGGCATACCGAGCGAGATAAGTGGTTAACCGTTACACCGGCAAACCTATAGTGAGGATTGACCGACGCAAAAGTGCACTTAGATTCTAAATAACGTAGGATCGTGCCTTCGCTGTCCGTCACGTGCCACTTTTCCACTCGAGAATAATCTGGACATTGGCTCGGTTCGATCGAATTCCAATTCAATTAAATTAACCTGAAAGTATCGAAAGCTAGGGCGAAATGAAAATTGAACGATTAAACTATGCCCTGGAGGGCTTTCGCGCAAACGCGTCCAATTTAATGTACTCGTGGCTTTCTGTAAATGGTTACGTCGTCTTCCAACGTGCTCGGAGTTGGAAGGTCCCAAACGGAAATCAGTATCTACGTGACTCCTCCAAAGAATTCACTCTTCGAGCCCGCAATAGCCTATTCCCTCATCTCTTTCATCATCTATACTGTTTGAACTCGCGCGCCTCGACATTCATCTGTATAGTACGTGTATATATATATCGTTTTCTTTTAATCCAAACCTATTATTAATGCCTTTAATCGAATTTAATATCTCGCGTGTCACTTGCATGGTTTTTCCTCATCTTCCCTCTTCCTTTATTGAAATTAATCCGAGAGCGAATTACTGCGTGTGGATGAATGCGTGAAATTGGAGAAGGAATAAATATAGTATAGTTTCGGGCGTGACGCGAGACCTTAATCGTTGCAGCTTTAATTTTCACGTTGTTTTGCAGTTGATTTATTCCGAGCTTTTATTCACTATACATATAACGGTATACCAATTAGTTAATGCAACGTATCGAATAATTGCATGTGTTAAGGGCTGAAATTTAGTCGAGGATCGCTGTTACGCCTTTTATATTTATGAACGAAGGAGCTTATTGTGAAATCCTTTCGTCAAATCAGCATTTCTGCTGATGAGTTGATCAGCCGAGCGGCTGCATCGTGCCGCGTTAACTTGGCAGGAGGTGAAATATTTGCTTGCGGTGATACGTACGAGAGGAGAGAATTGTGTGTGTGTGTGTGTGAGTGCGAGGTTTGTACGGGCCGGACAATGCAAAGTGCGAACGCCTCGACTCTGACAATATCGCTCTTGGCAGATTCTGTGCCAGAAACACAAATTTCCATCTGCCGTTGCTTCGAAGCTCGCAGATCACCTCGTTATACTCTCCTCCCATTAAATTCCTGTCTCATATCCGATTTAGCCGGATCTCAATCTGCTAATCCTCCCCAAAACTCCCAAAAATAATTGAATTCTCATCCTTCGATTATTTCAACAGACTTTCATGTTGTTTTTTTCCTCTCTTTGAACATTTCTATAACCATGCACTCTCGACTTTTATCAACGCGATTTATTTGTTCCATCGCGCGAATCCTTTCATCTTCTTAAATCTGTTTTATATTGCGTAGACGCCTCGCGAACTATTCAGGAATTCGGATTGAGTTTTTTGACTTTATCGTCACGTTTTCGGATTGACAGTCGCGAGCACGTGGCAACGGCAGATTCGCTCGGTTTTTAAATTGGTGACGGGACAGCACGGTCTCCAACGATGAATCTAATCTTGACTACGCGTAACACTGTTGCGTCACGTCCGATAATGCCTTTTACTTGTCGACCACCGCAGCTCTCTACAGCTGTCCTTGCCACAACTCGAACCACCGAAATTCATCGAAATTCATTTCCCCTTAACACGACACGATTCGCAAATGCATTCTTAATTCGATACTAGAAATTATTGACGCCGATCAATGGAGGTATATCATTTTTTGTACAATAGAGGATTTTCTGCCTTCTTCCAATTGTGCCAATTTCATGGAGGTTCTTCGAAAGTCACGTTGAGAGCTTCCGAATGGGACGATTTATTTTTTTCATTGCGTCATCTTGTAGCTTATCCAAATAGCTTTCCAGAACACTATATAAGTTTATCATTTCATTCAGTCGTTCGCTATATGTAGATATTTCGATTTGAATTCACGTGTGTATATATATATATATAGGTGTTGGTTTTACCGAAGCAGTGCGCTAACGCTACGCATACGTACGCAAATAGTTCCTCGTGTGTACTTGTAATTTCTGATCCGAATATTTAGCGAACGATTGGATGATATAATAAATTTGTGTGGTACGTGTGTTTTGGAAAACTCTTGAGATGCTGCGTATAATAATTTTTAACAGAAATATATATATCATTGGATTTTTAAAATACTCAAGTGAACTTGGAATATTCTACGCGAGGTTATATATACGCAGTGTCAAAATTATAAGACTGATAAATGGATTAGTTATAGCCCAACAAATTTTGTAAAAAATTCTTTTTTTCAAACACTCTTAAGGGGACCCATTGCGCGTCGAGAAAGTACTTCCAAATTATCTTCTACAATTTTAAAAATTTGAATATATATATATATAGGGAATAAATTGGCTCGTATTGATCTGCTTAATTAACGTAAAGGCTTATTTTATGGATTAAAAAAAAAATTTTTTTTAATCGGATATTAATAATAATATTCTATTTCTCATCAATAATTTCGAAAAAGAGAGCCTTTACGACGCTGCACCAAACTTCAACGAGTAATTTAAGACCAACAAGAAGCAAATATTCCCATAAATGTAGAAGATTTTTGGGAAATACTATTGTAGCGCAACAATGGCAAATTTGCAAATTTTTCTTTGTTGCGCTACAATAGTATTTCCAAAAAATCTTCTACATTTATGGGAATATTTGCTTCTTGTTGGTCTTAAATTACTTGTTGAAGTTTGGCGCAGCGTCGTAAAGGCTCCCTTTTTCGAAATTATTGATGGAAAATAAAATATTATTATTAATATCCGATTAAAAAAAATAAGCCTTTACGTTAATTTAGCAGATCAATACGAGCCAATTTGGTCCCTATGAATATATTCAAATTTTTAAAATTGTAGAAGATAATTTGGAAGTACTTTCTCGACGCGCAATGGATCCCCTTAAATCTCCAAATATTTCGAGGATCCGAAACTTTTTTTGAATACTTTATATATACATGTCACATCTGCATCAACACTATAAACATATATGAATATTGCAATTATCCGCTAATGATAATATTTGGATTCGGCAAATTTTAAACATTCATTTTTCATTTGATTACAATTCAATTAAAATATCAACTATTTATACTGATCATAGTCCCATCTTTGTATAGTTTCCATTTGAATCACCGAGTACACAATTTACATCCATATATAGTCTCGAACAAATATTATAATTATAGCGTAGTAGAATGAAAATCAACTATTTTATCTCTAATATTATAATGATGGTGTTATTCGAGAAATAATTGTAACGAGCGGGAAATTACGGGGAGTTTTGTAGTAAACGAGGTACTTTTTATCGACCCAAAGCAAATTGGAGAGAAATTTAAATCCTCTTTTATAAAGCTAAACAAATGCAACTAGCTTTCGAACCACCACTGGATATTTTTTTTTTTTTATGCAAAAGCATGGTGAGGCTCTCGAACAAAAAAATACATTTGTCGTCTTGCCCATGGTGAATTATGCACCGGTACACACCATTTCCTGTCCGATAAACCATCGAACGAGTGATTTATTTTTCCCGTACTGCACAATTTTCTCCGCCTAAATTCTATACTATTTTTCTTCTCACTATAAATTCAGTCATAGAAATATGCATTGAAATTATTCAACCCTCGATTCACCTACAGAGCTATAAATATTTTTGTTCTACTATTGGAAGATAAAACAATCAATGTTTTATATTTTTCATAGATTTTTTGGCTAGTTCATATATATATATATATATAAATAGAGATTATCATAAAGATGATAAATTTTTCAGAAAAAAATCCCCTCTTGCATTACTCCACTCTGTTAAAGGTGAATGATGAAGCATCAATCGTGGTGAAATTGCCAGTTTCTCTACGTAAATTTGCATAATGCCAGACTAGAAAGATGTTTGCTCAATACTAACGACTCCAAAATGCTCCACATATTACTGTACACTGCACAAATTTATCAAGAAAAACTACTTTTACCAGCTTTTACCTATATAGTCTTTCGTGGATCGAAGTGTACACCAACAGCCAAATAAATTGATCTTGCTCGTGTGCGTGAAACGATATACCAACACTGTGTCGATACGTTTATAATCGGCTTCGTCCCGATGGATTAACGCTGCCCATCCGGATTTACCAATGAAAATCCCTCGATCTTGTGTTCCAATTGCTCTTTGATCAAAGATAACAATTCAGATTATTCCCAACTCTAACAAGCTTTAGTTCAAAATTCATTAATCGCTATATTATCCGTAGTAATCTTTTTATCAAACCAATTTCTAATGCGTTAGCACCAAATTAAATTTAACACCGATATTATTAACAAACAGTCCCTATTTTTTTATAAAAGAATCAACGTTTCGATTTCTAACAAGTCGACCGAAGAGAGAAGCGTTACGTCGTAAAATATATATTGATACAGTAGTCCTCTTTATCAAAACATCCATGTTTAAATTTTTAATGCAAAGGTATAGCTGCTGTAGAAAAAAGTTACATCTCTCGAATAATTATATTGCATCTCCACCGTAACCCTCGATCGGTGGTGGTACTCACGAGATGTTTCAACTTTGACAAGGATCGTTATATTTTACTATCTCTCATAAGCAAAAGCCATTGAGCTATCGTCGGTCGTATAGATTGGTGAATGGGGAAAATGCGAATAAGAAATATGGTACAGTGATATAAAGCGTTTCACGGAAAGCTATCAAGCTTTACGCCATTTTACTCGCGACCCATCAAACTTTCCAGTTTACATCTCCAGTTTACGCTCGCCTACCTTTCATTCTGATAAAAATTTCCACGACAACTCTTATCCACTTTAAAATCACCATAATTGCTGATATATTTTTGTGTAATCCACGCTAGTTCGAGATGAATAAAAATGCCTCCGAGGTTTCGCAGTTTCGCGTTTCGGCTCGGAAGAAAAATTTATCATCCTCCCGGACTGGTTTAAGCTGACCTCGTTAATCTTCCGCGTTTCGATTCCGCTCCTCCACCACCGTTATAACCTGATCTTGACCTTGGACGAAAAGCTCCGAACTTTGGTAAACTTTTACGTTCGTTGCCAAGATCGCGAGGTGGACTTTTAAACTGTGTTAACGAATCGCTTGTTTCGCTCTATCTTTAGCGGACGCGTTTATATCGACCCGCTTCTATACACATGTATATATAGTAATAATGCAACAGTAGTGGAAGAAAATTATTGTAATTTTCCCGAGAGTGGCCGTCGCGTAACACACTTGGCGTAGAGCATAGAAAATACAGAGGAATGTTTGGCTTCTCCTGGGACCTGACGGGAAGTGCATTATAACGTCGGAGGAAGATTAGGCTGTTGGATGAAAAAAAAAAAAAAAAGTTGCAATAAAAGTGGTTCGTTTGCTCGCCATGTATACTGCGATTTGGTTCCTCGGAGAGAGAGAGAGAGAGAGAGAGGGGGGGGGGGGGTGGTAATAAGTGTAACCTACGATATAGAACAGCTTGCGAAGCAAAAAATCTTGACATTTCGTGCATGTATATATATGCTTATCTGGCAAATCGATAGAGCAAATATGAGCATACGGAAACACAAATGTGCTTGCGATACAAACGCGCTGTATCTTTATGCGAACAGCCAGCTGTAATGTTACACAGCAGATATCAAAGTACCTATTCCAACGAGGCACGTACTTAATGGAAGTTAACGTGAACCGAATTCCGTGCTTTATTATTCATAAATTCATATATTCTCCAACCGTCTCATATTCTAAATCCTATATAGATACTAGATTCATCGGTTCATTTAGTTAATATATATATATAAAGCATATTATTGGACTATTATTTTAAAGGACAAATCGCCGCGTGGCAGGCGACGAAACGATACAGATTTACAGCTTTGGTACCTCACGCGGTAATTCGATATTCTTCTCGCCCTCGCGCTATAAACTTTTTCTGCCTAATCCAAAATATAGGTATAAATATTAATACATAAATCTGGCAGCTCGGTTTGGTTTCCTCCGTGAAAATTTCCAAGTTTTTTACACCCCTCGCCATGGCGAGTGTTGTCAGTTTTGAGCAAATAAATCGTGCTTCGATGAATTTATCCCGCTTCCTAGCGAATACGCGCCAATAGTTCCCCCGTGGCTGGCGAAAATATTATTTCACAGTTTTGCATCGTCCTACTTTTTCCCAGCCAATTCCCTATCCCCATTTCCAACGAAAATCTCGTTTTAACTGTTCCAAACTATCGATCGCCACGGCGAGACATACGAGAGGACTGAGACGAGAGAGCAAAATTTGTACGTTTTGGTTAATGCACCTGTATCGTACGTACGTGTCATTGATAAAATGCTTTATCGATAATGTCTCGTGTCTATATATACTATACTGCGTGTCCGTATGTGAGGATAAGGACTATCGAATCGCGCGCACTTACATGGAAAAAAAGGAAAGGGATAGAATTAATTAAGAGACCACGGGAATACTGGACGAATGTGTTTAATTTTCTATGAAAGCTGTTGAGCTACAGGTGTAGATAGGTATAGTACTCTGGAGAATGCTCGCTACCGATCCTACCTGTTCAAACAGTCTAGGGTGCTCCTTATTAATGGTGTATGCCAAAGATAAATATCTAACCCATGAGACTCGTACAAAAAAATTCCTGCCCTTCGTTTCATCCTACCTATATACGTCCAGAAAATTCTTTTCAAAATACACTCTGCCTCTCTCGGTATATATATATATATATATATATATATATATATCGATCATTGGTATGGGAAAATGCAACAAAATTGTAACCATTGGAAATTTTACGAAAATTCATCGGTGCATAATTGGAGGAATAAATGCAAATGTATAAGCTTGCTTGAAATTGATATTCGTGATAAAATTTCACGCTTGACATTAACGCTGGTTCCGAGAGATCCCTTTAGGAGGCATTAGCAGTGCGCTCAATAATGGGAGTTTTAGCCTCGAATGACCACCGTAGGAGCACGGCTGCACCGTGGCTGGCTGCGGCGAGGTGGTTATGGCTTTTGTCAAGCGTTTCCATGGGGAGCACGTAGCGTAATCCCAAGGGATGACAACAATTCCGATTTCCAAATATCGATGGTACTTCTCCTGCAGCAGTTAAGTGCAAATAATGTTGGTTCCCACTTCGCAGCTCCGTTTGCTCAACTCTCTTCCTTTAGTCGGAGCTCCTCTGACTCTCCTTTGGTGCCATTCAACCCACACACACACACATACTTACCCTGGATAACATAATTCCGAAGGACCCTCAGCCAGCAGACCACAATTTTATCCAATTCACAGAGTAAAAGTTCTCTTTTCGTGCACATTCGATTAATAAAGATTTTCTTGGATGCTCCGCGAATAAGAACTCCGGCATAAGCTACAATGTACGTGAAAGGAACATTAAAGCGAGGACAAAGGAGGTAAAAATTGGTAGAACAAACGGGACAAGATCAAAGTTCGAATTCGTGTTAGCCCTTCGGATTCTGATAGATCAGGGAGGATTCTTCCAGATTGTAGGAATCGAGTATAGCATCCTCCCTAGGGAGGATAGGGAGTGCCAGATCTGCATCTCTGTTTTGAAAAAATCATCCCTTTCGTCCGCGTCGTTGGGAAACGTTGGATTTGTGAAAATTCCAAGGCATACCTTCCCAGGGTAAACTCGAAGAAGCAAACAACTCTGTTGCAACTCGAATAGGAATCTCCCTTGAGTTTTGCTGCTTTCGTCAGCTGTATCGGATGCCATAACTCATTTTTTTTAACAGACAAGAAGCATCATGCGATATATATTAAAAGCCACTGCTTTTGTCAGAATTTCATCATTCATCGTTGGAGCATCGATAAATGTAAACCAAATGAGACTTTATCACTTTTAAAGACTGTCGTTTCTTTTTTTTTTTTTTTTTTTCATAATCATATCAATAATATCAGACATGGTAGGTCCTTTTTTTAAAAATTTATGCAATATTAAATAGTCGTACCTTTCGGTACTATACATATAGCTCATCGTTAACCACTGACGCATTAATAATCTCAAACTAAATTAGATTTAACCAGTATCAAAGACATTGATTTTTCTTTTTCTGGTAGCTTTGTAGAAATTCTTCGTGTATTCTGCTGTTTTCACCGACTATACATACACGAACGGCAAACCTATATAGTACCTCATCCCCTTTTTCGCAAGAGACAAAAAGCATGCTTTCCCATTAATCTCCTGAAAGTCGATGAGTCGATTGAAGTATCGATAATCGTAAACTGTAACTGATGCGAGACTCCACTTGTTTGAGGGAGATGGTTATATTTCCCCCTTTTTTTCCTTCCAACTTTTCGGTCAACGATGAGTATAACGTCGAATGGGACTTTGATGATTCGTTCCTCTAACGAGACACCGAAATTCTATAAGAGCTGAACGATTCCGAGTGCTAATTGGAATCTTTTTTTTTTTTTTTTTTTTTTGGTTTCCATTTAGAGGACTCGACTAGAGCCAATTAAAGTGGCGAGCGTTAAAAACAGCGGTAAAAAATGTGAGGAGCAGGCAGGAATTAAGAGAGATATTTTATGAAGCGGAGGTGTAGTAATTATCCTAAGTACACAGAGTAGTGGTTGATGCGTGGTCGGTTCGAATATTAAGTTGAATGAATTAATGGATTTTTCGTGTTTAGGGAAATGATTTTCTTTGGAGATGCGAGTGCTTTTCTCGGGGATCCTGAAGGAGACTCGACAGGGTCGGGCGATTATAATTAAATTTGCCCTGGCCAAACCCAATTATCTTTCGTTTGCATTCGCTGCGTCCAAGAGCCGCGTGCCTAGGCAAGCCAGGCAGCCTTTATAATTGTTTTAATTAGAAACATGACTCCGACCGTACAGCACGGACTTTACCATCCTCCGTGAGAACAATAAAAACTGTCGGAAAGCTTTTCATAATCGACTCTCTCCATCTTGCCATTCGTGCAGTTCCTTTTTCAAAGCCCGCAAGTATGCCCCGTGGCATACGCGCGGGCTTTGGGAAACTTTGCTCTTTCCACTCGCGACTCCGTTATATTATTATTCTAATATTTTTATGATGGCACACACACACACACACACACATTTTTGATCCAGCAGGTTCAAGGCTCGACGATTGTTCCTGCAGTTTGCGTTGGTTCCTGTTACCCCGCAACTCCTTCGCTCTTCAACCCATTTATTTTAACCCATCGCTTCGCTATCGCGCAGCGGCCGGCCAAAAGTTTCCCTTCTTTGATTTTCTTTCTTAGCCCAGCTCTTCCACTTGGACCATCCTTTATACGAAATTAGCTTCCACGTCCCACGCTCCACATCGGTTTATTTAAGGCTCGCTTGTTTGTGCAGTTGAAACTTTCCGGAATTTTAAGTCCAACGGAAATGTCGTGAAAGTTTTCGCGTCAATGGAAAACCAATTCGTTTCTTTCAATTTCAGGCTTTGGATTAAACTCTCGAGATTAGCCAGTTCCATTCCCGGTTAGCTCGCTTTGTGTATGGCGAATAAAAATGCCGGATTATTCGCCAAGCTCAAATCGAATTTGGCTTACAAAGTGTATTGCCAAGTTTTCTTGGTGTCTCGATTTCTACTTTTTTCCTTCCCTTTTATCATCCTCGAGTATCCTCTCCTTCGTAAACCTTTTCCGTGCTGTGCTTCGCGCATTCGACGAATCAATTTTCCATTTTCCCTTGCTTTTCCTCTCCACCCTCGATATCGCTTATGTGTATATATATATATATATATTTATCAAACAAACATATATACATATTATTTTGATCCATAACAAATACTCGCGTTCATGCTTCCTTCGAATCCTCGCGCGTTCAAGAAAATTCCGCCACGATTTTACTCGAATTTCTTCATTATTATTTACCACCTTTCTCTCCATGCAGAAAAACTTGCCATCGTCGATTGGTCTCGGATAGAAATGCCGGGCAAAAATCTCCTACATCGATTATTCTCAGAATCAACGAAATTCAATTGCATGCAGAATGAAAATTATAGGTATATACATATTGCATTGGAATAAATGCAGCTGCGATACGTGCATGGCATAAATAATCGCCATGATTTTCAATTAGAGCAGATTTTCCCGAAGAGATCTAATTTATTATGCAATTACGGCAATTTTTCGGAAGAAAAATATCTTCGTAGGGATTTTTGCCTCAGCGAGGGATATAACAAAAGTTGAGTCGCGTAGAATTCGCAGATTCGCCCGAGAGAGTCGGAGCAATTCCTGAAAGGGTTAAAAAGAGAGGGATTTCCCGGACAGTCGACACTCTTTCAGCGGCATTTTCAGTTTTTCCCTTGCATGAAAATTAAAGCAGACATTGCTGTCCTGGGGCTTTATGGAGATTGCAACTATTCCGTTAATTCCGGCGGTTTGCACCGCTTTATTGCACGTGCACTGGCCGCTTTTAAATGCATAATAATACGTCGAGATATGCTATATGTATACCTTATCCATTATTATTATATTATAAATATACATATATAAGCTTATATTTAAGTAATATCAACGACCTAGCGTACCACCACCACCATCACCCCCCCCCCCCCCCCCGCCCTCTTCCCATTCATAACGGTTTCCTCAAAGCTCGAAGGCTATACGCGTAATGTTTGCATCAAACCGCGCATTATTGTTACGATACGCCGACTCTGATATTCCCCATTGTTCCTCGATTACATCTAAAATTTTCCCGATAAACTTCAATACGCGTCTCACCCTCGTGTAAAAAAAATAGTAAATTTTGCGACCAAAGAGCCTCGGATATGTTATTACGAAAAACAGACGTTATGTAAAATTTTTATTAAACTTTTATATTCCTTCGTGTTTGTGAGAAACTATTTTTGCTAATTGCACGTATGTGCATTTCCTTTGTTTCAGGTGAGTGCTCGCAATAAAAACTCGTAGAGTTAAATGGCTATCCGCTCGTTTCCAGGTAAGTCCGGTATTCGCGAACGACAATTGTAATTATAACCTTCGCGGGAAATCGGAAAGAAAAAGGCGAAAATGAAAAAACCGAGCGCTTCTACAACCGTAGTATATTCGTTGGCTGAAAGGGAAACATTGCAAAGGGAGTTTCGTGCTATTGTGGATTATATATGTACTCCAATTTGTCTGCAAACTCACACTTGTAAGTATTTACGTGCATTCGAATAACCCGGGAATATAATTAATTGTGCAAACAAGTTGGCGGTACATGCATGCATGTATACAACAGGACTCGTACTTGAAATTTATTTCGTAAGAAACTTCCAATCGATTAAAGCATTAGCCACTCGAACGCTATAGTCGCCACAGCGAGACAACAGTTTGCCAAGCAGAAAATCACAGTGGCATTTAAAGTTTAAAGTTTTTCATATGTAAATACGTGTATCACACATTGGCGTAGAATCTGTTTTCGTGCGAGTGTCGAATCCTTTTGGGATTCGAGGTCGCCAGAAATTGTCACCCTCGAGGGTCATTGGTCAAAAGGAGAGAGCCAGATGTGACAATTTGTTTTCTTTCCACTCGCGCCAATATAGGGACGTATATATATACATACCAACGAAATGACACTGGAGTATAAGCATGTGTAATCGTTCATCTCCCAGTCAAGAATACGATGTACATAGAAGATTCAATACACATTCGTTAAAAAATGTGAATATACATTGTACATTCACTTTCACATTAAAATATGTTCAATTTATATGATATGAATGTGCAAATGCAACCGAAAGTTCATTCATATAATGTTTGATGGATGTACACTCGAATCATAATTGAACATTCTATGAATGTTCAAATTAGGATATTTCTCGTATATTTATATAAAATATTACCATTATACGCTACTTATATAAAATATTACCATCATATGCTATTTGGCATTCGTATCGAAATTCAATTTTAAAAAATTTAATTGCATAGTACATCGCGCGCCTATCTGCCTATCTTGCTTTTTGATCCATTGCTATGCCTTATTTCAATTGAAAATTCCTGCCGATGTTCGCGGTATTCCCAACGGGTCACCCTCCAGATTGCACTACGCGCCCATGGTTGCTTAACTTCGGGATCCAAACGCCTATGTCCTGTCCTTAAAACCAACTGCATTAACATAATAGATTCTTATGGTTTCTATCTACATATGTTGCAAAATTAGATTTCTACTATTCTAGTCCAAAATTAACGCGTATTTGATTGTCAGATATTTTTGTAATGTTCCACAAAAAATACTCAAAGTAACTTTATTAAACGAGTAAATAAAATAAATGCTGCACAAAATTATCGAATTAGATAGAAAATATTGTTTTAAGCATATTTGTAAATAAAGCCGTTGTTTTTTTGATTGGATAGTTCTTCCAGTATATATAAATATCTCTAAGATATTTTTTCTGTAATATTATATATAGTTTCATATGCACATATTAAATACATATATTTTTTGACATGTTCGGTGAACATTCAAATTTGGATTATTGCAGAATATTCAGAAATATATATTTGGTATATATGCAAATGAAAATATGAGTATCATATACTCTGGAGAATGTCAGTAGTATATTTATATAGTAATATAACATTGAAGAATATTATGAGTATATACATTAGACATCAGATTTTGTACATCCTTTTTACATGTGTATAATATGTCTGTAAGATATACAAAAGTGAATATACACTATTGGCATTTAATTTGAACATTCACTGAATGTACATGTATATTCTATATATGTATATATACGAAAATTATAAAAATTTACTGATAGATATTCGATAACACATAAGCAATGCTACAGATTTACGCTTCATTATCATAATTGCGTGTGGGGTCCCTAGGACTCAAACTTTGTATCGAAAAAACTCGAGAATGAAGCAGATATATTTGTTTAAATATTTATATGATTGCAGCCAGAGGTTTTATGATTATTCCCCCTTGGTGGGAATCGACTGTGCTATATACATAAAATGAATCGATTAAATCTTCCTCGGAAATCGTGGGCTTTCTGCTATGCCATTGTACAGAGTTTCCCGTCTGCAGATTTAATCCCTTTTAGTCTCGCAAAGATTCAATCAAGATAAGCAAAGAGTGTTTGGACTGGTTGAGCATTGAGAAAATATTTTAATGCAATTGTTTATGATGACATTTGCTGAATTGAAATGTTCAATTAAAGGATGTTGCTGGTGAGTTTATCCAGTGATAAATGGCGGAGAGCTGAATGCTCGGGCATGCCAGGAGGTAGATCCAATAAGCTGACGTGCCTAAATGACGTCATCGCGGTTATCCAGCAGCATCTCCAGCGATCTTGCGCTACCCTCTTGTAATTAGTCGCGAGATCCATTAGCGCCAGATCTAACAAGTGGTTATATTTACCTCCTTCTCAACCTCGCCATGCTCCTCAGCTTTTTGTCATTTCTCAATCCTCTAAACGTATATATAAACCCCCTCCCCCCTCCCCCTACACCAAGATTAAGGGAATAAGGTATAGAAGTAAAATTGTCATTTCTCAAGCACCATGGCACAACTTTACTCCTAAACTCTAATGGAGCCCTTAATGGATATTAGATTCCTAAGTAATGCCCAAACGTCGTCAGATGTGCTTCTTGCAAGATGGACGAGGGAAACAGAAACTTCTTAATCGTGCCTGGCAAACGCCTCGCCTTAATCAGAAATTTGTTTTCTTCCAACGCGCGATTCATCAAAAAATCCAGGAGATCCTTTAATTGTAATAATCTCCTCTTCGTTAAAATTTAATATCTCATCTAAGAATTTTAATATATATATATATATGATGATTTTTACCCTCACCCTCTCCCCTATACCTAAGAAATATCTCAACTCTTGCAATAACCTTTAAATTAAAGTTACCGCACGGGGAGTGTAAACTTAATTTGGTTAATATGGAAATGTATCAGATTTACGGGCTAATTAGATGGGTTCGCCGGGCTTCGAGTTTCAGCTGTCAGCGAAGATGAAGGATTTTGAAAGCAGCTAGGATATAGGAAATAATGATACGTGCTGCTGAAGAATAGGAGGAGGCTGTTTTTAAGAGGCGCGTATCGTCTTTCCGACTGAGCAATTTATGCCTGGCCAACGTACGACCGTGCATCATCGTTTGTTCAAGTACTCGCTAAAGGCTAATTGTGAAGAATGCGTGGGAGTTGATAAAGATACACGGTGACCCTATTTTCTAGCGGGAACCTCCGCGTTTCTTAAAACCCCCGAGGTTAATGGCACTTGATAATAATTCCTCGTTAGATCGTTTCTCCCCTTTTCGCCAACAAAACGCTCGTTAAAGTTCGTTCCTCGTCGTCGCCGCGGCCGAGACCGGCAGATGGCGAGATCCAAAAATCGCTCGTCCTTCGAGGACCTTTCGACTCTCGGCTGACGAGAGAAATAACGCTTAGCCATTAGCAGCCCGGAATCTAACGCAGCGAAATGCCATGCAACTTATTCCTCGTCAAGGTCATTTGATTACTTATCCTCGATACGCCGTGTAATTATTTATTGTCTATACTCGTTTGACAAAAATTATAACCAATATTTCATACCCAACATATATCGAAGAAAATTTGTAGAAAGCGATAAGAATCGTGGCCTATAGCAAATTATGCTGCCATAGCTTATTATGGTGGAGAGATAAATCGATCCTCTGACACAGAATTAATTAGGGCCCCAAGTTGTAAATGCTTAATTAATTTAGACACGTTTACTCTGGCAGTATTCTAACGCCCTAACATACCCCGGGCTCGCGTGGCATCGCGATACTGACGAGAAGTAAAAGCGAAAATACGTCGTCGTCAACTCTGGCCAAAACAGTAAAGTGTGTGTTGTGTACGGCCGGAAATGGACACTAACCCCCTGCAGAAACGTCATAAAATCCAACTGCGACCTTTCCACAGAACTGTAATAAATTAATGTACGTCCGATCATAAAAGGGGGTGCGTATGAAATTTTGTCATTTTCATGGCTTTTCTCAAAGCAGACCATGTTAAACGTATATATATATATATATATATATACAAATAATCGTTCGATCGAATTTCTAAGTTTTATCCAGCCGAGTGCTGGATTCTTTTGTCGAATATCTCGTGAATGTAAAGTTTTCTTTCGAGATTTTGAAATATCGTCGAAAGAGTTTTATCGCCTTTTCGATGGTTACCTGCATGGGATATAAAAAGCAAAAGTCTGCACGGCAATTCGGGAAGTTTTCAAACCGATATCTCGAATAGAAAAGTGTCGCAGGTTGGATGAGAGGTGCACTCGGCTCGGAGAGATACAGCGAATGAAAATGACGTTACACCAACATGCATATACATGAACGAGAGTCTGGATGACGGAACTAAGCACCAACTAATAATTAAATTCCTCCCTGACGACGCTGGACGAATTTTCAGCCGAGCTTCGAAACTTCCACGAGGAATCAGCTTGCGATATTTTTGGAGTTGCGTGGTCGCAGAATGCAAATTGCGCTGTGTTTCCTAATTGGACGTGCTGTACAAATAAAAACAGGCTGTTGCACTATATTTTTTCACTCCTTTCAAAGTGTATATTATTGCGGAGATTATGTTAGGATTATGTTACTATATAGAGTAATAGGCTGATTTTTTAATCATTAAGGTTGTCAATGTGTTAAATGTGCAACGTCGAATGATAGGTACCTATATAAAATTCACGCAGTGTGTACGAAGAGAAAACGAAATTATTTTTATAAATAATCGTGATTCGCTCTGTGTATGCTCTGAAAAATATTTCGACAATTTGACGTACTAATTATGAAGAAACCATCAAAGGAAAAAAAACTAATCATATCAACGTTTAAGGATTGTATCGTATTATTTCTCAAACTATATTATTATTCAATATTTATTTTCTTCTACGTTACGACAATATTACATAATGAGCATCATTCAAGGACGACGAAAAGCAATTTTCTTTCTTTACGACACAGCATTAGAGTACCCTTTTAATATCTGAAAAAAAAATATATATAAATTTTCAAAGCTAGAAAATGTAACTTTAAAATTTTTTTAAACATCGTTATATTGATTTTTAAAGAAGCGCGGAAATATTGTAAAACGATGGGATTATTGGTGACACTTAAAACGTGCTATGATAGCAAATGCCTATACCCAATGACAAATTCAATCCCAAGCCCGATGGATAGACACGAGTACGCACGCGCGCGTGCGCGCGGCCAGATCCAACGGAGACAAATTGAATTCTCCTCTCATTATTACCAGTGAAACCCGAACTGGTGTCGAGTCGACTGGCTTTTCACGCGATAAATTCACTTCATCCTTTTAATCATCGTCGTATTACGAGCTACCAACGTTTTTTCTCCCTTCTGGATCCTTTTGGGAAAGCGAATCCGCAGCCATATCCTATTATAAGCAATCTTTTACGTCGGTAAACTCGGACTAATTAAATTAACTGGTCCCTCTGAAATCCTGTATTTTCTTTCCACCTCATTGTCCCTCCTCTCCTGCACGATTTATCCGGAATCGCGCGTGCAGCGCTTAATCGCTGCGAAACTGTCGTATATATATATATATATATATATATATATAGACGCTTTAAAGCGCGAAATCCAAGCCAAAGCAGACGAGGCATCTACAATTCAAATATTCGATGCATTGAAATTTTTGATTCGAAGCATCGTGAAGCGTCGCGTCGCGTCGCGTCGCGCCGTGGGCGTCGAGCCTCAAGAGGCTCCGCTCGTTATCCGTTCACCAAACGATTTAACTCCATTTCGAGCGATTTGTATTGCACTTCCTCCATGGACCTCTCCCGATCATCCAGGACCATTTACTTCCATTATATTCTCCCCCAGTCTCGTCGTTTCTTCCAACGAGTTTCGCCCCGGAGCTCCACGCTCGTCTCTGAAAATCCTCCATCACGTATAGGCTTTCCATTCATTTTCTACGAGATGCTAAATTGACGAGACGAAAAATCTAACGGTCCAGCCTCGCAGATTCCTTCCGTCTCTTTTACCCCTACCCTTAATCCCCTTTCCCCAATCGAATTTCAGGGCCAGTTGGACGACTCTGTCAGTTGCACTCGTATGGTATAATGTGTATATAAAAAAACCCCTGACGTCACACGAGACCTGGCAGATTATAGTCGAATCGGTACATCCCCACTTATTCATGCACGAACTTGGTAAAATTCCTTCCCTTCGCAACATTATGATTCGTTGATAAAAGTCTCTTATTAGTTTTACCATTTTTATAATTAATCGTCAAACGAAATTCCTTTTGCACGAGGCACTGAAACGGTATAGAGTGCTTTAAACAGATTAGATAATTCTCCCCTTGCAATTTCACGAACTGGATCAAAATTCGTCTTCTCGACAGACCATTTTCAGCTGGATTCATGCAAGTCGTTTTTCAATATACTCCTGTATGGAGCATACACTCCAGGCAGATTAACCAGAACCCCCCCCCCCTCCCCTCCCCTTTTTACAATTTAACGAACTGGATCAAAATTCGTCTCCTGGTACGATCATTTTAAGCTGACAATTCCAATCTGTCTGTCTTTTTTTCAAATCCGTCACTAATTTTCTAATGCTTAAAACGTAGATATATATATATATATATATATATATATATATATACGTATACCTTCTATAGGACGCGTACTTATATAGTGCACTCTAGATTAATTAGCCAGCACTCCCTCCCTCTCAAACGTAACGAATATTTTTCAAAATTCGTCTCTCTTTACACGACAATTTTAATCTCACAATTCATACAAGTTGTTTCTAAATTTCTTCCCAACTAAAATTCAGTAGTATTTAAGAATCTCTCTCAGTACGTGTTTTTTTAAAGAGTTTAATAAAAAAGGAGGGAAGTATCGTTATCGAAACCGTTAGCGTTAACGTCGCAAAGTCATAACGGTTGCAGCAACCCCCCACCCCTAGCCCCAAGAACAACCCCTGTGTAAGCAGTCTACGAGGCACAACCGAAGAGAGACTATTCTACCTGGGCAGTGTGCGGAGGGTCCCCATTGGAAGAAAGGCCCGGTTTTTCTCACCCTCACCCTCACTCTCCAAGAAACCCTTATCTGCTACCACCATGAATTTCCACTCGCCTGACTTCAAAGACTAAACTACAACAGCTGTACCTCCAACTTTCCATTCCTTCCTCTCGAAAATCTACCAGACGAAAAATATTAAAATGGCTTCTTCTTCCCTCTCGCTCACTATTGGTCAAGTTCTTCTAGAACGAGAAAGAATATCGTTTTACTTAAACAGGGTTCACCACTTAATTGAAACGCTCCCCAAAGCAAAATGCATGTATCCAAACGTGTTTGTCCAAGCAATAATGACAGATATTACACTTTCTACATGTGTTTTTCTATATTTCCTTTTATTGGTATTCGGAAAGGTCTTGTGTGCAAAAATTTGATATCCAAAATATCAATCAAGTACTGTAGCGTGAATAAAGAGCACTAGTACTTTCTCCTTTCTTCTCTTTCACTCCAATAATATCAACCATCACTCTATATTTAAGTTCCTTTTACAAACATATCTATATATGATATCTTTTGGTAGCCCCCGTGGTCATATAATACTCCCATGAGTCAGAACACAGTGAGAATGACTAAGCTTATTTTCGAGAAGGATCGCATGGCTAGGCCATATCTATTCAAGAATTTAAGTACCGTTCTTATTTATTTAGTTACCAATACATATAACAAAAACCGTTTCTATTGACCAAAAACCCTGTAGAAAGTCTCGATGATAAATTCATCTATTGTTTGTTCTGAAATCGACGAGATATGGTAAGAAATAAATTGTTAATCTCTACTTTATCAACATACGGTAAAGAGGAGTGTAAAGTTTTAGGGTTAAATCGTAAAATGTAGGAGCTGGTAAAGGTGGATCTAGGGAGGGGAGGGGGGGGGGGGTGCATCGTTTTATAAAAAATATGTGAGGAAGGAAGGAAGGAAGGGTTGGGGGGGGGGGGAGACGTGGCTCTGACCCCGTTGACGCTCGTCAGTTATGGAGAGGGGAGAGTTTTTGAATGGCGAGAAACGTACGTTTACCGACTCGAAGGACGGTCGGAGGGGTGGGACCCAGGTACCCCTGCCTGCGTGCTGCGTCCCCTGCTCGAACCAAGCCATCGTCGCTCGCATCGCCAGCCAGCCAGCCGGTCGCCGGCCGTGTGTCGTCGGTGCTAGTGTGACTGACTGTTTTGTGCAGTGCGCTGCGAGTGCGTGCATTTTGCTTAGGCGAAACGCGAGCGCGAATTACGTTGGTAGCTCTGCGATCCTCCCCTCTGATACGCTTCGTCCTTACGAGAGAATCGTACGACCTACCATAAAACAAAACTCATTATCGATTTTCGCCTCGATTCATTCTTAATTCATCGCCAACTACTACCTTCCCGTATACCGACTTTAGAACTTCATCTGTTTTGTCGTGCAGTTTTTTTGTTCTTAAGATACTACTACTACTCGCTCAGTCCAGTGCGCAGCGTGCTCTCGACCACTATAAACAGAAAAACACTCGGTTGAACAGCTTGAATAATATTTCACGCTCATTCGCCTTTTGAGGAAAGATCTTCGTGAGTGTGAGAACAGTGCAACTGTGGTAATTATATTTATAAGTATAAAGTATTGGAAGCTTTTGCCTGTAGCGAACGGATAAATCGATGCTAGGTAAATATTTTTCATAAAAGAAACTGTGTTAAATTGATGATGAGCGAGCAATCTGCGAAAAGTCGTTTGAAATTTTATGCTCGGTCTGGGAGAAAAGATGTCGTGAATCGAATCGATTTTATGCTGGGTGAAATCTGCAAAATTAGAATATACTCTAACTATATCTTTCGTAAAACTCCCCGCCCCCTTCTCACTCTCTGCCTTACCCTCTTCTTGAGTATACACATTATGTACATTCATATTCATAATTTTAACTCGAATAACATCTGGAATTAAAATTTTACCTTGCCTCGCTAAAAGCTGTAACTTGAAGATTGACTTTGCCAACGTCAAAAGTTCCCAATGCAGAAGGAACAGATTTTTTTTTTTTTTTGTAATTTTAAAATTGGGATAAGTTCCCTAAGGAAATCGAGCGTAAAGAAAAGGGAAAAGCTCTCGAGTTACTGAAGAACTGCTAGCAAGAGAAAGGGCGAAAAATATGCAAATCTACACGAGGAAACTTTAATTTCAGAACTCCATTAAACTTCGGTCAATCTTATTTATCGAGTATGATCCTTTTGAACATTATCTTGAATCGACCATTTTTTTTTTTCTTTTTTTTTCCACAGTTCAATTGAAACTGTGGGAACAGCTTTAATCCCGAGTGCCTATCGTCGTGACCGTTTTACGTTGTAGGGAGAAATTCGGTGACCTAGGTCATCCGGGGAATCGTGGAAAATATGTCTTCCTTCTCGGTATATATTCGTAACGTGTAATCTCTTTCTCGTAATCTCATTTTAGCCGGGTAGTTTTACGACAGCGCGGTGAAACGGCCATTATGAAGCGCCCGCGTTGCGGAAAAAGAATGACTGAATCGCGATGAGCTCGGCTACGCTCTTCAAGCACAAACAATACCGCGGTTCTCTCGAAAAATTCCCCGAATATAAGCCCCCACCCCTCCTCTCTGTCCACTCTAATGATCTGGAAAATTTACTTTGCCAAACAAATAACCCGATCACCCCGTCACTTTCGCCATTTAAGCTCCATGCAAACAACGAAAATTCAACCACAAAAATTTCTCCTCTTTCCACAGTGGAAATTCTTCAAATTCTTTCAAAGGCTCTTGTTCCAATTTTATTCCTTTTATTAACATTATATTTCGTCATCCAATAATCGTCGTGTAGCTCTTCTTCACTTATTACTGGACATTCCTAAATATTGTTTAAAACAATAGCATTTTCAAACTGTAAGTCGCGCACTCGAAACGTCCCAAAGCATACATGAAAAAATATCCACGCATAATTATGAAAGACGCGAAAAACCTATATGTTAGATTCTTCGAGAGCCTTGTACTATTTTTGCATTGAGAAAAGTGCCAAGGAAATTTTTGGTACATTTTACAGCTAGTTAAAGAGATACGCGCGTATTTTTCCATTTATTCTCCGAGCGTTTCAAGCAACGACCCAGCTGAATTATTTCAGGATTAAAATTCATTGTACGATCAAATTTTGCTAAGTATCATAGCATATAGAAAGTGGCTCTGCAGTAACGGTACACTCCGGCGAGCGAATCGCGCGTTCCGTGAAATTGAAAATGACGGCTTGGAAAATTGTTGAGCGAATTATGAATCATATAGGGAGAGAGAAAAAAGGAAAAGCCCTGGAAGCATGAGCGATGGTCCTCTCGCGCTTCATCTTTTTCCTACATTGCAGTGACTTTCACTTTTATCGCTTTTTCTTGTTCAAACGAGATCGGGAACTATCAATTAGATCGAAATCACATTCTCGCCATTGCTGCAGCGCGAGCTTTCATTGGTCGTTGAAACCTGCGGAGAGGCCTTTGATCCTTTCCCATGGTTACCGTGCATTCATTGGCGCATTTTATTTCTCGATCGGCATATATAGCATAGGCGGACGGAATCGGTTTGGGCGTTTTGTCGAGAGTCTGTGTGGGTGGTAGATCGGTGACGCATAATAGGAAAGCGTGGATGCCAGGTCTGTGCCAGTGTCGTCGTGAGAGTGGAGAACTTTTGCACTGAGGGGGAGGGGGGGGGTGTGTGTGTGTGTGAAGGTGTACCGTGAGTGTGGACCGCGGACACGGTGGGCACGACACTCGGCTCGTTAATGTCGGATCGCAGGATTCTGCGAGCCCCACCACCTCCCTTTTTCCCCGTAGCGGTGGGTGAAAGGGGGCCACAAGCTGGAGGCCCCGACGTACCGGAATATGTCATCACAACAGAAAACGCTGGAGATTGCTCGCGACTATACTTGGCACAGGCCGCGGAGAGATAGATATATAGACTCGGGATGGGAGCCGGCATCCATCTGCTCTCGACTGTCACTCGAACTTGGTCCAACAAACCTACTCTACCACAACTTTAACGTATGCGCTCCCTCCGCGCGACTCTTTCGATCGTAATACTCTTAAACCAGATCAAATTTCATTTTAAAAGCCCAATCAATTTCCGCTGCCAATATTTTTGATAATTTTTCTCGATAGTTCTTCAAAGTGTCTGCGTGTGAAAATTCTAGTGATACTGGTGATTTCGATGGTGATTCGAATGTTTCATACATTTTCCAATGGAAATAGAATTGTGCAGTGTGGAAAGTTAGATTTAATTTTCGCGACTGTAATAGAGAGAAAAGTGCACCGTGATAAATTGCTCTTGTTGTTTTAATTTTTATAATAAAAAATACAAGAAGCTCGATCCCTATTATCGTAATGGAAATGTTGAAACATTACGAGTGCCTTGTATTTAATTCGAAAAGGTGATCTTTCCCTTGAAAATTGTGCTGAAACGTATCGCGAAGTAGCTCACGAGTGGAATCTGGACAGCAAATCCATCATGGGCAAACTAGTTATTCGGCCTTGCACGAGCGTGTTACTATCTCTGCGATTTGCTAGTCGAACTTCCAATCTCGGAGAGTCTGCCAAACTCGATCTCATTGACTTCTAAAAATAGCTTCTGCTTTACCCACGTGCTCACGAAGAAACTGTGCTGCCATCAATTCTCAATTTTATATCAATTATTCCGAGCTTGAGAGAACATTAATCGACTTATCGCGAGAGAGAGAGAGAGAGAGAACGTAAATAAATACAAGTAAAAAAAGAATAAAACAAAAACTCCAATTATGTTCTTTCTATAATACTGGAGAAAATTATTTTACACCGTCTTGTCGGGTGGTACTTTCTATATATACCGGTATCCTTAGCGGATCTACCGGTAACCCTAAGCCGATAAAGAATACACGTTGAGACTAAGTTGTCGCAATAAATCATAAAATAAGCCCCATAAAAGAGTCCTGCCTTCCAGTACAGTCGTTACGACTTTACTTGGAACATCGATCATAATATCGACTTGCAACATTTCCCACAAAGTCCACAAATGCTCGAAATAAATCTAAAGCTAGTTAAAAGCCATCCCAATGTATCGCTTTTGGTTGAATCACTTTCGACCAATCATCTCTGTGCATTATTCTAAATACTCTTACAATTTTTATACCATTTATTATAGTATTGTTTGTAATAACTTTGCATTTTTTCCAAAATGACGAAGACTATAATAAAAAAAAGAAAAAACGAGCACAGAGTATTGGAAGATTTCTAGCGAAGCTGTGATGAATCATGGGAATTGTTCCAAGTTCTTTGAGGGGTTAAAAGTACGGTGTACAGTGGTGCTTTTGTCAAACTCGACAAGCAAGAAAAGTTACGTCGACAGACATATCGGATTATAAGCTTCTCCAATTCTCCCCCTGTTGGCTATACCAAATTAAACTCTCTCTCTCTCTCTCTCTCTCTCTCTCTCTCTCTCTCTCTCTCTAACACCGCTTTGGCTGACCCTGTAATAAACGTTTTAACGCGAAAAAACCGTCCCTTTTAAAGTAGCCCAAAAGTAATCAGAGAAATCCCTGAAAGAGCAAGGTTAAAGAATTTAGATTTAAAGGTCTGATGAAACTTAATGTATACGTGATTCAGCATTTACCAAACGTGTTAATTAAGGCAAAATTGCGAGGGATCTTTAGCGCTCGGGCAAAAGTAATTAAAGGAAAATGAAACCTGCTAATTGAGCTTTTTTAATATAGCTACCAAATTAATAGTAATTTTTCGCCGCGAGAGTGAAATAACAATATTTTAGCACCGTTTTCAAGAAAGATTCAAAATAAAAGCTTCCAATATACTCTTGTTAATACACCTTAAACAGCGATCGATATGCAGAATTGGAAAAATTTCTAATAATTTGTAGAAAAGAGCTGGAAATGTGAAATAAAGTGAGTTTGAAGGAGCAAGAGTCCATGCAACTGGATATAAAGAATTAAATTTGAAGCGAACAATAATGAGAGAGAAAGACAGGGAAGATTGTGAGTGAACCTGAAGATAAAAATGACGAGGAATCGACAGCAAATCTTCCCGATCCGGCCGTTCGCCACTTTGGGCCGTCGTCTCCTGAGGGATAAACTGTATAGAAGGTAGGTCGATGCTCTCTGCACGTGCTCGCCACGTGTCGAACGTTTCCGTGAGACAACCGGAAACTGTCGAATCCATCCTCTCTCTTACCACCCCCCCCTCCCCCTCTGTCTCTCTACCGGAATTCATTATACATTTCCTTTCATTCCGCTGCGTTGCTCTCAATTTTCGTCTAATTTTAATCTTAAAACTCCATCGATTATTATCTTGATATTAAATTTTCCTGTTAGCTTCATAAATGTGTTCGTCACATGGACCACGTGGCAGGTACCAGGAAAATTCAGCATTTTCGTCCCATCATTCAAACATTCCCACGTTATTCATCTTCTTTCCGCTTCTTAAAAAATATCGTCTAATTTAGTGTTGAAACTCGAGGGGCGATAATCTTAATTAAAATTTCTCCCAGCTAGCTTTCATAAATGTGTCTATCACGTAGGGCGCGTAGTTGGACGAGAAACGTAGCGTATACCTTACTTATCTAATTGTTAAAAATTTCCATTCTAAGCTGGAAAATGGAGGAACGATAATCTTGATTAAATTTGTTTTATCTAACTTTAGTTTGTGGAAAATCGACGGATGATAATCTTGATTAAAATTTCCCATCAGCTTTCATAAGTGTATTTGCCAGGAGGAGCACGTTGAAGAAAAAAAAACTCAGCATCTTTATCTAGTTGGTGAAAATTTTTATTACGCTCGGTTTGTGCGAGGCAATCCGAATCGTGCCGAGAATTTTATGGAGTGAAAGAAGGTATCGGCGTTCTCTCCTACACAGTTCCACACTGGCATGGCATGGCGTGGCGTGGAATCCGGGTTAAACGTTTCGGTTCTCCATTCCTTTCGCGGAAAAGGGATTATTAGTCGCCAATTTCCTCGGGTCAACGAATCTATGCGAAAGAAAATGGCGAGAATTTTTATCGCTCACTGTACCCTACTACGCTAATTACCGATATTCTCACGATAAACCATCATTTATAACTGAATGTATTATACATATTCAACATATTCTCTCTGTACCCATAGCCATTAATTTCTGTCACGGTGAGGAGCCAAGCAACAACGATCCATCAATTTCCACCAATAAGATCTAATATCTCCCCCCCTCCCCCCCTCTCCCTCCCTCCCTCCTCTTTCTCATCCCACTTCTACTTCTATTCACTGTCCTGCACAAAGCACATCGTAACAAGAAATACTTACCAACTTGCTTAAAAATGTCTCGACGACTCTATATATATGTATAGGTAAAAAAAAATCTGACACTGTACGTACTTCGCTATCAGTCCAAAGACACGCTCGTTTATTATGCACGCAGAAAGGAGGAAAAAAATTCTACAGCCAGACTTTGAAGAATTCGTCGCCTAAACCGCAAAACCTCCTATCTGCAATTCGACAAATTTTGCAGGAGGGAAATATAACTGTATAATAAAGTTGCATGAATATAATTTAAGTAAATTTATGGAAATATTTAACACTCTGATTTCTCTACGTTTTTCAGCTTGTGCAAATATTTAAAATTTATAAAACTGCACGTAGAAGGCTTTTGCGGCGGTGTAGAATTGCAACTCGTTAAAAATCGATGAAGAAATTAGCCCAAGAGCTTATTTATTCATGATGGGAATACAATTTTCTTCCCATCGTCGAACACACCGTACCGCGTGGCGGAGATCATCGAGTGATAAATATACATGGATAACGCGAGAAGCGACGATTATAAATGTTTTACGGGTTGCCGAGGAAAATTGTTTTGCAGTGCGCGTCAAATTGATCCGAGTGAACTTTTGGGACTCTGTGACTGTTATAACGGGCATGGAGATCTCATGTAGAGTCACGGCCGTGACCTTAAACACGATTAAGGGTCGAGGATCTTTCGTGGCAAAGCTGACCTGCTCCAACGGCTCTTGCAACGAAATTTTAATCCACGCTCCCTATGCGACCCCTCAGAGGTCTCTTTAAGTGGAGCCGCAGCTAGGAATCGTGTCTCGTATTTAATAATAGGTAATAACGATGCTGCCGAGGAGAGTTTAATTGATCGCAAATCGAAATCGATTAATTAAAATGACAAATCCAATTAAAAATAATTGTAAGGCATTTTTCGATGAATTTGCTGACTCTTTCCTCCACGGCAGGTGCCTTTGTCAAAGCAAACCTTGGACTAATCGGCTTTTTACTGCAAGAGACTAACTTTCCAAGGCTTCCTTCCGCCCGACAATGAAGAAAAAAATTAATCCTACTTTACTACCTCTCGCCTTTCTTCGGTACAGCGTGGAATTTTTCCTTCCTTCCTCTCGCCATTCTTCCTCTCCTCCTTTTACATTTTCATTCCACCATGTCTAATGGTCTCGCGAGCAAAATATCCTACCGACCGACCACTGTTATCCAAACTCCGCTGCAACAACCAACGCAATCATCGATCCTTGCGAAATGGAAAAATTCCTTCGGTTCGCTGAATAAAATGTACATGCTTGAAATGCACCGAATGGATTAATATCGAGTGCGAAATAACCTGTAATAAAGAGGTTTTTTCCCGATGTTAAAAATTGCAGCAAGAATAAGACGAGTTGGAGGAAGCGCGAGGCATGGCAGGAAATGTATTAATCAAGCTTTGAGAAGCCAATAAAAACTCTGGCACGTTCAACATTTCCTGCTGGCAGAGTCGAACCGAAGAGGAAGTTTGACGGAGGGTTCACGCTCGCATCGCGGTGTCTGCGTGTGTGCGTGCGTGCGTGCGTGCGTATGGGTTTCTACAGAGGGGATATAAAAATGGTTAGAGTCGCACGCTTAGCTCTGTGACTCTTGGCTGATATTACGTGCAGCTTCCAATTTGCATACCAAAAGTGGTAGGAAAGAAATTCTGCGGCCTACGCCTATGCAAATTTTCTTGCCAATCGCAGCCGGCCGCCCGTCTCCGTATCGACGCTCGTAGCTATTGGCATTGCCCGATAATGGACCTTTCTTCCAACATTACCGCTAATATGCTATACCTATATATATATACACATACGGAGGGACTACCAATTCTTTCGAGCGAATTCTCAAGAAGATTCTCAACGTCTCTCTCTCTCTCTCTTATTAACGAGGTTTTTCTTGAATTTGTCTTTTTGTTTCCTTGTTTTTTTTAAGGATCTAGGTTAGGTTAGGTATTTCTTCCGGCATGATTGTTTTAATGCACTCTCTAGTTTTTCGGTGTCAGGGTCGCCCGTGGCAGATAACGTGGTAAGCGAAACCAAATGTCACGGGCAGCCACTTTCTCCAAGCCACACGTGTACCAAGCATGTAAGTATATTGTCACACGAGTGCGACCAGCTGAGTGCATTTCGATGTCTCGAAACCCGAACAAGTCTACCAACTTTTCAGCTTTCGACCCGGCTCGACCGTGTACACATCAACGCGATTCTTCTCGGCATTTTTTTAAATCCCCCCCCCCCCCCCCCGCTCGCGAGACTCGTAAAAGAAACATGTTACGGATATGTAAAAAATTCCGTCCAGACAACTTGAACTTATTTCTGAAAATCTGGGTCAAGGCCAGGGAGTCGCGAGGAAAGACTAAAAATATTTGCTGAAAAATGTGTGCTTTTTTTTATATAAACATAGTTCTCCGTTAAAAGAAGAATTAGGTCTTCACATTGAAATTTAATTGAGGAGAGAGAGAGAGAGAGAGAGATAGAAAGTGTATTTGATAAGGGAATTGAATAATTAGATCCACTGGAAGCAAGCTTCTCTTGGCAAATAATTTTTCAACTACTCCGGAAACCCCAGTAGACTATTTTTTCTTCTAACATTAGAATTTTTCCCCGGAGACTGCGTTTCAATTTCTGCACGTCTCGATGTTAAAAAAGCATTCATAAATCGCAATTTATGATTTCTAGCGATAATTTTATAAAAAGTATGAAAGCAACGTGCGAATAGGCGTTGTAAATAAAATTATTCGATTTATAGTGTGCGTTCAAGAAAACTGAAGAGGGGTGTAGCGAGACGAGGCTCGTGAAACAGAAACGCTATAAATTTCAGTAATATTTAGTTTCCCTGCCAATCCTTTAATTAAATAAGATTTAACGAGTAAAAGAGAATACAGGGTGTTTGATTCGTCTCGGAACGATAACGAAACACTTCATTTATCTCGTTATAACAATGAGAGACACAAAATTTTCCCACAGGACCTTTTAGATATGCTATTTTTTTCTAAAAAAAAAACTCCACTGTGAAGCAAATCGAAAGAAACACGTCCTGTACCTCGATTCTCCAAGGTAAAGGGGGCTGCGAAAGGAGAGGAGGGGGAGGAGTGGAAGGAAAGCACGAGTGCATGAATGAAGAGTGCTGACGCACTTGGCTCGGATGGAAAATTTCGGTGGTAGGGTTGAGAGACGAGAGAGCAGGGAGGGTACAAACAGAGAGAGAGAGAGAGAGAGAGAGAGATAGTATATTATTATTATTATTACGAGTAAGAGAGAGAGAGAGAGAGGAGATAATGCAGGGTTTATTTCTATATCGATCTTACGATAGGCCCCCGATGCGAGTGGTTCGGGGGTGGATATAAAGGGTTGACGTGGTGGGGCGAACGAGGGTGCTGCGCATGGCGACACAGAAGCAAGCGGCGGGCACGACTTTAATCCGTCGCGACGCCCGAGACGTCGTCATCGTCGAGACGACGCCGAGACGCCGCTTGCAACTTTGTCCTTTTGCATCCTCGTCCAATTTTATCCCTTCTTCCCCTACCCCTGCCCCTTACCCCATTTCTTTAAATCCATCCAGTACACCTTCCTTCCATTGAGCTTTCTTCGATCTTTCTCCAACGTCCATGCTTCATTCTGCATCGACCACCGGTGGAGCTTGCAACTGTGTTTTTCCTAAACAAAACCCATCGTGGTGGTGTGTGATCGTGCTGCTACCTTCTGCCTCCAATCAGATTCCACGTTAACAGGTGTGTTTTCTTCCTTCACCCCCTGTGTATATATATATATATATATGTATAGTAACAACACTAGGACACGTGTGCACGTGCGCGGCAAAATTGCGCGCCACCATGACTCTGAAATATCGTTAAAACGTAGCTCATAATAAGCTAATTAACCGTAAGAGCTACGCTATAATTAAAATTGTTCGACCCCACCCCCTAATCCTATCACCAACCGTCGAGCATCCTTTTAATTCCGTTACTCTGCAAAATTAACTTGAAATTTAATAAATATTCATGCTTTTCGTTTCGAACGTTATTGCATTTCGTTAAAAAACTTTGAGGTGGTTTACGAATCTAATGGAGCTTTTCGAGGGACGATTAATTTTCGATAAGTGTACGCGGTGGTTTGGTTTGGTTAGTAGCTTTGAACAGGTGTGTACGATCGTGTTATACGGCGCGCGCATGTTGCGACGCGCAGCTTAAAGGGAGAAACGTGCGTTGAGTCGGTTCATGTTTTTCGAATGAGTTATTGACCCTATCGTCCAAAAGGGCAAGACTTTTGACTGGGACTGACTGCGCGATTGTATCGGGTCGACCGACCGAGGTTTGCTCTCTCGTAAGACACACTACTCGATCGAGTATTCCTTTGGCAGACTCGAGCAGATTGAATTTATTTCACTCGCCTCTTCGATTAATTCTGATTTTATAAACTTTTTATAGGCTTCTTTTTTTCCTCGAGTTTTCCCCCATGACGTGGGAGGAGATATTGGAAGCTATCCACGATAGGAAATTTCTGAATGATCGTCGGATAGGGGAGTGGAGAAAATAAAAAAGTAAGTGCAGAGAAGGAGTTGATCTTACGCGTCAGCTACCGCAGCATCGATTTTCTTCTCCATCAAGGCAATATCTTTCAGAATTTTCCAACTTCCTCCCTTCCTCTGAAAAAAGCGAGCTCGGGAAAAGCTTCAATTTTCTCCCGGTAAATGTAAAAAAAAAAGAAAACCAAGTGTCACCGTTAATTTTGCATTCGACAAACGAAACGAATCGACTCCGAGTCAGATACGAAAATTTAGTTGGGGAGGGGGGGGGGGGGGGGTTGATAATGCGACATTGAGGAAAATTTTCCATTAGCTCCACACCCCATGCGAGGGTGTAACGGCGAATGCTATCGACTGACCGAAGCATAAAAACGGAGGGAATTAGAGCTTTTAAAATGACGTCATCGCTTTTACGGTCCAATTAGCCGAGAAATGCAGGCGATTAGAAAATTGCATTTGGAACGAGCGGTTTTCTCAAATTTTGTTTCGCAGAGCGGGCTCGTTTCCATCGAAATGATTGATGAAGCATCGTCGTTGGAGCGTATTATCCAAACGAAACACGTTATCGGTTGCACACGATACTGGCCGTAGGCTCTCTCGACGATGTGACCTTAATGGTGGCCCTGGGAGTCGCTCGACGCTAATTTCAGCTCTTTGTTAAGGGAAGCGAGAAGGCCGCGTCGAGTGGCATCCCGAAACACCCCCAGAACACTCGTTGCTGTCCTGAAATATCTCACTGCACCCACTCTCACCCCCCCCCCCCCCCCGGTGGTCTATACCCGGACGCCGCACCGTCAAACTACATTGAGAAACGACCTGGTCCAGTACCATCGAGAAGAACCAGCTACCCCCCCCCCCCCTCCCTCGTGACACCATTTTCCACCAACTACCCCCCTTTTCACCAACGTCACTCGCACAATTCACCCAGTTACAATCCCAAATGTCGAGTACCAATTCGATCCTGTCCGTCACTCCTGGATCCTTCAACATCGTCCACCCCCTGTCCCTCTTCCTCGTTGACATGAAATTTCTTCAGAAATAAAATCAATCAAACCTTAATACCCCTGACCCACAAATTATTATACCAATTTAAAGAACGGATTAAAGTTTTAACCTTTTTCCTACTGCATATATATATATATGTGTGTGTGTGTGTGTGTACAAGACGACACGCACAGGACCATCTTTTATTGTTGAACCCTCTTAGGTGTCGCTGTCTTATAAAGCTCACCAAACTCTTTTTTCACGAAGATAAAGTTTTTTCATTAAAGCTTTACCCCGTCAACTTTCCAACTATGTAGTCGTTCATTAATTGCCCCACTTCTCTATGGCACTTTAATTAAACTAACTGCTTCGTGAGTGTCCACTCTCCACGAAAGCAAAATAAGTAATACATTCTGTTAAATTGCTGGAAAAATGGAGGTAACAATATATAGCATGGATGGAAGGAAAGTAAAGGTTTGTAAGACGTGTGCGTAGTGAGATAACGTCGTGTTTTCTAGGTGGAAATTCATTAAGAACATTGTAGAGTGCATAGGTAAATCATAAACTAGCAGAATCGAGCTCTCGCTAGAGGAACTCGGGGAATTCTGTTTGCGTTACTATACTATAGAGAGAAGCACAAAGCGACTGCTTTTCATGGCTAATTTATTGCGAGAGCGACGACATTAAAGCTCGCGTGAGTACGTAACGTTGCTGCTTTTTGTTATGGCTTTCTAAGGATACCCGGAACACACCCCCTATTGTTTACTCGAGCTACATTTTTTTATCCTCCCTTTTCCCGCTAGGCTGACCATTCTCTCCTACGTACCAGTGCCATACCCTCCTATTCTACCACCTCCCTCCACTGTTCGCAATCGAGAACAACTCGTAAATTTTCTTCCAAAATTATCAACATTTATCCTGCACAAGTTTATAAAGAATAAAACAAAAAACGTTGTAATTTAAATCTGCTTTAATCTATATACACAAATAAATATAATATTATGTGATATATTTTTATAATTAAATAAAAGAGAGCGAAAGAGAGAGAGAGAGAGAGACTGATGAGTTTTTTAGTATATATATATTAGATTTGCTTTAAATGTACGACAAGCAAATGCAATATCGGATAGGATTTTCCGACTCGCGTACATAATGATATTCGCGTTGGTGTATGTGTGTCAAATAAAAGTTTTCTTTATTCGTAATAATAATGAAGAGTACAATTGACGATCCAATGAAATTGGGTGGATCAAAGTGTTTTTAACGCCAATGTTGTATTTTACAGCGAGGTGCGCACGGTGGTATTGAACAAAGGCTCGTCGGGGCTGGGCTTTAACATAGTAGGAGGAGAGGATGGTGAAGGAATTTTCATTTCGTTCATTCTGGCCGGTGGACCCGCCGATTTGAGTGGGGAACTTCGACGCGGGGACCAAATTCTCAGTGTAAATGGCATCAACCTGAAGACAGCCACCCACGAGGAGGCCGCAGCGGCCCTCAAGGTAAACAATTCGACTCTCTTAATCCTCGAATGCATGGTCGAATTTTCGTCGGCCACTCCTTCCCCCCCCCTGTCAATGTATATTCGTCACTCGAAATTTTCTTGGATGCTTTTCAACACCTATAACATATGCTAGTCAATGGCACCGATTAGCTAGCTTCAATTGGACTAGCAGCTTTCCTAGCGTTCAATTGATCCTACTGGTGTTGATTAGCTCCAATGGGACGGACACTCGAACGAATTGATAAAGCCGAATGGCTCGATTCGCCTTGTTCCTAATGGAATCCTTTCTGATTTCAGGGCACCGGGCAAACAGTTACGATCGTCGTGCAGTACAAGCCCGAGGATTACAACAGATTCGAGGCGAAGATCCACGATCTGAAGCAACAAATTTCACAGCAGAATATGATGACAGGCACCCTCATGAGGACCTCGCAGAAAAAGTCACTCTACGTTAGGTATAGAACACCAAAGAAAATATAACCGTGACCATTTGCAACAAAATTACCCTCATGGAGAAAGTTGATTTTCCCTTTATTGGCTTATTTGTTTCTTCCTTCTTTTACGTAACCCCCCCTCCCTCCTCCGTTTTTTTTTTTCTCGTAATCCGACAGAGTCGTTATCCAACTATCTCTTCGCAGTATCTGACCGAGCGAGCCAATTAAAAGATACAAACACGATTAAAGCAGAGTTTCCACTTTTGCTGATGCGAAATTACTTTTCTATTTTTCTTTCCCGCGTGATCCGAACTATGTACCAGAATCCGCTCTGTCGAAGCTTCGATTGCAACTTAAATAATAGAGCTGTTTCGTTGATTTTAATTAATCCTCTCAAGGCTTTTTCGCTCGTGTCGACGATTCAGTCGTTTGCTCGTAATTTCTAAATGAGGTAAAAATTTGTCTTTCCTCAGGGCCCTGTTCGATTACGATCCCAACAAGGACGATGGACTACCGAGCCGTGGCTTGGCGTTCCGTTATGGCGAGATTCTGCACGTGACGAACGCGAGCGACGACGAGTGGTGGCAAGCAAGGAGAGTTACTCCCCAGGGGGAGGAGGAGGGGCTCGGAATTATTCCCTCGCGCAGGCGATGGGAACGGAAGCAGAGAGCCAGGGACCGTTCGGTCAAGTTCCAAGGTCACATGCCTGTTATACTGGACAAGGTATCAATATTGTTCTCCACGCTTGTCACATTATTATCCCATCCGGAGAATCCTCCGAGACTTAACGCGGACACTCATCCTGAACGCTCCAAATAATCTTTTTTATTGATTTATTTTTAATCTTTCTCTCTCTTGCAGCAATCCACTTTGGACAGAAAGAAGAAGAACTTCTCATTCAGTAGAAAGTTCCCATTTATGAAGAGCAAAGACGACAAATCCGAAGACGGCTCGGATCAAGAGCGTGAGTATCGTGGATTCTCATAGACTAGACTGCACGTTCTGTGCATGATCAGACCCTTATTCATTGTGTTTCCATATTACTGGCAATATGTTTCTCGCAATTAGCGTAAGAGTTAATCGTTAAGGCCCTAGAACAAAGATACCTGTTTGTCAGAGTACAAAATCTCGAGTCGACCAATCGGCATATCGAAAACTCTCCTTAGTTTAGAGCTCTACTAATTTGCTATTTGTTTGTTTGTTCCCTCTTTTGTTTTTTTTTTGTTTTTTTTGTGAAAGAATCAAAGAGACTATAATTCTTAAATATGTACCATATCATCTAACCGTCCCTCTCTTAACATCATGATTGAGTATCGAGTAAAACGATACAGGAATTGCTCATTGATTCGTGAGAAGATAGATGAATAATAATTTGCTTAAATGTAACGAGGCAAGTTTCCACGATATACGCCCAAATCCCGAATGAGCTTTTGTGTTTTACCATGTGAAAACGTGACATGTGTTTTGTTTTTGCCTGCTTATGTAGGGTCGCCCACAACACCCGAGAATGAAAACGATCCCACGCGTAAGTATCTTATTGTCTGTTAACAACAAAAACCTATATACGTATATCAATTTTGACACTGGATACTCTTGGTATTCGTATGTGTATTTTTGCCTCATGCCACATCATCGCTTGCATCGCATAGAGTCTCTCATTGGACCACTCGTCACCCTTTTTCTTCCTCATTTTTTTCTACCATTTCTCCTTGCTTCATTACTGTATATATATATATATATATATATATATATACAATTTGTTATTAATGCCAATTAGTTTCCACCTTGCCATAGAGAACGCTCGATATAGTTTTGCTTCGCTAAAGTGCTCTTTTAAGTTATTCTTTCTAATCACAGACCATCGATGCGGCACATCAGAAACACCGGCAGAAAAAGAACTTTATTGATTTCATCACGTGTGTTTGCTTGCCCCTGCAAATTTAATTAAAAGCGATTAAACGATATAAATGAGACACGCGTGATATACTTACCTGCACTGAGATATTCGAACATTACACGTAATGCATACATGTAAAATTGCAATTTTTTTTTAAATGTAACCATCTCTTTGCGAGTATATATATATGTGTGTGTGTGTCATTGAAACAGAGTCGACCAAACATTCATCGATATTTAGCATCGATGAACTTTTCACAATTCACGAATTAGCTCGGTGAGGAGGATAAAGCCTCCGTCGAAAACTTTTCGTCGTGCTTATTGCTTAATTAATCTTATTGTTAGCTCGCAGCTGCTTATCGAGCGCTACGTTTATTGAATTATAAACTTGTATGTTCTAGCATTCATGCTGTGCTACACCCAGGACGACACTAACACCGAAGGTAATCACGTCTTTCTGTCTTCTCTGCTTTCTCTTCATATTTCTAACTCCCCCCTCCCCCCACCCCCCTCTCCTCCATTACTCAATGCATATATGTCGTGTACGCGCTCACGCTTTTCATCAAGCCTCGCTCCCTCATCCATCACTCCCTTTCAAAAATCTACTCCTCCATTGTTCCTACCACTGATTTTCCTTTTTTTTATACCATCGTTTTACACAGTTCCCCCCCAAAAAAAGAATCTTCAGTTTTATCGTTTCCCCATCAATTCCTTCATCTCACTGGATCATTCAAGATTTAACGAGCACGCGAGATAATGTCTCTAGTCTTTCGCTTTTGTCGCTACGTTAAAACGCGATGCGATTCATCCCCCATCGAGGGCCAAGCGTAGCAGCTTTTGACAGGTCCGTTTGTCATTGAGTCAGTAGGATCTCTGCATAGTTCCATCGAGGCAGCAAACTATATATATATATATATATATATATATGGAGTAGAAAGCACTAACGAAGACACTCGGCTGTCTTCACCGACTAAAAGTATCCTTGCTTTGGTTAAATTATCCCACCTGCAATTATTTCAACTTGCTTCTCCGATTTATGCTTAATTTTTGTGTGTTTTTTTTGTGTGCAAATTCTTGGTAATTTTGTCCGGCCCTATTTTCGCGAGTTGTGCAATAAAAGCAGAGCTATCGATCGGGGAGCTCGTTTCACGAGCGCTTCGAGATGCCTGTGCAAGATTCGTTAGGCATTGCATAATCATTTTCAATCACCTGGTTTTTTCTTCTGTTCCATTCACCGTAGCTTTGTCTCGCAACGCAGGAAGTAAAGAAATTTTGTATCGGGTTGAACTACCCTATATGGAGGAACTGACTTTAGTTTATCTGGAAAAGGAGGGCGATGAGGATGATGTTGCCGATCAGCTTAGTAAGTCCCAAAATGCCAGTGTGAGGTAGAAGCGATGATCGGTCAATGATCACAAGTATAAAAAAAAACTAATATTCTGTCATTCACTCTTTTCTACGAATCTTCTGATTCTTCGAATAATCTGCCTCTAATCGTTATATACTCCCATGGAAAAACTGGAAGAGTGATTATATAAGCTGCTTCATAGATGATTTGAATTTTTCTATTTAGACACTAATTCTCTACTACGAACGGTATTCAACAGCGAATACCCGTCTCGAGCATGATAAAATATTAACTCTTTGCAGTGGTTGTTTACAAATTATTGTCCTTTCCTCGAGAACTATATATTGCTATCGCTGTTCGACGATAATTCCACGAGCAGAACAGATAATTTTTTTCAAGCAGTACAATTGCAAAGAGTTAAAGAATCTGGGAATTACTTTGTTCCAGTCTGCTGAGTGGTTTTTTGGTTAATCCTTTGGGTCTCTCTTAATAATTAATCTTCAGAAATGTGCAAAAAGACATTCTATTAACGAATGGAGCAATATTAATTTTTCTTCGATAGTTTATCTCGGGCAAGGAGAGACGAACGAACCTCGACACTTCTCCACCGTACCTGCCCAAGATTGATCTTATCTAACCGAATGATTTTCATTAATCTGTTCTTCCAAGAGTACCCAAAGTTTATTTGCTATAACAGTACGTTTATCTTTGCAGGCAGCGAAGAAACTGTCCTGTCTTACGAGGCAGTTCAGCAGATCAGCATCCAGTACACTCGGCCAGTAATAATTCTGGGCCCCCTCAAGGATAGGATCAACGATGACCTCATCTCAGAGTTTCCAGACAAATTTGGAAGCTGCGTACCTCGTGAGTAGACGATCATGAGCAATCCAGTAAATTTTGCAGCAGTATCGAAAAGTGAGAGAGAGAGAGAGAAATGACGTGGAATTATTTCGAGCCAGATACAACGAGGAGTCGGAGAGAGTACGAGGTGGACGGTCGCGATTACCACTTTGTGGCGTCCAGGGAGCAAATGGAGCGGGACATTCAAAATCATTTGTTCATCGAGGCTGGTCAGTACAATGACAATCTATACGGGACGTCGGTGGCCTCCGTTCGGGAAGTAGCCGAGAAGGTACGTGGAGATGCATCGTTTCCTCTTGGGACTTTCATCGGGGTAGATATAAGTAGGGCGAGGAGCGAGGTAAAACTGGCAATGACCGATCGTTCGTTGCAGGGAAAGCACTGTATTCTTGACGTGAGTGGAAATGCCATCAAGAGGTTACAAGTGGCGCAGCTTTATCCTATCGCCATCTTCATCAAGCCCAAGTCCGTGGAATCAGTCATGTGAGTACATGGATCATATTGTGGAGAAAGGTGGAGGGGATTAACGCGTGTGTGTCATTGGTGCTTCTAGGGAGATGAACAAGAGGATGACGGAGGAACAAGCGAAAAAGACTTACGACAGGGCCTTGAAAATGGAGCAAGAGTTTGGGGAGTACTTCACTGGCAAGTGAAATTTATCATAACTACATATTAAATTCTATTCATCGGAGGGATGAGTTTTGGCTGATTTTTTTTTTTTTTTTCTTCTAATTTCTTGCAGCTGTCGTTCAAGGGGATACGCCCGAAGAAATTTACGTGAAGGTTAAAGAGGTGATCGCCGAGCAATCCGGACCGAACATTTGGGTACCGAGCAGGGATCAGCAGCTGTGACGTCCTGCCCCCCACGCTTGCTCCGGCCCGAACCCTTGGACCTTGCCTCCGAGACGTCAAGATTAATCGATAATCCTGATGAAGAAAAAATTCAATAACACTCGAACGTCTTTCCCCTCTCACCTAAAGTAGCACGTATAATGCCTTAGTTACGATGAGCGTGCGCACGGCCCACGACCGAGCCTCGACGAGAGCTTTGCGACAAGCGTGGACCGAGCTCCAAACGAGAAGTTGACAGAAACGAGACGCCTGAAACTGGTCGAAATCAAGTTTTATTCGATAGTGGGATATATGTTGTGGAGGAGGGGGGGGCGGGGGGGATGCACGATGTTGTCGAGAATGTTCGATGTAAGAAAAATATATATAGAATTAGGTGCGAGGTGGATGCCAGGGTGTCGGGCTCGCAGGACGAAGGGGGAGTCTGCGTGGTGTTCGCTCGATGCGCAAAGAGCTTGTCGAGACTGGAATGCTCCCTGCGATCCTCGTGTGGTTTCGAGTAGCGCGCATTGTTTCGAGGATTCCGGCTACGACCCCGACGAGCGATACGAATCCGTTAGACGCGAGGAGCATGTAAGAGGAGAACTCGAATATCGAAGCGTCTCTGTATCCAGGAGCAACTATATATACTGTCGATAGGGAAGCGATTTCCAGTGAGGATATTTTAAGGGTACGTGTTGTTGGATGACGACTCTCTCAGGAGAGGAATTGTCGGATGAACGATCCGCTTCGTCGGCCGTTTCCACGTAGCTCGATCGATTCTTCCGTTCGAACGAATTAACGCGGTATTTTTTAATGTACTTAATAGCGATAGAGCGAAATTGTAGAAAGATGAAAATAGGAATGTCGTGGTGCGAGGGGGGGGGGGGGGAGTGAGGTCTTTGCGCGTGCAGGACAATTATCCGTTTGTTCAGAGTCTGCTTGATTCTGAGGGATATTATCGTTGTGTTGCGAGAGTTGACTATCGTCCAACTGGTGAGATCTGTGTATATGTATCATCGATTCGAGTCGACGAGGGAGAGATGGAAATTGTCCTGGAGCGTTTTCCAAGCCCGAAATGTGGAATTTTGGATTTTAAGTGGGACGACGATGAATATGGGCAGAGAAACGTTGTATCGGAGAAAGTATGAACGAGAGCGCGAGAGAGAGAGAGAGAGAGAGAGAGAGAGAGAGACGTGAGGAAAGAATTATATTACGCGACGAAAGCTCGACGCTCTTTTATCAGACCTCACGGGACAAATCTTTAGGCTTAGACTATAGGCGATATATAATGTTTTGTACAGCTAGATGAATAAGCCAGTAATTGGGTTATGTGCAACATTATATAGAGGAGAGAGCGACGGGAGATGAAAGAAGCACTATTGTAATTTAAAAATACCATTACTAAATTATTATTATATTATTATTACGATAGTAGGTATATATTATATATATATATATACATATATATATTATTGTAAATACCTATATACTCGCGGGAAGGAGACGAATTTTACGAGCTCGGATAATCTATCGAGCCAATGAGAGCAGTTGGAGCTGTGCAGGCCTTGGCTCTAATAGTCGCCAAGCCCCAACGATCAAGGATGATTCCTGCATGCCAAACATTTTCAAGAATCATCCTTCCTCGCTGAGAGACTCGCGCGGCGGCCGGTGGGTGATCGGAGGGACACGTAGCGAGGGAACCTCGCGAAATTTTCATGCCTCGAGTTGTATCGTCTTGCACTCTTTCTCCGAATGTTACGTTCATCGAATTGCAGTTGGTATATTCGACAAGTCGCACTCTGTCAACTCTAATTATTTAATGTTCATTATATTAACGATCGAAGCTCGTCTAGGGTATAGAAGCGCCAAGAGGATCAAGTCCCCGGAGAAATGGTCGTACTTTTATAGGCTACATTGTGAAATTTCCCACATTTTCTCTCGAGCGAGTGTACGGAGGGAGGACGCGAGCGCGCGAATGGTCGGAGGAGTGGGGGGACTCGAACGATAATAATTATTTCCTCGTTTTATTTCTAATATAACCAATTTTAATCATTCTAGCGGTAAATGATTTGTACCTAACGCGAAGCTTTTCCCCTCGGCACGATCAAATTGCATCCTCGAGAGTCTTGCAAATCGCTTTCGAGCGTGTTGCACCAGGAGTCGCGCGATCACGGGCTGCTCTCCAATTGATTTGTAGATTCGTGGCTGCCACGAACGTTCGATCGAGAAGAAATAGGCGCGATAGATTTTTCAAGTGCAAAACCTATTGGAACGCGACCCTGTATAGCCCACGGAGAGATAGATAGTCTCTATTTAAAGCGCCTCGTAGACTTTGCGGAACACGCGAATTGCCTTTTAGCGCAGATACGCGTCTCGCGTCGAGGGAGCGAATAGTGATTCTCGCGCGACAACTCCACTGCTCGTTTCTAATTGTCAAATTATTCTCACAACTTCTCCTTCGAGTTTAACTATGCGGAAAGTAAAACGTGTAAAGCGGCGGACGAAACGAGGAGAGAAAAAAGGCACGCCAGCACGCACGCACGCACACGCGCGCACACACATACAAACACACGTACACGCGAAAAAAAACACACGAGACACACTGATAGGAAGAAGATAAGAGAATCGTCAAAGTTGAGAGAGGCGGCCAAAAACTCGTGGTGTCACAACACGATATATAAATATACATATATTTTAGTTAAATAAATGTATCGGATATATTCTTCTTTAAGTACCTCGGCCATGGTTGCGCTATTGCCTTCTGTCAGAGCTCTTCTCCTTTTTCTACGCGAATGAAGACAGCTTTTTTTCCTGTAAAAAGCAAAAAGTAACTCACCGAGCGAAGCACCGTTATCGGAAGAAACTTCCTACTTTTCGTCATCAGGGCTGGAAGAAAAGTCCGCGGATCGCGCGTTACATCCAGGCGTTTATTGAAAAAGAAGGTTAAGCTGAAATTTATCTGGAAGCCTGATAACTTTCAGCATAGCTACGTTTTGCTGATTGTTAGCCTGGATAGTTCGGGCCTTACCGAATTCAGTTGTCTTTGCCTCGATGTAAAGGAGCGTATAAAGAGAAAAATTACTACAGAAACCTATAATACACCTCTATAGTCTATTTAATAATATTACTTATTGAATTGTCAATCTCATGTTCACCTTGTTTCATCGTTTTTAAATAGTTAATAAACGTTTTACCAATTTTACTCGAGCATTTCGCCATTCATTTACGCATCCATCCCTTCTGTATATAGCTGCTCTGTTCTTTGCTCCATTCGGGTGAGTGTGAGGTATGGTAAAAACGATTGGACGCCATTCGGTAAAAATACTTGTTTTATTACATCGACAGAGTAACTCATTATACTGTTATTAGCGAAAAAAAATAACAAGTGTCCTTTTTCTTAATACGAAAATTGTTCGTCAATCTAAAATAACGGCACATCTGCGATTATAATTAAAATAATAATAAAATTTTTCCAAGCATCTCTCGCGCGAATCACAATGAATATCGGATCTCTGGTATTTTTGTTAGTTTTGACAAACTTAAACTCAGAAACAATATATATATATATATATAGATTTATACATATATATTCGTTATTTTTTTCATATATAATTTCTTTTCTCATAAAGCAGCAGCGTTAACACATTTAGAAATTTTCTTGAATATATAAATTACAAGGAGAAACGTTAAGACTAAGAAAATTTACATCCATATAGTTATCTAGTAGTACTTATGTATGTATATGTATATGTATATATATATATATGTATATGTTATGTATATTGTACAATAAAAAAAGCGAATAGTAATAATCTGTATATAGTAATAGTAGTGGTACTAGCAGTAGCATAATAGTTATAATGGTAGTCGTAGTTAATGTAATAGTGAAGCGGGGTATTAGTAGTAGTAATGATAATTTCAATAGTAATAGATGCGAAGTATTTACATACGCAGAGTGTCCAACTGCATACCTTATTTTATCGAATTTGCAATTAAACTACTTAACACCAGAGTATGCGTGACATTACACGTTAGAATAGTCTATTATAAACATATATCGTCACTACTTGCATGACCTATATAGCATAAAAGATAGATACAGTACGTACAGTGTTCGTAATTGTACAAGAATTGCAATAGAGATCTTCTCTAATAAGAAACACGTTTCTACGCTACATTCTAAATTGTTGAAAATAGTATATCGCTATTTACATATACATAATCGCACACTCCACGTGTGTATATAAATATATGCACACACATACACACACACATGCACAAGCAGTCGCGCATAAAAGCCGTACGCGTCTTTACGTACGCACACACACACACACGCGCAATTAAATCGTCAGCTAAATAAAATTAAGGACCTGTGTGCACCAAGGCTGAAGAAATGGCCCAATCACCTTTTTCTCGGAGAAACTTTTAATTACTATACATGTACAATCAATGCGCATCGGAAATACGCACGGCAAGGTGATTCAAAGGCAATTTTGTCCCGAGTACAGCACTAAGGTATCGAGAGAATACATACAAGATTTCCCTGAGACTGATAATAACGATTCAATTCTGTATACAACATTAAAACAAAACATTCTTTTCACTAAAAAATTCTCCTAGCCGTCTGTCCCTTACATGCTTTTCTTTGTGTTTTCGCATTTACTTTCCAGGACCTAATAATTTGCAAATCAAATAACCCAATTCGTTCGAACGCTCTCCACAATAACGCGCGCGTTCCATCTTAACTCACAATTAACTAGTTTAGTAAAAACATTAAACATTCTAATATTAATTCGAGCTAATAATAATTCATTCGGGAATAAATAACACTGAATAAGTTATTGCACGGTGAATGTTTAATCGAATGCTAATCCAATATTGCTATTGAGATACTTCTTTTAATAATATCAAATCTATTAGCGAGACTCAACTGATTGCACTTGTTGGATCCAAAGAAGAAAAGAAAAGAATTACTCGAATTGCACTTCCCAACTTACGCAAATCCTCCCCTAAGACGCGATTCTCTCTCTCTCTCTCTCTCTCTCTCTCTCTACGATCGGTAATGTCAGAGTATAATGAATAAATCACAACTGACAAATGTAAAAGAGAAAAGAATAAAAGACTAAACAAGTGGTAACGCAATAAAAATCTTAATCACCCCATTACCCCTACTTTATCATAAAAAATGGGACTTTAAGATTCGAGAGCAATTATAAATCCCCGAAGGACATTGGAAATTTATCCTAATGTAATTATTTGCAAAACATTTGTGAGAAGTTACGTCCTCGTTCCTTTGTAATTATTTAACGATTGCTTTGATCATTCTCGAATCTCACGTCTCTAAGATGTGAACAGTGATCCTCCCCCCATTCGCTGCTATCACCTTATTACTAACAGTTAGTTTTGCATCTAAAAGAATTAGAATAGAGTCCTCATTTGATCAGCCCCTAACGGTATTAATAAAATATTGTTCTATATAGATATATGTACACGTATATATCCCAAATAAATACTGTAATATAGTATAATGTCACAGGTCGCTGTTTTTCGTTTCTGCTTTCATCTCGTTAAGACTAATAAACGGCCCTTCGCGTTACGCGCGAATGTACATTGAGCAGAAAAAAATATCGGAGAAGAATATATATATATATATATATATAGTATTACATAGATACACGCGATCTTCTACAGCGAGCCTCTCTTTAGCTGCCTCAAAATCACACGTTATCCATCCATCGGTCTGTCCGCGCCCTTGTAATATTCTCATCTCCATTGGTTCATAGTCGTCTACATTCTCTGCCATAAATTGCAAAACGCCTTTTCTTTGTCTCTCGCTAGTAGCATTAGCAGGAACTTTCCTTTTGGTATTAGCGCGACGCAACAAATGTTCCTCGGCAACGGCTCAAATTAACTACAATATCACTTGGACAATTTTCCTAGAAGTCGTTGCTCAGAGATTCATTGCAGTCCAGCAGAGGGGACGCTCGCCTACAGTGTAAGACTCTGAATCTGTGGGAAAGATTCAATCGGGCGAGTTTTTATTTGCTAATCGTTTCCTCGGCTGCCTCCCGGGTCTCGCTGGTTTGCTCTTGCCGTCTTTAGTCTTCTTCGTCGGAGCTGAAGGGATCGAGGTGGATGGCTTTGCCTGGGAAATACACCCAAGCAGAGCCTCCTGTCACCTAAGGCTAATCTTGACCCTCTCAACATTCAGCAAAGATTTCACCTTCTCGTTATACTTGATAAGAGTCACTTTTGAACCGCGCACATTGATTCTTTCGCCGCCGCTCAAAAGATGACAGCACCGAGACTGTTCCAGAAAGTCCGCAAGTTTCAATTCCCTCATGACATCACGATGGGCTACTGCCGGTGGTCCCGTACTGGCTTTCGGATTAATTTGTCGCAGCAGGGCATCGCGACTCTTTATCCTCAGAGCTGCCATTAAATCAGGCAACAATACCCATTTATCAGTCTCGTTCACCAAGGAGAAAAGAACCGGAAGATTCACGTCGGACACTTCCATTTCTATATCGTCCATTTCCAAATCCATGCTATCCATCGGTGGGTCGTCCAAAGGATTATAGCCGCTTTCTTCGGGATCTACAAAGCAAATATTTACAATTCAAATATCCGTTCATTTCCATCTCCTCCTCGAATCTTCTTTCGATGCTCTAAAAATAATAATAATCGAGATTTAAATACCAAATATCGAGGATGGACCGCCGAACGACCAGGGCTGGTTGGTACGACCTTGAATATCATCCAAATGCTGTTCGAGGATGGAATAGGCTTCGGTATCCACAGCCAGCATCAACGGAGTCTGTCCGGAATAGGTGGCCAGTAGAGGATCAGCACCATAAGACAACAACAAACGAACCAATTCCGTAGCACCATTTTCCGCTGCTTCGTGCAGGGGTCTGAAAGAATGTCTTATCTCTCAATATATTCGGTAAGCCGAGAAGGAAAACGTGGTAAATAGGAGCTGTGTAATAACTTGACAAAAAAAGAAGAGAGTATCAGAGTAGAAAATTACCGTATTCCTCCATTAGCACTCTCGCTAACGTTTGCACCGTAAGCCAACAAAAGTTTAGCGATTTCAAGGTGTCCTTTGGAGCATGCCTCGTGAAGCGGAGTGTAACCCGCATTGTCCTTAGGGCTGGGAACGCTATTGAGCTTCTCCAAACAATACGCGGTCACGTCCTGTAAGGAAGCATTATGTTGATACACAATTCACCCCGAGCTGCGAACTTGTCAAAGTTACGGGAAGCAGCAAATTGTTATTATCTCACCGTGTAGCCAAGCCTTGCGGCACGATGAAGAACGGTCTCGCCGACTCCTTTCTTGATCACCCAAGTCCTGATCTCCGATTGAATATCAGCCACGCACTCCGCATTCGGCCTCGTCAGGGCTGACTGCTGAAAAAACGCACGGTATTAGAGTTTTTCCTCGCGATTGAAATCTTTCGATTAGAATTATTTACCCTCTTCCTCTCCTTGGGCAGAACCTCGTCCTTCCTCAACGGCTTCTTCCTTTTCCTGATATAATCAAAACCCGAGCGGAATTTTCGTCTTCCGGTACGCAGCTTCAACTTCTTGCCTTTGATCACTCCCGATTCTTCGTTGTTATCGTCATCCGCGTCATTCTCCTCCTCCTCCTCCTCCTCCTCCTCCTCCCCCTCACCCTCCTTCTCGCCATCGCGATCTCGATCCCGATCACCGGCAGCCTCCTCCTTCTCGTTGTCATCCTGCCCCTTCAACACCTCCACCTTCATCCCTTGCAGCTTCTTCCTGGCGAGAGACTTGAGCAAGTCCTTCTTCTTCTTCACGATCAGCAAACGTCGCTTAGAGTTCATTATTGCTTTCTGACTCCTCAGAATTCCAGCGTTCCTCAGTCGCGAGGCCACCTTCTGCTTCAAGGTCTTTGGTTTGATTTTCGCGCTCTCCGGCGTCTCGTTTTGCGATTCGTCGTCCTGCGAGGTGTCCCCGTGGTTCTGCATGGGCGGAGCGGAAGCCGGCCGATCCTCGCCGAAAACTTCCCTGATGGTCGCCTGCTTCTTCAGCACCCGCGTCTCCTTCCTGGTTCTGCTTTGCAGGACGAACGTCGAGAATTCGTTAGGCAGCACATGATTGTTCTTGAATGTGTCCCGGAAGTTGTTGACAGTCTCCTTCCGGAAGTAGCCCAAGAGGAAGGAGTCGGTGACTCTGATGGGTTTGGACTTGTGGTTCTTGAGTGTGGCCTTGCCCCTGGCCTTGAGATCCTCCGTAGTAAGGAGTGGGGTCAAACTGGGCGTCGGTAGAAGCTCCGGCTCGTTATTGGTACCCTTCTGAAGCCTGTTGATACGCTCCTTCTCCTTCTCCCTCTCCCGTAACTTCTTCCTCTGCTCCTTCTTGCTGGTACCAACCTTCTGAGCCAAAAGATCCACGATCGAATTGCTCTCCGACTTGTTGCTGCTTTTCGTGGTTTTGGGTGGACAAGAGATCGTGGTGGACGAAGTTGCCTCTTCGTCGTCGATCTTGCTACCGGGCCCGAGTCCCGCGATGCTGAAGCTACAATTGGACTCGGCATCGCTGTCCAGATTTCTCTTTCTCAGACATACATCGGAGCTGTCCATGGAGACTGAGAGCGCCGGTGATCCAGGATCCAAGTCGGGCAGCGAGGTGGACAGTCGATGAAACCTCGAGGGTTTCGAAACGGTAATCAGTCTTGGTGGCATCCTTAAGGACTTCTTGAACACATAAACCTCCTCCTCCCATCCTGGCCTGAAGTCACTGCCATCGCCGAACAGCGGCTTCGGTTTGGCCTTCTGCGAGGAGGGAGTTTTCGCCGACGCCGATTTCTTCTCGTCCTTGTCAACTTTATTCTTCTGAGGCGTGGCGTCTCTCGATCGCAGCTTCATTCCCTCGTTCTCGGTGGTGGCGTTGACCGACCGTTTCCTCGCTCTGAGTCGATCGGCCACGGACGATCCATGACCAAACTCGTTGCTGTCCTCGCTTTCCTCGCTGGACGACTCGCTTCCACTGGACGACTCCAGTTTGATTCTACTACCCCTACGAATCTTTCGCTTTCTGCAAATCACTTCTTCCTCACCTTCGCTATCGTCCTTCCGCGTCTTCCTGCGCGTGGTACGTTTTATCAGCGGCAACTCGTCCGAGTCGTCGCTCTTAACCCCCACGTCCATCGGCTCCTTCTTAACGACGCTCGCTTCCACCTTCAGCTCGAGCTCCTCCCTACTGCCTCCAGGATTCTCAAGCTTATCATCCTCCTTATCCTCGATCACCTCTTTCTTAATATCCTCTATCTTTATCCTCAACTCGCCGTCCCCCATTTTCTCCTCCTTCTCACCGATCTCCTCTACTTTCGACGTAGATCCCTCGACTCTCTTCTTCCGACCCCTCTTTTTCACAGAGTCGCCAGTTCTCAGCTGTTCCATAAATTTATCGCAAGCAGCCGTCCAGAAAGGATCGTTCTCCGCGATCTTATCGTTCTCCTTCAGCTCTATCTTCACCAGATCCGAGGATCCCATGGTCAAGCACATGGCGTCGTTCAGCGGAACCGGTGGCTGGACCTTCGACAATTGTTTCCTGTCCCTCCTCATCTCCTCCAAGGTTTGCCTCTCCAAAACCGGCATTTCGCCCTCCGAGTCGCTCTCCCGGAAGTCGAATACCGAGGTCTCCGACGAGCTCCTGCAGCCACTGGTCCTCGCGGGTACGGAAGACGCTGCGACGGAGATTGGGGCTGGCGCCGATGTTGGTATCGTCGCTGCCGTAGGCATGTTCTCCTCGTCCGTTCTGGAGAACAAACGCCTCCTGGGAGGGAGACAGGGGTTCTTCTCTCGCGTCAACTTTGGCGGACTTCCGGCCGAAGAGCCCGATTGCGGGGTCGACGTGGAAGCAGCGCTGTCGAGATCTGAAAAGTTCACGAGTGCTTTCATCAGAAACCACGATGGATTCCTCGGTAGATCTCTAAGAATTCGTACCTTTGGGAGTTGCGGAGGCTTCGTGGGACGGAAGCGCCGATGATTTTCCAGTAAACTGTCCGCCGACCTGATGCGTGAAAGAATACATAAACCAAATAAAGCACAGTGTTTCAGACATCCCAGTGGACGTCTTATTTACACAGAATAGCAAATTATAAAGGAAAGAAAAGTACCTCGGAGTTTTTTACAAGCTCTACGCGTTTTTCTAAGTGTACCGGATAGAGAAAGGATCGTACTTGTTTCAATTCCGCTTTGGTCCTGATTTTGGCCGCCAGTATAGCAGCAAGGCCATCGTCTTTATCGCGGTGTATCTGATTCTCTGCACCACGGGGTCCCAGGAGGGCCTCCTTACCAGGTAGCGTGGCGGATGAATTTACTCTGGAGCCGTACAAGCTACGGGGAGCCTCCTGAGTAATCGAGTCTACGGCTCTTGGCATGTGGAACTTGTAATGAGGGGGTGTGTTGCTGTTTCGCTCCAATAAGCTAGCTGCCGTGAATGGCGACAGATTGTGCCTCCCAATATTCGTTTTTGGCTCCACAGGGGCGACAACCTGAAATGGCAAAGGGGGGAAGCGTTGATGAACTTGCGTGTATCGAGATGGCGTATACGTAAAGGAATACGGTCCGCAGCGGTGTGGGACGAGGAGAAAATGAGAAAATTGGCATACCTTATTTTGGAAGCTTTGTTGATTGTGATTGGCCAGTATGGGCTGTTGACTATTGAGCTGCTCCTCTCTTTGCTGTTTGTTTTCAAGGCTGTTGCGCAGGAGGCTGAGTACTCTCTTGTCGGCACCTGTATTGCTGGGTTGATCGGACAACTGGCCGGTGGTGGCACCAGTGGATGGACAGGCCCTTTGAGTCTGTCGATAATTGGGGTAGAGAGGCTGCTGACTGTTACCAATTTGTTGGGGCAGACTGTGAACATTCACGGGCTTCGAGGCAGCCGGATGACTGTACGAGGGCGAGCTGCGCGGAATTTTCGAATCCCCGTAGCTTCGCTTATCACAGTAGGCTTGCTGATACCTCATGGACTCCGATGACGAGTATCCACTGTCGGTTCTCAGCTCGTAGGTACTCGGTACCACCAAGGTACCGTTCGGCAGAGGAACGGGCAGATTCATTTCCTGTCTCTTGTGCTGCTCGTAGAGAACCCTGGCAGTCGATAGCTTCTGCTGGATCTGCTTGTCGATCGCCAATCGCCAGCTGTCCAGTCTCGGCTGTTTGGCCGTACCTCCAACCGGGTACAAAGGTTCTCCGGACAATCTCTTCGATGACGGGCCACGTTGCTGCTGCTGATGATCCTTTCCAGAACTCGGCGGTCCATACTTCCTACCATCCGTGTAATACTTGGATGCCTGATCAGACGAGTATTCGTGCTGGGGCAGTGTCGTTGGTCCAATTCTGGCTGGATCCACCATTGGCGTCGGATACCTCGGAACGCTTCTACATGCTTCGCTGTTGGTCGAATGGTAAGACGACGAGGAACTCGACGCGGTTCCGTCGTAACTCGACGGGGCGGGCAGTGAACTCTTCTTAAACGTGGACATGTGTGGTAGTGGTGCAGCGTTGGTCGTGTGAGGCGAATGGATCTGCGCCGGATGCGAATGAGGGCTGGGATGACCTTGAGTATAAATATGCTGACTACTTGCAGCCCTGCGTAAGGGGTTCTCCGGTGGCTGCAGCTGCTGATGCTGCTGTGGCTGTGGCTGTGGCTGTTGCTGCTGCTGCTGCTGCTGCTGCTGCTGCTGCTGCTGCTGCTGCTGATGATGATGATGATGAGGATGGGGGTGATGGCGCAGTGGCGTTGAATTGAAATCTGGCAGGAAATCAACCTTTGGTGCACAGACCTTCTGCGGTGTGTGCGGTCTCATGTTGACGTTGGATGCTGCCGAGGGATTTCTGATACCATTGGAGGATGGTCTATGGTCGAAGGTGCTGCTGGTACCACTACTACTACTACTGCTGGTGCTGCTGTTGTACGATACCACCGATTGTACCGAGGGATGAACCTGAGGTGGTAGCATGGACGATCGAGCACCGTTGCTTCTCGAGGATAAGCCGGAGCTGCTGACGTATTTCTCGGCGGTAGCCTCGACGTCATCCTGCGCAGTAGAGTCTGCAGTGGTCTTCACGGTCTTGACGGATAAGTCCAAGGGGGATTCCCTCTTCCTCACGGAGACCCCGTTGGTCTGAGGCGCCGACGACGACGTCGTCGACATACTGACTGGGCTCGGTTGACTGGTCGCTGGTGAAGAGTTGTAAGGATAATCCTTGTAACCGTAGCTGGTAGGGGTCCTCATCGCGGGATGACTGTAGGAGGAGCCGACTCTGTTGGATTCCGCAATTGGATAACTGTGAACCGGAGTGGTCGGTACCGACCTCGAGGAGGTCCCGATGGACGTTACCGTTGTACTCGAGGAATTGGCGTGATGACTCGGTGCCATGGTAGTGGCATACTGGTACCCTTGACTCGCGACGTACCTCGTGCCATAAGTGCAAGTAACCGGCGCGGTTCTACCGTTGATCGGTAAGGAGTGTTCGGAACCGGAAGTTGGAGCGACCGGATACTCGGAGACTCTGGGAGGTAGCATGATCGACGAACTGGACGCTGCTGACGTGACGGCAGGTTTGCCAGTGGCGTGCAGTCGTGGCCTTTGGACAGGTTGAGTTTTCCCGGATGTTCTTCTGTCGGAATGGTAGGAGGATAGTGCCGCTATCGGCGGCAAGTTATGAGTGCTACCAGTCCGAACAGCCATCGTGGACGATCTGTAGGAACTGTAAGAGACGCCGGTGGCGTCCACAGGACTCCTCTTGGTATCGACTCCGTTGTAAGTGGCAGCTTTTACAGTCTGGTAACCGACTACCGAGGAGGAGCTGGCCGAAGACACGGGCTGGGCCACGCTGATGGGTTGCTGCTGCGCGAACTGTTGACCGTGCGCCCTTGGCTGGGAATAGTAATTGGACTGAGGACTCTTTTGGAAGGAATGATAAGAAGACTGAGGTGCGTAAGGGTTGCCAGCGGAGTAGCCACCAGCGTTAGTCTGGTAATGCGTGGCGGCCGATGGTAAGCTGTAAGAGTCCGTGGACCTTGTCGGAGGTGGTGGGGGTGGGGGTGGGGGCGGGTACGTAGGGGAATGGGGCTGGAAGTTATTGTGCGGCGAGGAGGCGTGAGGATTATGAAGATTGACGCAGGGTGATTGTCTGTTGGGCGATGGACTCGCGTGATGTTCCTGGGGCGGCGTTGCAGCGGGATGATAATTGGCAGTAGCCATGACCGGGGGCGGAGGCATCTGCGAACTCGTCGTGCCGGGCAAACCGCTTCGACTCGAGTAGGAGCTCGGATTGATGTGGTGCGGTCCACCGACCCGACTAGGATGTTGTTGTTGTTGTTGTTGTTGCTGCTGCTGCTGCTGCTGCTGCTGGGCATGCTGTCCCGTCGTTGTTACTCCTGGCAAATGGGGCGAAGGAATGTGCGCCGGGTAGCTCTGAGACGGTGTAGGAATGTGATGCGATGGTCTCGGGGGACCGGAAGCCGAGGATCGCGCAGTGGCGTCGTGCACTTTGCTCTCCAAGTCGGGATTGATCGCGAGGCGATCGTGAGGAGGTTGATGGGGCGAACAGCCGCTCTGATAACTGGGCGCCATGCCGTAAATAGTGGAACTCGCTTGGACAGGAGTGACCGGAACGTTGCTGTAGGAGGAGCTCTGCAGCTGGTTTTGCTGATTGGCCGGATCGTTTTGTTGCTCCAACGGGGTCGATCTGCTGGATACCTGCGGCTGTTGCTGCTGCTGGTTCAGGTTGCTGGAGGACTGGTACACGGAGTTTTGGGTGAACGGGGCCGGTGCACTCTTGGTGATGTCCGGATGATGATATCGAGGGTAGTACTGGGTCCTCTGGGGAACGATCGGAGCGGATTGGCGATCCGCCGATTGGTAGCTCGCCGAGTTGCAGGTGGGGCTCTCTCCGGAGGAATACGAGATTCTCGGTGCGTTGCCCATCTGCTGATAAATCGGGCTGGTCGAATGGGAGGGCTGGAGCTGGTGCAGCCTTGGCGAGGTGGTGGGTACCGAAGGACTCGACTGAGGCTGTTGTTGAGACTCGGTAGCTTCGACTTTCTCCGAACTGGAACTGCCCTGTCCTTGATCGCGAGGCTCGCCTTGTCCTTGGCTGGATTGTTGCTTCGCGGTGGAGAAAGTCTTTCGGGATGGTTGCATCTCGGTTAGGGTGATGATACTGGAAGACGAGGACAATTCCATGGAAGGGCTTTCGTCTCCGGGCCTCGTGTCAGGAACTTCGACTCTGGTCGGTTGCGGTGGGTAGGGCTCGACGCTCGGACTCCAGAAGGCAGAGGCAGGCCCGTTTGACTCCACGGACGACGCTGTGACGTCCGAGGAGTATTGACCGGAAGTGCCGGTGGTCGTCGTCGTCGTCGGAGTCGCCTTGATCGTTCCTGCATGCTCGCTCGGGACTGAGGTGGTCGTCGACGGCTCACCGGATGTCGCGTGACTGCTCTCCGTCGACAGAGTCCCATCTCCACCTGTGCTCGGCGCCGGCAGACCCTGGAAGTACTGACGAGCCCCCTCCAACACGTTCGAGAAGCTCACATCCATGTCACACCGACCGCTAATCTGTAAATCGATATTTCTCACTTTATTATCATTATTATTGCAAGATCTCGATTATTATTAGAGTGAATCTTAATACCATATAAAGATGATATTATTTAATACATCTATAGATTTCACTTAGAAAAATTTCACATTAATTTTCATCCAATTAACAGTTATTCGTGATATTAATAAATTAATTTTATTAATTAATATTACGAAAAATTAATTGATTGTCAAGTTATTCATAATATCAAGAAATTTAGTTGTTGGCATTAACACGAATAATTGTTCATTGGATGAAAACATTTTTCTCAGTGTTATCGTCACTGAGCAACTGGGTATTTTTTCGTTTCTCCACTCTTCGATATATATATATATATATATATATATATATAAAATATTGCACTACTTATTTATAATTCAACCTTACATCCTGATAAATCTATTAATTTTCAAGTTACTTTATATTCCCAAAACTCGAAAGCTCCTCTTTAAACCAATTAGAAAAGCATGCATTTCACTCATCGACATAAATATCTCTCATTTAAAGTAAATAATTCTCGACAGAATAATCGTCGATATTATCCAGTATATTTTCTTGAACGTGGTTATGGAAGCAGGACTTGATCGTTATTGTCTCACGTACCCCCTGTGCTATCTTACAAACTATTTGCCATCCCGGTATAAGTTATAGGGTTGATTAAAATGTCGGATTCGCCTCGTTAAACGAATCGGGAAAAACTTTTGATCGGAAAATGAGTTGAAGCAGCAGAGGTATATATCTATATATGTATAAATAATATAGATCGATAAAGAAAACGGGGAAAGAGGGAGTGATAAAAAGACATGGATCACTGTCTATAATGTGTGTGTGTGTGTGTTGCAAGATCCTTGGATTATCGTGGCTGAGCTCATTGAGACATGGAAGACTGACTCGGCGCAAGAGGAACGGAGAAGGGGTTGTTTGGGCGTCGAGGATGGGTGGGGGTGGGGAGGGGGAGGTGGAGTTAGATATTGGAAAGCTGTAAACGTATAACACGGGAAGCCATACGGTGGCATGGAAGGTAGTACAGGCGTTGGCACGGGCTTGCCAGTATATTCCTTGGACTATGGTAGGTGGGAATCAATATTGCGCACCCTTGCAGAGAGCTACCGCGGAGGGGTTTGGTCCCCCTCAGCTAGTCAAAGGTCCTCTCCCTCTCTCTAGCACGCACACATACACTCGAACCCCTCCCCTCGCCATTCTCACTCCATCCGGCACGTTCCATTCCATTCTGCCCGGTTTTACGAACGCACCACGCCGCCCGTGTGCTTCGTTTAACTGGAATTCACACGGTTTTCGGCCATGAGAGGCCACTCGATAAGGCTCCGACTCTCGCCATATATATATATATATATATATATATCCTCGGGATATTGGCCGATATGCACAGACGGAGAATATCAAACTCAAACCTATAAATCTGTAGTTCCTCGATCTACCTATCCTCTCTCTAGATGTAAATAAATATAAATATATGTGTACATCAATTACACTAAAATACAGCAGAGTTTATTGTTGAAAACTCGTATTAAGCAATTTTATCGTCCTCTCTAATTATATATATATATATAGATCATACACAAAGATTTGCATAGCCTCGCACGAGAAAAATAAACGTTTCAACCGAGTTGGAATTTCTCGTAACAAAAACGTTCGATACACGTGATTTTCCGCGTGATATTCCGATCCCACGCGAGACTGCAGACATTGATGAGCGAAAGGGAAACTATATATATATAAGCGTAGGAGAGCATTCCCATAGTTTTTATTTAATTAACAGCATATATAAGTAGGACACGAAATTCATACATTTTGAGATTGTCGAGTGAATTCGTAAGAGGTAGGCGATACGCGTTAGTGTTTCTCCTTTTGAAATTGGGAATGAGCGCGTGGCGCGCGTCGTGATTGCAGCCAAGTAGATTTCCGTGATCGGAGAAGGGATTGGTATAATACTGAATAATTCATTATCCCTATAATACGATGTTGCTTGCGAGTTTATGCACGCACGGCGCTCCACTTTCAAATTGTACCAGTGGATGGATGTGCTGTTGGGGAAGCCAATTCGAGGTAACGGCTAGGTCTGCTTTCACGACCAGCCAAACCAACCCATCAGCGCGCGAGTATCGAGTTTTATCAATCGGCTCGCTCAATACGCCATTTACTTAATTATTGGCGTGCGAAGAGTCGAGTGACGTCACGTGGGTTACCGTAATTCCAACCGAACTGGTGTCCAATGGCGTAGATCCGATTCGCGTTGCTCGCTCAAAAATTAATGTTGCTCTACTATTTCTTCCGTCGATACTGACACGGAGTCTGCCATTTTTTCGTTGCAACGATTAATTTGGCTCGTTGCTCTAATGTGAAAAACTGTTAATTGGTTTAAACATTCTTAGCTGTGCAAAAGATAACAGCCATGTCGGTTCGCAACTATTTTCTTTTTCAATATCACATTGTTTCTATACATTTTCACTTGATTTCTTTCCTTTTTTTGGTATGCAACATTAATACAATGACAGTGACGTAAAAGTATGAAATATAGCATATATGTATACGTAATAAATTAGTGTTATTTATCAACACGTGCCTCATTTTCGTGTATTTTATCATATATACATACGTGTACAGTGACAAATTGTCACACGATTACGCTAGTATTGGTACGCACGAAAGGAATAATCTATAAAACAAACTTAGCACGCGTATTATAGCACTTTGAATGGAGGTTGTGTGTGTCTATAGGAATACACAAGTATAGGCGAATTTTACGCGCCGCTCAACATGAAAGACGTAATAGGGTCAGGGAAGCCAGACTCTGGAAGCGAGACGCTCATCATTTAGCTGGAAGATGCCATCGGCCAAGAAGAGGCTCGATTAGCAATGAAACTATCCCAAAGTGACTCTTGTCAAAAATTTAATGCTGTAAAAAACTCCATTATCGAAGAGTCGCGCTGGTCCGCATCGATTTTTCTCCTGGCACAAATTGACCCCATCAAGATTTATTTTTTTAGCCCTACTCTCTATGCGTGGTTCCTCTATTTCGAATAATCTCGCGTGCAAAGTCCGTGTAAGCCAGTTTACAAGCAATTCGACTCTGGATACTATAATATATACCTATATATATATATATATATATATAGTTTTAACGAATAAACACTGGCAAAGCTTACAAACGTGACATTGTTAAGGTAAGTTTGGCTTTAATCCTTGGAGCGAAGAAAAGCTGGCCGAAATCCTCCGGTTGACTCCGGCTAAGAACCTTGAGCCTTCTAACCAGATTTTCGATCCTTTCCGGTGGAGATGAACAGGTGTGGTATATAGTTAGAAAGAGATTTACTCGGAAAAAGGACGAGGAAACGATTTAACGATGAAAGCACTCTTCAATGCTCTCGCAATGCCAATGTGAAAATTATTGCATCTCTACACACACACACACATATCTATATAGCACACTGGTGTGGTTTATTCGCAATTTACTCGCATTTAATTGGGACAGTTTGAAGATAACTAGTGATGCGTTAACGAGCAGTTGAGCGAATTATTCATCGCTTGTTTACACGCGAATGGTATTTGTATAATGTAAGAGGTGACAACAGTGCTTGAAATGCCCACGTAATGCTGTAATTCGCACAGCCCAGAGGACCAGCTGCCTCCTGCATAAATGTATGTGCTCGTATTCGCTCTCTCATTCCGTCGAGAAACTTGGAAAAATAAAGTTAAGGCGAAATTTTCAGAAGAGACTTTGTCGATGAAGGAGTGGGGATATTTAAAAGGCCGGGAGTCCAGGATGAATCGGGAGATGACCGTCCAATGACCCACTTGTATATCGGCTCACGGACTCCCTGCAGTGTTTTTCTTTCTCTCTTTTCTTTTATCTTCCTTCTTGATTTTTTTTCGTCGCTTTTCGCGGCGTGAGAAGAGTCGGATGATTCGGAATTGTCTCTCGGGGAATTAAAGGAAGTCGGTGCGCGAGTTTCTTGCCGTGGCTCAACAAGGTGTACCGTTATGAATGAATAAAGCTGGCTCTGCTCGCGAGAGTTAACTGACGGTACCTGCGTCTGCTTCCCATAACACTTTACAGCACACACTTACGTATTTACGAGAGAACGAATGCGCTCTTGCATCGAGAGAAAGCTTCCGTTCCTTAAAACCGCCTTAATATAACGATCAATGGGATGCAATTCTATTGAATTAAAAAATTAATAGTTGAGCGAGGCGCAGTATTACTCGTGTGTTTTGCTCACAAAGACTCTCTTGTGTATGAAAGAAAATGCGAAGAATAGAGAGAGAGAGAGAGAGAGAGAGAGAGAGAGAGAGAGAGAGTTGAACGCGAACGAATTTGCAACAAGGAATCATCCACAATGATATTACTCGTATGTTCAACATTCCGTTCCTCTTATACTTTTCGTCGAACTCGGTGGATCGAGTCCTTCGAGGATTTGGTTTCATAAAAAATATAAAGAAGGGAATACACATCGAACGTAAGAACATCACATTGGACAAATTCGTGCAACGAATAACGCTTCCCGAGCAATGATATTCTGCCTTTGTAATACGAGAGAAGGAATATCAAAGATGGAATATCATTGGACAAATTTGTCGAAGGAATTACCTTAGACCAATGATATTCCATGATTTGTATACTTATTTTCATTCCACCGAGTTCTCTCAACTCCTATACAATATTGACCTATCGATTTTCTACCGTCATTTGTTTGTTTGTTTTTTCTTCCATACTGCGCGCGTTTTGACGTTTACTGCCTAATTCGTATTTCGCAATTATCCTCCTCGCCACGAATGGAACGAACGCACGAGCGGCAGCAGCGAGCTCTAAAATGTTGCTCGTAAAGCGGAGATCAAAAGTGAGTGGAGATTCCGGTGGTTCGACGAAACTAGATCCGTGCCCTATAGAGCGGCTTTCACGGTTATGTTTACCACGAGAAAAATTGTTTACTCGCCTGGAGAAAAATGAGAAAGTCGAGGATCCCATGCAAAACATTGGCGAGGAAAAACGTTGATAACGATTCGTGCGATAATTATGGGCGATCCTCGATAACGATTAATGGACAGGTAAACTATAACGCTTCGAACGTTTCCTGCTAATTGAATCGCTGATCAATATTTAGGCCACTAATAAACAGCCTGAAAACAGATATACCGCGGTGTACAAAAATTTAACCGCTGTAGAATTTATTGTGAGGAGATCTAGACAAAAGGGGGGGATGAACGCTAACGGTCAAGCTTTGCGCGAGGCGACGACGATGAAGGACTGCGAGATAATTAAGGAGACGAGGAAAAATGTGGAGACGAATCAGAGGAGCAGGAAACATTTCAGCGTGAGTCGTGCGTCATAATTTTCCTCGTTTCGATCAACTTTAGCTACTTCAATTGTTTCTTCATTTTATTTCACAAGTAGAATCCCCCGAAAAGACGCAGCCAAGAGTTCGCTTTGAAGAGGCAGAAAAAGTCGGAGGAGAAAATGAAAATTGCGAGCGATCCAGCGATTGGATCGACGACGTTGATGCTCCCTCCAGTTCCGATCCAGTCAATGTCCATGCACGATAAATCTACGCAGTGCGATTGGATACTGGAAACGTTGCGTGACAAGTTTGACGTGCTGCACCCGATTCGAACGATGAGTCTTTTGCTGAAGGAGTTGGATGATTCTGTCGAGGGGGAAAGGTCCAAGCGTTTGGTTTGCGACGTGAGAGAGATATTCAAGAGAATTAGCTGCGAGAATGTAAAGTCACCCACGGTTCGTATCACCTGTTTTCTTTTTTTCTTTTTTCTCATTACTGGGGAAAAATGGTTGGATAAGCTAGCAGGTAATTAATGCTGGCCGCTGTGCTGCTGTGTGTTAATAGGATTCGGAATCTATCGAGTTGGTAGCGAAATTGGGAACGAGAAATAATGAATTGGAAGAATGTAGCGGGAAAATGGATTCCATTTGCAAATCATTAAAGGTTGAAAACGATCGTTTGTACAAGTACGAGATTTTAGAATGAATTTCAATGATCGGGGCTGTGCCCATCCGCGGGGCCATTTTTAATTCGATTGAGCATTCGGAGATTGATTCCCAGTGAAAATGAGAAGCAGAGGATCTCTCTGGAGGAGGCCAAGCAGCAAAAGTTGGATTTGAAGGTGTTCGTACGAGATTTGAAGCTCGAACTGGCCAAGATAAAAACGGGAGAGGTGACGAAGAGGGGGAAGGTTGCTCAAGGTCTAACGAAGGAGCTTCGTCTGGAAATTCTTCGGCAAAGCAAAGTGGCGAACGCGACGCGTGTACAAGTTCAACATTTGATGCTCGAGAGAGAAAAGTTGCTGGTCCTTCTCTCTTGCAAAGATTCGAGAATCTCGGAGCTTGGACATGTCTTACGGTTCGCACTCTCTCCGCGATTACGTTATTACGGAAAATGTAAATCCCACTCATCTCCCTTTGCTGCTCTCGACGTATTTCAGAAAGCTGGAAAATCAAATCACGGAGAATTCAACGGATTCCACCGAGGCGCATTGCGAAGAATGCGAGGAGGATTCCCATAATCCGTTATCCGAAAATGGAACGATAGTTTCCCCAGCATCTCGTTCATCGTACTCGACGCACTCGCCAAATTCGAGATGCGCCATCGACGCTTCGGACCGAGGCAAAGACCAAACGGCCAAACTTTTCTCCTCCTTCGATCGGCCCTGCAATATTCCCAGCAAACTTTTCCATTCCACTCCCGACGATAAATCCATCCTGGATAAAGCTTGCGTGTGCACCGCCAGTAATCTAAAAAGATGCAAGAGTTGCAACTCTTATTTATCCAGGATCGACCATCGCGATTAAATTGTTCGGAAGAACGATAATGCGATTAGACTCTGTCGATTCGAGTGTGTTATCTAAACAAATAAAGCACTGACGCGTTGCGTTTAATGGAATTCCTCTTTATTTCTCTAATCGATGAAAACTGTGATAAATTTTTGCTGAAGAGGGTTTCTGCTTTGTCTCTCTGCATATATATATAGAGAGAGAGAGAGAGAAAGAGAGAGGGAGGGAGGAGAGCTGTACTGGAGTTTAGCGAGGTGGTAGGAGATTCTTGCCCCCCTCGAAGTGGCACGTTTAGGATGGTAAAAAGTGGAGGGAGGGAAGGGGGGGGGGTATCGGCAAGCAATTTACTGGGGAGTTTTACCCCCCCCCCCCTCCCCCCCTACCATCGCTCCATCTTGGCGTCGAGCTTTTCCTCAGCGACCTCGACCCCGATCACAGCGCGGAGGGAAAACAGAAGCTCGTTAACGTTCACCGTTCGTTCGCTCGCTCGATCCTCTTCTTACACGGTTACAACACTAGGACGGATGGCCTCCTTTCCACAATAATTCAAAATAGAACGCTTAAACGCCTCACCGTTCCGTTACACGCTAATTTACCAGCTCGACAGCTTCCTCCGAAGAACTCTCTCTCTCTTTCTTTCTTTCTGTCTCTGGACAAAGCATCATCCTAGGATTCGTAGATTTCTACGGGCCTGGCTGAACGTTGCGCGCTGAACTCGAAACATCAGCGGAGATAACAACAAAGTGTCGCGAAGAAAACTCTACTTCTCTCACCTTTATTTTCCTAGACATCCGCTCGCGAAACTCATTTCGATCCAATTTATCCAAATTTTATCCTGCGAAACGTAGTTACATCTCGACAAGAACGTTTGAAATTAGTCGAAATAACGTTTTTCAAATTTAACACTATTTTTTCTATACCGAATATACAAAGCAGTATAGGTATACATTTTCGCGATGAGATGCAGGGAGAATAAAACGCGTTACCACCATTTTAGTTACCGTATTACGGAAGTGTTGGAAATTTGGTTAATAGGCGTTAAATAAATAACGAGGCAAATGGGCGGATTTTTATGGAATATTCACGATTGTTATTTAACGGGATAAAGAGGCGCAGGTAGGCAGGGACAATTATGGCTCCTGCTGACCGAGCTGGATTTTTGGAATCTGGCGAAATAGCTTTACAGAGAGATCGAGTACGAGCATCCATAAGAATAAGGTGAAATTTACTATTATTATGGGCCGTGCAGTGCCGTGCGCGGCCAAATAAACGTAATCGTACGATTTACGAGCCAACGTAGGCATGCGCTGGATTACTCTACACATCGCCGTATATATATATATATGTATATAACTACGTCGTCGATTTTCCCCATTTCATTCAAAGTTTCCTTTTAAAATATCGCTGACTGTCCAAAGGCTACGGCCAAATCTCTTCGATGGCTGATCGTAAAATATTTCATCTCGACTGTGCTCCCCCCCCCCCCCCCCCCTATATTCCACCGTTTCATCTTTGTCGAGCGAGTCGGGCAGGCCGACCTAGAAGAAGCAGCGAAAGAAATTCCGTACAATTGGATAAGTTTATAATAACCGGAGTTGAGGGGATAGAAACAAATCGACGGTTCTCTTCGCAGGAATCATATATATATATATATATATATATATAGATAAACTGTAGTAATATAATGTAATGAAGAGAAATGAAATGAAATGAAAGGAAAGGAAAATAAAGAGAAAGGTTTTTCAAGGATAGTAATTGGGTATATATGCGGGTGGTTATCGGAGCATCTCCATGTCCCAGTCCCGGGAACATTAGGAGGCCAAGCTGCGCGATGATATAGGATATCGAGGCGGGCGAGGAGTTTTCCCCCAGTCTTCGGCAACTGACAAACCATTCCTTCCAGCCCGTGGAAGCGAGCCAGGAAGCTATGTAAATATAAGGGAAACGAGTCTTCCGATGGATTAGCCAGGGCATCGCCTCCTACTAATGGATATTAGAGTCCTGAAAAATTCTCTTCGAGCTGCGCGTTTACCAATTTCGACGGAGCGGTTGTTCTTTTTATTATTAATTATCACTCGTCGGTTCATACGAGTCGATTATCGCGAAGCGAGAGATCGAAAGGAGGAACGAGACGAGTTTAAAGCCAGTGCAAATATTTTAATTAAATCCGTTCGTTGCTCATGCCTGCCAGCTTTATAACGCCGTAATTCCATCTTCCAGTGAAAGTTCATCTGGCAGTTTCCTTTAAACTCGCCGAGAACCATCCCATCTCGCTTCTTCTTCCTCCTCCTCCTCGACGATCGAATCTCAAGAGTGAAACTTGGCACGATATCAAAAAAGAGTTAATGAATATACAGCTTGACGTGGAAATAAAAAGTTCTTTCGGTGAAAGAGCTCTCGCGGCTCGGATATAGCAGCTTCAACACCGATCGAACGTATAAAAATATTCTATACATATATATTGTAGAGAAAAATGTTAATTTGATTAAAAATGCAGAATTCAGCAACACTCGGCAAATTCTATTCCGACGATTCGTAGCGGAAGTTATACGGGGAGAAAGTCTCGTGGCGAGGATTGCGCAGCAGTCACTCGAGTGAAAGTTAAACGAACATTTGATTTGTCCGAATTTGCGTTTATCGATTTCGGATGAGAGAGCTCTTCTTCTTTCCGCCACGTTGAAAGAATGCAGTGCCATGCGGTCTTTTGGCGTGCCAAAACGCTCGCGGACACTCCGGGCCGCACTTGGGCCAGATTTCATTGCAACAGGGGGAGGAGGGAGAAGGGACTCGCGTCTCGTGCAAAACTTTGCAGCGATTTCAACAGTTGAGAGAGAGGGGGGGGGGGGGGACTGCTCAAACGCCAAACGTTTCTCGCCTCGTGGAATTTTCACCACTTCCTTCCCTTGTTTTTCATGAATTTATACTTTACGCGAGAAAGGTGCGAACGATGGAGGAATTTTCGTGCAGATTTGAAAGAGTATTTTGGAGCTAGCGCACTTGGGCCAGATTTGTTCGGCTATTGTGAAGAGTTTGCAGACATTAGAAAGTAGGAGGGAGAAGAGGATTTATCACGCTGAAATTTGCAGTGATTTCAACGGGAGACCACCCACTATACTCGCTCGCTCCAACGGCCAGCTATTTTTTTTCCCGCTTGCTGAAATTTTTGCCACTCGCTCTGCAACGTTTCGCGAATTTCAAACGGCTCTTCCCAGTGACGCAACCGACGAAATCGAGAAGAAAAAGCGCGAATGGGTTAAACTTGGCGAAATTACAGGTGGAAATATGTTGGTGGAAGCTTAGTGGTAGCTTTAAATAACACATTAAACGAGTGAATTGCATCCAACTTTAGATTACGAGGCTGCAGTCGAATACATTATGAAAGCTACGGACGTAAAACTGAAGTTGGCCGTTATCTCCGGCTGTAATGGCCAGCCATGAAACTACTTACAACAATGTAGTATTAATTGTTTGAGGGGGGGGGGGGGGGGGGGAGAACAAACGCTTCGTAACTATAGCAACCTGTCGCGTTGCATAAACTAACAAGTGGTTTTTCGAGATTCGCTTTTAATTGGATTCCTCCTAGAGGACCGTCGGAGCGTCGTGTAAAGTCCTCGAGCGTCCTCTTGGAAAATTTGTAAAACTCGCCAGAGAATCGTGCGAGTGTCGTAAGTAAAAAGAAATGACGATAATCTAGCGATGTAACGCGATGCGAGAGTTTAAATTCTTCGCAAAGATGGCTGGCACGTGCATCGGAGATTATACAGGCTTACTGGAGGAGTTGGTTTAATTGTTGAATTCGATGGCGAATTTGGAGCTCCTAATTGTCGTCCATTATCGTTGTAACGACCGCACGCGCAAACCTAACTATATATATATATATATAGGGCCGCACTGCCGATACACGTGGACGAGTCCAGAATTTAGAGTCCAGAATTTGGAATAATCCAGAGCGAGCCACTGAGGAAGCCATTATTGCCCGAGGGCAACACTTACTTTTACCCACTGCAAACTTACCCCCCCCCCCCCTCCCCCCCCTGTTCTACCTTCACAACCACAAATCCAACCCCTTTTACTACTCTGGCCCAGTGCAAGGTAATCTCGTGTCTTAGCGAGACTCGCAAACTGGCATAAAGCTTTCTATAACGTTCTCCTAACGTTCGCTTTCATACTATCAGCGTTTTCCCACAAGTTTGTACGGTAAAAATTGCGAAACAGATGGAAATTTTCTTAATTTTTAAAATTATCGAAAAATATCCAGCGATTGTCCAGAGTTACCGACATGACTCGATCCTGTAATTTTGCCGTACTATTAATTTCGATACTATTTCCAGATTCCGTTGAAAAAAAAAAAGAAAAAAAATCCCAAAAAATTGGGGGGAAAATTTGGAGCGATTGGCGAAGGTCAGTGGAGCGACTGCATGGATGATTTCTCAAGCGCGACGCGATAAGTGCAACGGGGTTATCATGGCATGGCGTGGCGTGGCGTGGCGTGGGGAAGCGCGCTACGTGTTTTCCGCGATAAATCACGCAGCTCACGTTTTCCGTCTGTGTTCAATAAGCGCGATTAAGAGCGTACAAAGCTATACGTGCCTCGCTCGCTATGGCCAATGGCTGACGCGCCGCCGATGATGCAGGAGCAACGCCACGCCAGAGCCAACTTTCATCAATTCTTGTCCCTTTGCGATTAAACGGTGAAGAAAAGCAAAAAAAAAAAAAAGAAGCAAAGCGACAAGAGCGTTCCGCGTTGATAAATCAATTTATCGGTTCCTTCGCAGCAGCGGCAACAATGGCTTATTAAGCTGCTCGATACGGTTTAAAGTCTCGTTAGATTCTCACGCACAGCGATTTAATTTCCTGTCGTGAGTGAATGGCACGGACGAGTATATATACATACGTGTATATGCACATATATGGAGCTACCATAGCGCGTATTTGCATCAAGACATTTCCGCCTGGGAATTTCGAGGGGAGAATTGGAAAGTAAGAGGGGAAAAGTGCATAAGCGGAATTGCTGGATTTCGGTGCGGCGCGGCGTGTGGCGTGGCGTGGCAGACAAACCGTAAAAGCATCGAGAGAGTGTCGCAGATTTCATCATCGACGCTCTGCATTTTCCATCTGTATGGAACGTTCTCGTTGTACACGCGCGAGTGACACGTGCATGACGGGAGCCTATCTCTATATATGTATATAGGAGCATGTCGAGTCACTCGACTCTGTGCTCCGTGCACGCGCGTGTACGTACGAGAGTGACGCAGGCAGAAATTCTAAGCTTCTTTTATCCTCCAACACTAATATTTTGCTACTTTCCAAATTTTCCTCGCAACCCCCCTCCACATTTTCCCTCTCTTTATCCTTCCTTACACGCGCGCGACGAGCGAGTTTACATCTCGACGAGTCGATCGTCTCTTTCACGACGGAAGCAGCACCTGGAATTGTAAATATATTCATGAACGATCAAGATTCCTTTCCCAAGCTCCACTGGAAAATGTAATTATGTCATATCATGAAGTGGAGTTGAATCGTTTAGCCGTTTACATAATTTCTATCGCTTTATATTCGTAGTCCCCCCCCCCCCCCCCCCCCCCACTCCTATCAACCTTATTCTTTACCCCCACTGGCTCTCCCTTGAATCATCGAGAGAACAAATGGCAGGCACGAATGCTCGTCTCCGAATTTAACGAGGCGACGCGCGCCGTAAATTGATAAGAGATGGAGCGTATTTCTCCTGGAAGCAAGAAAATTTGAGAAATTTTCCAATTGACGCGGAGAATGAGAAATAGGATTTTCTTCGGTGCTATTGAAAATTGCATTATCATAATTGGGCGGAAAAGATTGATTGGTTTGTAGCGAGCGTTAAAGCCTGCGGAAGTTATGAATGTATAGTGTAATTAAGAAGAAAGCGTTGCTCGGTTCGAGTGCGAAATGCATTAGCCTCGATGCTAATTTTATTTGCGGATCAAAAGGTTTCGCGTGGTCGGCGGCCCGATGTAAAATCAGAAATTAAACGTTTGTCCTTCCTGCCGTGGAAAGAGTGCAGTGGCGACGAAAACTCGCCGATTTCAGGAATCGTTGCGAATTATTTCGCATTCCGCTCGACGATTTGCGCGAATCGCGATTGAATCTTGTTTCATCGGGAAAACACGCTTTGGATTCCGAAGCTTTGTTCCAGCGTTTGTTCTCTCCTAATAGTCTACGAGAAAATTTTGGAAAATACTGCCCATGTATATGATAGCGCGAGCGAAGCAGATCGAACCGAACGTTGATACGTTAAACTCTTTGCAGGTTCAGTACCGAAAAGAACATTTGTGTGCTCCAAAAACCTTGCGCTCGACCATTCATAATAAATACGAATTACTCTTGGCGTATTTCTGTCTAAAATTCACTTGAAACATTCAAGAAGAGAATGGATCGAGAGAGAAATAACGTCTGGAGATTTCTTAACGTACCCTTGTATATATACTCATAATTAAATTTGTAAAATCCAATTGCGATCGCAGCTTTTCCAAGTTTTCCTAGAAGAAAGTCAATGAACGGCAGGATTGTACAGGCTAGCAGAATTTAAGGACGATCGAGGAACGAAGAAAAAAGACTAGCTTATATATATATATATATATATATATAAATGACACAATCAATCCTCGTTCATTTCAATTTAAAATTAATTGAAAACATTAAAGGGGATGGAATGTATAAGTAGAGAGATTTGTTACATATAGTCATAAGTGAATCTATAAATAGAATTGCGAGTGATTTTTCAAGTTTTTCCGGAGGGAAGAGAGAAAACGAAGAGTGGTACAGCACACACACACATATATATATATATATATATAGCGATCGAGAGGGGGATCGGGGGTAGAGAGAGAGAGAGAGAGAGAGAGAGAGTATATACAGGAGGTTTGGAGGGGGGAGGGACGAAGTAACTAACGACGGCTTTTGTGCGTTGAACCATTGCGAACCGAACGGGGAAAACAGGACGAGGGAATGCCGGGATTAAACGGGGCTTCGGGCCGTTTATCATCCCGCAGGCAGTCGCTGTCTGTGTGCGCTCCTGCACCATGTGCACCGTCCGTGTGGACCGTAGAATCTCCGGGCTCTGGCTGATGCTGCTTGTACCTGCCCATCCATGTCTCTAACTGCGTGAATTTGCGCGAGTTAAACGTCAGTGTGCAGCTCCGATAAATATGCTCGGAATTTTATCGATGTTTTCGCGATAATTCCATTTCTTTCCAAGAGTGTGCCCCCCCCCCCCTTCCCCACCACACCATGAAACCGACGCTACATCTCGTCCGCGCGCAAAATTTCCAAATGAAACAAAAAAAAGGGAAAAATCTGAGAACGCTTCACCACCATATCAAGCTGAAAACATTTTTAATTGTAATTAGACGGATTCGTCGATCGGAAAGCCAGTCGGTTGGCGGCCATTGAACATCGAAATTGCCGGCAAATCGCACGATTTATCATCGATCGCTCCTTCTCGGGCTTTTCTCTCATTCAAACCCTCGCTCGCTGAATTTTCCACGAAACTCGACTGCTCCGCGATGCGGCTGTTCTTTCTATTATGTATATATATATATATATATATGGTCGCGGAGCCTCGTAAGTTTTCGTGGATTTTCGAGGAGGCCTGGAATAGCTCGACATCGATCGGCGCGTAATAATAGCCAGGCTGTCGTTTCGACCGGCTATTTTTAGGCTCACCCAGTAATCGGGGGACCTAGAACACTCGCTATTTTCAATGGCACACTCTGGACTGGCCTGTGCATGCAGTCTTACACCGCGCACCACAGGTCCAATTTTGTCAAGACGAGATTAATCGTGCTGTAGATCCCTCACACTCTATATATATATACATATATATATATATGTATATATACAAAAGACGGTAGAGGGGCTACTCGACTCGATCTCTTAATATTCGCTCGTCGAGTCAATTATACGTTTTATTATGAATGTCGCGAGAGAGAGAGAGAGAGAGAGAGAGAGAGCGCGCAATTAAATCTCATTTATACGGTCTGGCCCCACTCTTTTCTCTCCTCGCTGTAAGCTTCGTTTATTTAAGAGGATTACTCGCGCGTATAGTGTAGAAATTATACGGATGGTGAAATAAATAAATTTGGGAAATTGTCAGTTGCGAAAAACCATCGGGGAGGGGACGATTTATTACGCGAAGAGAGAGACAGAGAGATAGAGAGAGAGAGAGAGAGAGAGAGAGAAAGTTGGGTCGACGGACGATAATGCGCGGAGTAACGGCTGATAATGCAGTGGCGTATCACGGCTTATTTGCGGGTGGCCTTTGGTGGTGGCAGCACTTTGCGTCGTATAGTGGTGTGAGGGAAGGAGTAGGAGGAGGGGGGGGGGGGGGGGGTCCCGAGGGCTTCGCGAGTCACAATGGCACAACGGCCGATAAACCGCTCGTGGGATTTACGCTCTCACTCTCTCTCTCTCTCTCTCTCTCGATTCCTCCGTCGTACTAACATCGAGCCTCGAAATCGCGTCCTTATACACTGCATATACATTCACCGACTCGCACGTTATACCTATACGTTTATTTCTATATAGTATATATGTAGAGTAGACGGTTTACTTGTTGCCCATAGCACGCCCTCGTAAGCGCGATAAATCGATCGCATTTTATCCCATGTAAATTAAAATTGCCGATAAACACTCGAGCAAACAGGCATCGTCCTTTCACCAGCGTCGGGATCCGAGAAAGAAAGCGAAACTCGATATATCCGAGGCTAGTTCAATTTCTGCCAAACTGAAAATTCCGATCGACCGAGCCTGATGGATACTTTCGACGGTTCTACATCGATTATATTGCATGGTTAATTGAACGTTGGGCCAGTGGAAATTATTGGAAAACTTGTGGGGGAGTTTATGGTAGTTTCGCCAAAGTGATGTTCGAGTGTTGCTGATAATACGCGCTCACGTGTGTAGGAGCGAACGTGCGATTGGTCGAGATTCGAACAAGGGGGGAGGTGGACTCTTACGACAAAGGTACAATTGCATAAAAAGAGAATTTTCCTTAAATACACGAATACAGCGCAAAGATGGCATATATATAGACGTAATAAGAGGCGCGCGAAATTTCATGCTGATTCTCCTAAACGAAACGGTTAAATTTATTCGACGGGCAGTTTTTAGTATTCATTTGGAAGGCAGGCAGGCAGAGAGTGATTCGGCGAGAATTTTCAAGAATATGAAGGAGCAATAGCCGCGCGCCCGCTCCGAAGGAAGGCGAATAAAATTTTGCAACCGCGGTAAACTCGGCAAGTACCGTGCAATTCTCGACACCTGTCGCTCATCGTTACTCACTTTAGAATTTTACCTGTTCGCGGATGCTGTATTTCTGCTCCATGAGCCGAGCCAGCGAGCGATGGAACATCGATGCAAATCAATTGGCCGCTCGCTGCTATATTTTTACCTCGTAAAATGACCAATGATAAATACGAGGAAAAACCTGTCAATGCTGTCTTCCCTCCGAACAACGCGCATCGTACAAATTTCTCGAATGATCCTTCGTCGTAGAGCAGCAGTGTATACGTGTAGTGGTGAGTTTTGAGAAAGAAGAAACGGGACGCGCATATATATATACTGGAGTGCGCGAACAACGTGGACGGACAAAGTTTGCAGGAGAACGTGAAAAGGGGCAGCAGGCTGGTTGGAAGAGACGCGCGGCCAATTATTGGCGCGCGACCTTTAAAGGCCAGTGGAGAATTTATCGAAGCTGTTTATATCGATGTAGCTCGCTCGAGGCTACTCGTAATTTACGCAGCAATATTATATACGACACGAGACTCGGTTATCTTTGCACTTGGCACGCTCTCGCGTATCCGCCAAGGAAGTCAAGGACAAAACTCGCTGCATTCCACCATTATCAAGGGTCTCTCGCGAGGCGAGGCGTTATACCTATCTCGCCGAATGTAAAACTATACATATATATATATATATATGTATATAAAAGCGAATTATTCGAAAGGAGCCGAGGGCGCGGGCCTATAGTTGTCTCTTCCTCTTCTCGGGGATTTCCGGCCACTTCCGGTACGGTACGTGCGCCGCTGCCTTGGCCCTCTGAGGATTTCTCGTCAAATGACTGCCCCCATAGATCTCTGGCGATGCTTCCAGGAAAGTACGACTCGGCGTGAAAGAGCTCGTTTAATTTTTGCCCTCGCCCATGATTGCTGCATTTCTCTCTCTCTCTCTCACTCTTTTTCACTTTTTTTTGCCACGAGTCCTGCCTGCCAGCACGAATCCGTCCACGAATCCCTGCTGGGACTGTATCTTGCTGAAATATACGCTCGAATTCCTTTCATTAATCCGCCAACGGGAACACTCGTTTGCCACCCCAGCGTTAAACAGATTCCAGCTTGTTAGCTATATATATATATATATATATATATATATGTAATATCGGAAGACAAATGGAGCGATCGAATTATCCACGACGAATCGTTTCGAGCAAAAGGATTTGTTCTCAAATCGATCATCGAGGAGAATTTTCCTCGTTTGATTCTTCGACAGGGTTGAATCTCGAATCGAATGGCAAGGGGTGTCGGTTTGAAGGTGGGACTGACTGCTGCTGAAACGCGTACTCTCTCTCTCTCTCTCTCTCTCTCTCTCTGGTTGGAGTCGGTGGTGGATAGTTAACCTCGACCTTTTCGCGTCTCGTTGACCTTGGGAGATCGGGAGTGGAGATGCTGTCGCGTATCGCGCGCTCGCGCTCGGTGCTCGCCAATTACAAGCTGGGAGTGTCGAAGGAACGTGGAAGAAAATTCGATGAGAGGGTGGTAGAGGGGGGGGGGAGTGGAAGAGAGGGTCTGCTCGTAGTCGGGGTGAAGGTCCGATGCAACAGGACTTGAGGCCAACTTGGTTCAGTCCGTTAACCCCTGACTCTCTCTCTCTCTCTCTCTCTCTCGTTAACCGAGGAACCCCATGCATCGCGTGCAGACATCAAATTCTACCGATTTTCTTCTTCCTCCTTTCGTAAGCCCTGCACGCGCCTGACAAGTTTGTTTTTGGCTAACACGAAATCCCGTGTGAACCAATCTCCTAACCACCGAGAAACTATATTTGTCCCACCTAACCTCTCCCCTCTGTCTCTGACTTTGTTATAGTCAACGAAAAAAAAGGGTAAAAAAATTATGTAGGAAATTAAATATTATCTATCGAACGTTGAAAATAGCACAGAGTTTTAACAACCACTCCTTTGGTTTTCATCATAGTTATTCTTACGGCATCTGGTGTAATATAGTTTCTCGCGAGAGGGTAATATTAGAAGCAGAGATGACGAGCCAGTGGGAGGGGAAATGGCAAGAAATTTATATATATATATATATATATATATATTGCGCGCGAGAGAGAGAGAGAGAGAGAGACAAAAGGAGCTGACACGTTTCAACGAAGCGCGGGGCCACCAAGCAACCAACCACTTCTTCTATCAAACTTGCTGCGGAGTTTTAGTCGTAAGAAGGATGCGAGTGTGTGTGTGTGTGTGTGTGTGTGTGAGTAGAGAAGGAGAAGCAACAGTCAACTCTGCGCGCGTATCAACCTTTTCCACCCTATTCTTCATCTTCCTCCCGAAACTCTCCGAACCCCCCCCCCCCTCCCCCTCCCCCTCTACAGTCCGGACGAGCGACGATTATTTGCCGGGAAGCTGCGTATAAAACGATTTCCGTGACATAAAATCCATGAAAATATCTTGTCTCGTGAAACTCGAGCTTCCTCCTGAATCTTAGCATCCAATTAAAGTAATGAAAAAGAGCCATTAAAAAGAGAACAGCCGGTTGATCCGCACCGCTACGACCGAGTGGAATTAATGAAACCTTGAGGAAATATTATATCGAAGGGAACGTTTCACAGCGAATCGCAGCATGGTCCATGTACAAAGGTTGCTTCGTTCGACGTTTGACTGCGGATTGAATTTTACTACAACTTTTCTCATTTCTGCAGATTTTCTTGTCGAACGATCGAGGGAGACGAGGCTCGATTAAAAACAAGTATTTTTTTCTAGTTCCTGCAGGGGGTGAAGGTTCTTTGCTCTCCTTCAATTCCATTGGGGGATACACGGAAAATTAAGTTTTAACGGTTAATAAAATATTACAACTGTATATATATATATAGTGTACATTGAATGGATTATTCGATCAGAGACGAGAATATAATCCACAAGGGTGGATAGTTTGATCGTAGGACGCAATGAGCAGAATTGAAATTTGACTGCGCAACTTTTTTTATTCGAGAGAGTGCTGTTGGAAGGAAGAAGCAGATTAAGGGCGTTTTCCCTGGTGGGGTGTGGAGGGGGAGGGGGGGGGGGCATCTCGATTTCTCTGCTTTGCCGTGAATGTCAGGATTGTGTCAGGGGGTGCATGGAAACGGTAAGGGGTTTGATGATGGCTCGCGTGGAACTGTATAATTAGATTAGGTACAAGTCACATTAGCATGTCATGCATATTCCATGAAGGCGAGCCTCGTGGTGGGGATGATATTGCTTTTGGTGGCGGCAGCGGCGGCTCTCTGGAAAACTTCAACCCCCGCGACGTCTAGTCTTCTTCCTCCTCCTGTCTCACCCCCCCCCCCCCCCCCCCTCGAATCTCTCCTCGCCAACACACCAACCAACGTTTCCTTTTATTCGCCTGTCGCGCGTCGACCATCAACTGGATACCACAGCACCATCCCCCCCCCCCTATCTTCCTTCCTTCCAACCACTATAGCCATTTTCACACTTTTTCCCAAGTCAAAACTTTTCCATCCCATTCATACAATACACCTCCACCTAATGAATAATTTAAGCAATAGAAACGCGTAATAACTCTGACAGAATAATGTACAGCATTGACGAGGCGAGATTTTCCCCTTCTACTTGTAACGTATATATATGCATGTATTTAGGTATAGATTTTTCCAACAACGAGGTGGATTGAGAAAAGAAGGAGCGCAAGGTCGCGAGGCTAAAAACTCTCGGGGCTTTCGATCGAAATGCCAACTGCTCGCAGCGAGTGTAGGAAACGAAAGATTCGACGGGGATTTCTAGAATTCATTACGAGAACAACCGGTCGACCGATGCATGCTCGACCATAAACGCCCATGCACTATTCATGAACGGTTACGTCTCGCCGACTTACGCAATCCACCACTTTCAATGACTATTTTCCGTTTATTCCGTCACACACATGAAGCACGCACGAAAGTCTCACCGTTGTACATTTCCGTTTATCTATTTTTGTACTCAACGAATGAATGTTTAATTTTATTTTTATAACAATAGAATTTTAATCTACTCGTGGAGAGAAGGAATGTGCAAAGTCGACCGAAGAAGGACTTGGTCCTCGTCTGCAGGAAAATCCCAAGATCGTCAGGATCCTCTAGATGGAGAAAGAGAGAAAAAGCCAACTGGAATCCCTTTTGTACACTATTTAAGAGACGCAGAGGTCGCTATATATATAGGGGAGGGATGGATGGATGGATCCAACGAAATTGTCTGGCCGTTATACCCTCGCGAGCGATCACCGAGTAGGGATCCGCCGGTCGCCGAGCTGCAGGGTCCGTGACGGAAGGTCGTCGGGAAAGTGTCCGGCGAAGGTCCTTAAAAATTACCAGGATCAATCTTGCTCATTCACGAATGCCCACCTGAAAAAACTCTCGACCGCTTCAACATCGTCGATCGTATACATTTGACTTTCGAAGAATTTCTCCACTGGATTGTCATCCACGTGTCGCTGCGAGAGTCGTGAATTTTCTGGAAAGTTTCGAGGAAAAAGGTTGGAGGAGTGTTGGTGTTGGTCAAAGGGTCCTGCGGCACACACTGGGCGTTTTCTATAGCTTATACCTGACGCAGCTGTGCAACAAGAATGTGGCAGCTCTCGCTCGGTATATCGCCTGGTCGCGCTTCCGCACGTCGTCTACTCTATACACACATTCGCGTAATTTTATGCCACCTCTATTCCTTATCCGAAAATCTTTCCAGCCTGAAATAACGTTTCTTCCTCTCGAGATATTCCTACCTTGGAAGGCGCAACGTTCGATCCTCTCCGAGCCTCGATTTCGTGAAAAGTTTCACTGGAATTTCCACTCTGAGCAGTATTGTTGCTACATACATATATATATATATATATATGTATATATAGGTATTGTTGAATAATATAGGTAGAGTAAAATTGCTGGTGCAAATTTCGAGGTGATTTTTGCAAGTGCGAAAGGAGAAAGGCCGTATATATTAAGTGGTTTGGTAGTGTTTCTGTTTTCGAAAAGTCTGGGAGTTGCGGAAGATTGAGTGAAATGGCCACGGCCCACGAGTCGAGTGGATAAGAATAGACAGTGAACTAGCGAAGCGAATTGATGGACAAACAAAAAGAGGATAACTCGACGTTCGAACGTTCTCCAAATTGTCTGGTTGGTTAGATATGTTGGAACCGAGCGAGCTAGTCATTGTTTTTCGCTCTTATATATAGAGTTTTACTTGTGTATTTAGGATGACATTAAAGTATAAGGTTCGCATGCAGTGGTTCGATTAAACGTTTTCTCACACATAAATCTCAAAAATATTCTTTCCACTGTATTGGTAATCTTTCGAGTGTGCAGTATACACTACGTGTGTGTGTGTGGATAGGGGAAAGAGGTCGGTAAAAATAATATATATATGGAAAAATGGAGAAACTAGCCAGCTTGGGAAATTTGGCGTCGAGTGGTGTGAGCTGAACGGGAGCGTCTATGGAAAAGTAAATATTTAGAGCAGCGAGTCCTGTCGTGCTTTAAATATTAAACGGTAAATTTTGTCTCGTGGACCGCTGAGTGCCGTTATAACGAATAATCCTCTCGCTACCACTCTCTCTCTCTCTCTCTCTCTCTCTCTTTCTCTACTGCTGCTGGCCAAGTCCGCGTGGAGAACGGAAGTAAAGAAACGCGGCCGAGTCTCAAGATGAATCGGCAAACTTTGGCTCGCGCTGTAAAAATGAAACAAACTTTTTTATTCACTTACGTTACTCGCATTCGCCTTAACAGCTTTCGCCAACTCTCTTTAATATATGTGTTTTGAAAAGAAGAGGTCCCGCATGCTTGTCAAGAATAGCTTTTTCTCTCGATTCGACTCTTTCGTCCATTATCTCGTTGAAATAACGCGTCAACAGTGTATTTGGTTTCCTCGATTTTTTCAAAGTTATTCAATACGCGTGAAGGAAAGCATCGAGTTTTAAAAGGATGAACGCAGTAGCGAATAGAAATCAATTTTTATGTGATAAATGACAATCGATCCTCGTATATATCTATATATATTTGTTAAAAATTTCTATAAAATATTCCAGAGATCGGAAGGAAAAACTTTATAGCGCGTATTTTAAGGGAAAATTGTCTTGTGCTTATCAAGAATTGATTTTCGCGTCAATTGGACCGTTTCGTCGATAGCCTTGTTGGAAAAACAAGAATCGCTGTTGGTTTGCGTGATTTTAGATTTTTGAAAAATATTTAATATGCGAGTGGGAGCATCGAGAAGAGATTTCTGAGATGTTGAAGAAAACAGTTTGTGGGAGATAAGCAGAGTTCGATAGGATCTTAATAGGGTATAGGAGGGCCGTGTGTATCCTGCGACCTCTGCCGTTCCCAGAAACATATTACGCTTTATCTCTCTCTCTCTCTCTCTCTCTCTGGTGTACTCCCATGCAGCTTTAAAAAGAAACGTCGAAAAACTTGTCCCTTCTCCGCAGCTCGAAAATGTGTGCAACGACCGAGGTAGAGTCTCGAGCGAACACCGACTTATACTTCTCTCTCGGTTATATTATAGCTATAGGTGCCGAGAGAACTTTTTCAAAAGTGCAGCACTAATTTCAATTAACACTCGAGCAGAGTACTGCCTCGTAATACAGTTAAACCTCTTATCGTATCGTACAAAAATTCCTAACGAAATTTGCATAATTCAGCATCGCGCTCAGAGACCTTTAAACTTTCTAAACAAACCAATTGATCGATTCATCATTTTCCATACTGGAGAAATTTTTATTGGAAAAACATAGATATTGCAAAAGTTTCCAACTAATAGAGCGAGATAATAAATTTGTTGAAAAATCTGCAGCTTCGTAAGGCAAACAAAAAAGTTAGTTTGCTAAAAGTTTATGATTGATTCTGTTTGCCGAAGGAAAACCGAGGTTTTATCTCTGAAAAACGACAGGTGAGTGATTAACTCTCGATTACTAGCATCGTTTATAGTTTCCTATGTACAGAAATAGGAAAAACCGTAACGAAAGACCTTTTCTGAACAATCGTCTTAGGATCGAGTCTCTTTGATTTATATCCCGTATAGTCCTGTCATTTCCTATAATAAACTTACCAAAGAACCTTCGAGTTTCATCCTTTTCAGAAAATTCCCACCCAGAACATATATGAATACAGGATGTACAGAGCCTCGTTGACCAACATGTAAAAAAAATTGCAGTTTGCTCTCGTCCACCAACGAAACTGCAGTTGGTTTGTTCAGGAACTTGTAAAGAAAGGACCTTCTGGGAGAGTGTATATGTTTGAATCGTCATCTCTGGAGGAGCAAGAAAATTAAGCAAAAGAAAAATCAGCATGGGGTGTAGGAAAAAATGTGAAAAGTCAAGCATTTTTTTATTCCAGTCAAATGTAAGATATCTGTAGGTGTGTGCGTGCGTGCGTGCGTGCGTGTGGCAGAGGGTGTTTTATTATGAATCAGATTGGATGATCGCAGTAATTTGAGTAAGGGAAGCTGGTAGGAGACATTGGGGAAGAAGCTCGGCAGCAATCTGGGAGCTTTGCGTTTCCGCAGAGATTATCGTACATAGATTAGGTCCGTTTACATTATCCTCTTGCAATGGCGTCCCGCTCCTTCCTTCCTCGAGGTCCCAGCGCCTCCCCCCTCCTAACTCCTATATGCATATATAGGAATTCGATTCGTCCCAGCCATCTAATCCAGTTGCCATTCCCCACGTTCTTCCACAATTTCATCATAAATCTCCCTATCGTTGTACCAGACCCCTAACAATTATAAACAAAATAATAAACTATATATATAACACAGTTATAATTAGTAAATATCGTTTTTAAATCTGAAAATAAAATCCAGAGTATAGAAAACTTATTGACTCGACATTGATAACTGCTCCTCGCATCCAATCGATTAATTGGCCAGCTGATGTAATTACCGAACGCAGTTGAGTAGTAGGGGAGACCGGGGTAAAACAAGGACCCATTAATATAACATAAACTACATTTCTGATGCAGTCATTAATGAAGGTATGTAATGGTGCCACTTGAAGATATTTGTCAGCAAAAATTTGTAAACTTTGGCGCTTGATTACTTTCCAAACGCTTTATTTTTCATTTTTGCACATAATTCTTAAAAGTTTCCGATAATTTCGAAGTGTTCAGTACAAAATCTGGACTAATAGAGTAAATTTTCACTCAAGTCACTTAATTTGTAATATTTTTAACTATAATTTCGTTAGTCGTATTTTTAATTTACATACGATATATGTCTGTATAATATTTCAATACACTTTGTATGGTTAAGGGGCAAAACCATACGGGGTAAAATCGGACCTCATGCCTTCATTAATGACTGAATGAGGAATATAATTTTTCTTATATTAATGGGTTCTTGTTTTACCCTGGTACCCTATTTTACCTGGGTTTCCCCTAATAAATGTATTTATTGTAAAGAAAAATGCGCATTAACAAAATTACAAGAAGGATGAGTACAATGCATAAAAAATTTAAAATGGGCTCATGAAGGATGAACTGAATAGAAAATTGAAGATTTACATAATTTCTCATGTAATACATGCTAAGTTTTTATCAATTTTTTGTATCCAATTTGAATCCGTGGAGTACCCTATTTTACCCATGGGTCGGGGTAAAACCGTAAATTGTTACGTTTTTTAAATTAACATTTGATTGATCAAAAATAAAAATAATTATTTAATTTTGTGTCACCACTTTAAAGAAGGTTTATATTAAATCAAAGTCGTTTTATTTTCAATTTTTTTTTTAATAATAACCTAAATATAAGCCTTTATCCTTAAGGGTACCGTTTTACCCCGATCTCCCCTACACGTGTGGAGAATACACAACGCCTCTAGTTTTCTCTCGCAAAACCACAAATTGGTGAAACGATGGAGCTGTATTGATCGATCGGACGATTTCTCACGGTCAAAGTGCAAGTGTAATAATTTATATTAAGACTGTGACACTGTGGTATAGATATAGGTTAGGGAGTGGAGGGGGGGGGGGGAGGATTTGGTAATTTTTCCAATGAATACGTTTGCAAGCACGTTCGATGAATTCTAACTGATTATACATATATATATATAAAGTTTTTATGAGAGGAAATGATGGAAATGGACGAAAAAGGAAATTCGTCATTTTCATGAGCGAACGAACGATGTATGAAGCGTCGCGGCGCGTCGATGGATGAAAGATCGATAGATCATTTTTCGAATAATATTCTCATCAGTTTAGCGATACTTGACAAGCTGCACTGGGCGTATCGAGTGACATAAATCGAGAATATCCACGGTTCATCACGAACTTGGCATTCTCCCGGTAGCGAGCGATAAACTTTTATCTTCTCGGGCAACGCGCGCACGTTACTCTATGCAGCTGTACCATTTTTCCGGCATTCGTTCGCTTTTACGGGAGGCTGCCAGATAAATTTATTCCCCTTTCATTGCCCCTCCGCGCGCGCCTGCCCGAGTCTGTCACGGGAGACTCGATGAAAAGCGTCCCCTCCCTCCCTCCCCCCCCCCCCTCTCTCCTTTTTTGTCAACGCTAAAGGATCCATCAACGTCTCCCCCCTCCTCCAGCTCTCTCTAAATCGCCGATCTGCCAATGCGCAAGAATTCAACTACCATTATCGTCAAAAATTGAAATAATTGCGTATAATATCAATATTTTCAATTTTTACTCGCTCGGTACAACTTGGTTTCAACTATATAAAACATATATTATATATATATATATAGTTATGAGATATAAATTTATTCCCTTTTAATTAGCCTCATGCAAGAAGTAAATCTCTCATGTTTGACTCTTTGACTAAAACTTTTCGCTCCCTTTACCACCCCCCCCCCCCCCTCCTTATTCGTCGTCGCTTTAATTCTTCTCACACACCGATTTGCCAATATAAACTCCGTGCAACTGTCATTATATATACCGAAGCGAAAAAATAGAATGATGAAATTTCATGGTTGCGTTGAATGGATATTTTCAATTTTACTCGTTTAGCAGAAATTCTTTCAAATGGATTTGTTTGAGAGTGTGGAAGGAGAGATATAGGGTTGCAAACGTGTGTGTGTACTGGCAGGTACATACAGAGGTTGAAACAGAGTTTAACACTGGTATAGAAGCGAGGCGAGGGTAGGTATCGATTAGGTTATCGGCGAATGGCACGCGGCCTGCGGCTACATTAAAGCTGTTTCAGTTCTGCATTTGTCGTTGAAAATGTATGATCGATACGTATATATATATATATATATATATATATATACTCTCCGCTCGCTAGTGCAACGACATCGACACTCTGGATAAGCCGTTAGTGCCCGCTCTATCCCTGTAATAGTCATTTGTCCACTTTTCTATCCGACTTTCCTTATTCGTTTGCGATAATTTTCAATTTTCGTTCGTATATATATATATATATATATATATACCTTTCGCAAACATCCTCGAGCCTGTCCGATGCTTTCTAATCAGGCATAATCAATGGTTTGAAAATTGCAGGAAACGCAACATAAAATGTAGATTCATAACTTGGAACTGTTCGGAAGAGCAACGAAAAAAAAAGCGTAGATCAACTTATTTGTATATATATATATGTATATAAATGTATACCAAAATCAGCTGATTGAATTACTGATCCCTGATGATGGCACGCACGTTCCTGCCGCATCTTCGACATGTATATACGAGACTTGTGAATATCTTTGAAACGATTCGAGGTTCTGGAGATATCTACAATTAGTGCAAAATATATGCAAAGGAAGTCCTAAATACGGTAACAGGACGTCTGGATATTCTCAGAAGCTCCGAATAATCGTGTTATGAAGTGTGTCTTCTATTTGTAGAAAATTCAGAGTTTCGATAAATTTCAGCTCGTTTCGTAATGTAAACCTATATTTGTATAATTGTAATTGTTGGAAATGCATGATCGATAGGTTTGCTCTATAAGTGTATCAAATATATCGAGTCTATAAATGTATCGTTCGTATTGGATACATTTAACAGTAATTTGTCCTGCACTTTTCTACGAGTCTCGTTTATAGCGACACTCGCAACGTCCTCGATTCGTACACGGTATCTCTCGCAAACAGCCTTGGGCTTGGATCCGAGTTACGCACGGCCTGCACTGATTAATCGCTTAAAATCTTCAAGAAACCCAACTTAAACTGTATATGCAACTCGGAAGAGATTCGGAAAAGTCAACAAGTGCACGTTAATCGAGTGTAAATGAATCGTGCATGCTAAATTCGTCTAATCGTAATTTCTCCACTCCTCTAATCAGTCTCATTACTCATTGGCAAAACTATCACTTTTTATACCGATAAAAATCATTTAATTTTTAAGAATAATTCCCATGAAATATTTGCATCTTATTAACAAGACTAATAATTAAGTGTCTATATATATATATATATATGAAACTAGATTGAGTTGAAAGATTTCTTCAGCTTGAATCGTCTCTTTCATTAAAGGCAAGTACGTCAAATGATATTTATCGTCAGCACACACACACACACAAACTCACACGTTTTCCACAAACACGATTTAAGCCTGTATTTCAGTTACGCTTACAAGCGGATCAAAGACCAAAAATCTATACTAGAAGAGACACAGCAACGTGTGTGCGCCAAAAATAAATCAGGGGTCGAAGAGAAGAATCGATAATAATTATAGAAAAATTAGCACACAATTATATTTACACATATACATACGTAGAGTTTATTTCCGAGCGATTGCTGCGACGCGACGAGATAACCGGAAATAACCGATCTCCGAAATGAGACGATGATGATGAACGTTCGGTCGAGGGTTTATGATAGCGGAGCATGGATTTCTCTATGGTCCTGGAACGTATTGTTAACGTGGATAGAGATTTTCCATGAAAGCCAATACAATGCTTGTGTAATTCCACGGATCGTCGGGTGGAAGATCGATTTCCGGTCGTTGTGTTAAAATGGCGCTACATGCACGACCCACTTAATTATGCAATTTGGCGTTGTTTCCACGAAATGAGGATATTGAGGGGAGGGGGGGGGGTGGGGGGAAGTTGTAGAAAAAAAAATGGTGCAACTCGCACAAGCTGGAGGATCAATTTTCATAAATTCCGAGCGTCTATCGATAATATAATTAAGCGAGCATTTCCTTATCACATTGGTTTCCAATTACCAGAGCTGACCTTGTTGCTAATAAGTGAGATCTACAGCCTTGAGCGTTCCATGAGCAGCCAATACTCGCGCGCGATGAAACGAAATGTTCGAGCGAACAAGAGCGTTCTATTGAATGCAACGTGAGCGTATCGTGTATGTGTACTCTCGCAAGTCTCCTATGTATATGTGTGTGCGTGTTTGCTGCGGTTACTACACTAGTACGGGAAACCGGTAAATGGGACAACACGCACGCACGCTCGCACGAGTGTGTGTGTTTATAGAAAATTAGAATGAACGAAGAGCGAAATGAAAAAAGAGTGGCTTTCGTTGGAAAATCATCAATGATTTTTACGACAATAAAAGTACGGAAATTTTGTTGCCGTTGGAAGATTAAAAGGCAAACGCGATCGCGCGTTTATCGAATTTCTGTAATAGTGAACATGATCGAGCGTTCTATATATATATAGCGATTGGAAAGAAGGAAATGGGGCGAAAGGAAAAAAGACAGCTCGATGATTGGTTGACGAGGAGAATTGCAGCTGGGTTGATTTGGAAACAAGAGTATTTAGGAAAATTTGCTAGTGGCTCATAAAATGGAGACAATTTATGGATGCTGTGGACCGCAAATAGTTATGTCAGCGACACGTAGCGCTATTTGTCGCTGGAAATGCATCATCGATAAACCTGACGTATGCATCTAACCACTATAGACCACCTGTATATACATATATATATATATATATATATATGCATCAAGCTGCTGAATTATCATCCGATGATCGATTGCCCATTGGATTAGCTCCGAATGTCCATTATACCTCCTGCACGCTCGCAGACGTTCTCAATATTATACTATATATATATATGTGTGTGTGTGTAATCGATGGAGCAGAAATTTAATCTTTCAACAGCACCGTTTGTCGTAATTCATCCATTAGAAAATTCATGAAAATCCTAATTTTCTCACTGGCGTGATCGTCGATATACATACTTATACATATATATATATATATATATACGTGTGTATAATGTTTAATTTTTCATCGGTTTTCCGCTTTGTGCAAAGAAGAGTTGGCTTTACAACAGCGAAGTCCGGATAAGTCGTATAGTGTGTTCCGTCAGTGTAAACTTTACAGCGTGTACACTGTGCAAATCTTATAACGTAGCGAACTTTCTTCATTACTCAACGTTCAAAGTTTAATGTATATTTAAGGTTATTGCGATAGTCGGCTCATTTGGACGTTTCACCGACGACGACGACGACGACAATCCCAGCGTGAAATGGCTTTTCGTTCGATCGTTGCATCGATGGATTCTCTTCGTTTCATTTTGCTCCATCGATAAATTTCTATATGATTTAATGGTATATATTTGTAAGAGATCTTTCGATGGTGCTCTTCAGGGTGCAGGGGTGGAGGGGGGAGCAATCACGGGGCCGTTGCTTGAAACGTGCTACCGCTCATGGACATGGGAGAGCTAGATCTCATCCACACACACACACATAAGGAGACAAAGTGGAAGGATATTTAATAGGTGGCCGGGGAGTGTGGCAGGCACCGAGCCACGCACCTTACGATGGAAACAATGCAATTTTAACTTTGCCAGCCAGCTACTTGGACCGAGTTCCAGCCCAGCAACCCCGCGCAAACACACTCGCGCGTATCTTTGGAGAATCGCTCCCTCGTGTTGTTTCCACATGCAGCAGCAGCAGCAGCAGCAGCAGCGTTTCTCCAACTTGGCATGCTTCGCTTAATCGGAAAATAATTGCCTTTCCCTCTCCCCTATTCCAACTATAGACCATTTCAAAAATAACCAAAATCACTTCCTCGATACTCTCTTCTTAATTAAATCTCTTTCCCCCTCCTTATCCTTCTTCCTCCTCTTCTTAGGGACTGCATTGAAGAGTGCGGCCAAGAGGAGAATAAAAAAGTCAGTCTGACGTAATGTACCATCATCACCTTTTCGAGCCTGGCTCATTTAAAATTGTCAGGGATTCTTTCTATGCCATAATTTTGAAAAATAACTCAAGAATAATTGCTGGAAATGTGAAAAAAAGAAACAAGATATTTTGCCGAAGACTCGATATATCGTTTGACCTTGGTGACCTCGAGTCTTCTTAATTAAAGGCATCTTCTTACGGCTGGTATTATCAAACAGCGGAATAATGTAACGGAGAATAAAACAAAGTCTGCAGCTGATCAGTTTGTAAACACAGCGACGATAGGGCTTGAGAAAACAAATGGGGATTAAGCGTAGTAACACGACGGGATTGCTAATGACATTGGCTAACCGTGTGGCCAGCGAAAGTTTATTTTCCGTTTGTGCCGAGTGACGAAAAGCATCGAATTAGAGGAGAGAAAAGTGGACCGAGACTCCCCTGGGAAGCAGCTTTGAATATTCACGCCTGACACTTTATGACGGAGCGAATCATTTAAATTTATAGCCGAACCAACCAGACTATTTCTTCCACTGGTCACTGGATATATGTATACATAGAGACTCGGTGCCACAGTTTTACCTCAGTCAAACCGAAAACTTTTGACAAAGGAAGGAGTTTAAAAAAAATACACTTTAAATTTATATACCCTTTCACTAAAAAGTTATTCGAAATCAAGAAATTCTTTGCTTCGAAAACTTTTATTTATTGCAAATTCTCACGAATAATCTTTGAATTAAAAGAGTTTCAATCCTTTAAAAAAAACCTATATATCAATAAAGCAGGAAAGACATAAATTTCTATATAAAACTGATTTTTTACGTAAAATCCCAATCCATTGGAAATGTTCAATTATCCCACAATTAATCTCAAACGGTCAAAATCAAAGCCTGTATACCAATAACCACGTTAATTAATCACAGAAACATTGTCAAATCACAAGGTAAATAATTTTTCAGGAATCTTTTTTTTTTTTTTTAACGAAAAGTTGTAAGTTGTAATCAACAAATGATGGACGACGATCGATTTCAGGAAGGAGCGTTTAACGCAGAGCTGATTAATCCTACAGCGTTGGATCTCAATCGCGATAATTGCTCTCGGAAAATACTCGCTGTCCTGCTGGAGTCGCGTGATACGAGAAATTCTGCTGCTCGCGCGACTCTAGAAAATTATATATTCCACTCGGTGCTCTATGCTATATATATCTGCTATAAACTCAAACTTTGAAAGACACACACACACACACACACACACTTTAAGCGATTGTTCGTTCATTCGAACGTCGATCATGCACCCATCTCTCGAGGAGATTATTGTACATGATGAGAAATAATAATTGTTTAGGGGTGAAGAATAACGAGGTTGGTATCCTTTTTGTGTCGTATTATGAACGCTGGAAGGATAAAAGGAAAGAGGTTGGGGGGGGGGGGGTGTAATGATAGTCCTGGCAACGTTACAGAGAGGTCGTGCATGCTCGCACGTTCGATGCGTTGCCAGCCAATAGTGTGCGATTAGTATACTAGATTCCTCCGTAAGCCCTTGCTCCTCTTGTTTATCCGCTTGCTTGGCACCGTCCTACAAATCCGCTACGTATCTTGCGCAACGTTATTTTAATCGGCGCGGCACGGTACTCCACCCTGCTTACCAGACACACGCTTTGCTCTTCTTCCTTCCTTCCTTCATTAATCCTTCCCCTTTCGGTCCCGTTAACCACTCAACTTACTTACTCTTTCCACTACAGATAATAGAGCGCGATTCAACCAACTGAGTAAATATAGAAACAAACCCCAATTCTGTTAGACGAAACATACATTTTTTATTGAAGAAAAAAAACTGCAGTTTATTTTCTAATTTCGTATTTCATGATTTAACACATTGATTAAGAATCAGATAATATTATCTTTTCACGTCATATTTCTATGAAATTATATATAGATTAACGTTAGAGGAGTGTCGTGATAATGAATACATTTTTGTATTAATTTGATTTTTTTTTTTTAAATAATAAGAAAAGGTGTTGGTAAGCGGGTTTTTTTGTAATTTGGCAAGAATCGTTGCAGAGTGCAGTGTGTGCAAATGATGGATGGATAATGGATGGAGAATGGTTGGCAGGCGGCGGGCAGGGATAAGGGCGATTTGGTGGTTTCGGTTTCCATTTGTAGAATAGATTCGTCAACTCGTCTGATTTTGCCGCGTGCGCGCGCGCAATTGGCATATATGCAATATACACACACACACACACACACACACACATATATATATATATATATATATAGCTCGTAGTACATTGATACGGGCGGCATTGGCAGCTCGACCATGCGAAATCCCTCCTGCACGGTCAAAGCGAGTACTAAATAAACTTACACCATTTTCTCATTAGCTAAATGCACGTGGAGCTTTGCATCGATTCGATCCCGACGAATTTAGCCAATAAAGGGGCCGCTTCACGCCGGACGGACAGACGAACGGACCAATCGGTATATATTAATTAATTCCCACGTGTGTGTGGCTAACGAAACTCTCTCTCTCTTATCACCAATACTTTCCTACTTGCTCCTTCTTGACGAACATCGTGGATCGATTTAAAGGCAGCGCGAAGAACGAACGGATGCGGATAAACGCACGGACGGACGGACCAATCGGTATATATATATTAATTAATCCCCATTGCACGTGGCTAACGAAATTCTCTCTTATCACTAACACTCTCTCACTTGTTCCTTCTTGACGAACATCCTGGATCGATTTAAAAGCAGCGCGAAGAACGAACGGATGCGGATAAACTGACGGACGGACACTCGTTTCCGTTCAGTCGATAATTGCTCGGTTACGAGAGAGCCGCGTAATCGTCGGGAGAGAAAATCCATTCACCTGCTATTGACATTGGACAAGACACTTGGAACGATTTGCAAAGTTTCAGCGTTAATCGGAGCGATCGAACCTTGCGATATCTAAGAATTGCAATCGGTCGAGACAAGTGTGCCAGGTGAATAAACATTTTTCGCGTTCGAGAGGATCATCCGCAGGATTTGTTCAAACTTTCTATGTACGTCTCTTATTATTACCACTACCTGACATTTTTACTTATTTTTTATTAATTTTAGAGTGCGATTGCTTCTGCAAAAGACGACAGATTCTTCGTGTTGTTACGAAGCTTCTTTCGACTAATCAGCAAAGCTAACATGTTGATCAAAGTTAATGAACGTTCGCATTGGGAGGAGCGAAAAGGCGAATGTGGAAAAGTTGTTGAGGAGAAAGAATTGTTCATGGTAATTGCGTGAAAAAAGGAAAAGTTGCAAGTTTTGTGGCGATCGTGTAGCATCAGATACTTTTGTTTCAGCCAGTTGGTATTAGTGTATATATATATATATATATATATACCTATATAAGGAAAGTTGGATTAATTCCCTTCTTCGGAGTTAACTCGTGTTGGCGAGGATCTTCGGGGGTTACTGGTGTTAGCCAGGATCCTTCCAAGGATCTGCTGAGAATTCCTATCCTACCATGTGCTACATCTCACTTCTCTCCACTCTGTATTAACCACCAATTTTTCTTAACTTTTATACGACTGGAAAAACTAATTATAAAATTTCGGACGAATCAATTTTACCACGCGTTTCATCAGGAAAGATCCATAAATAAACACTTATATAATAGTTGTTAATTATTATCAGGATAAAAAATGGCACCATTTCCTTGATAGGTGAATAATATATCAATTTCCCAAAGCGTTAAAACAAGCGAATACGAATGATGGAATTTTCAAAAGTCACGAGGAGAGAAAACAATATAGTATTGCTGCTATTGATCCGTAATTCGATTCCTTTGATCGAGGTCAACTCGTATTAGCGAGGATTCGAATGGTCTACCGAGAGTTACTCTCGTGCTACTTTTCTCACTTCTCTCCACACACACTCTATTAACTATATAGCAATTTCTCTCAAACAATATATAGCATAAAATCCCCTTAGGCATTAAAAAACGAGTAATGTTAACCTTGTGGACTTTTCGACACAATCGCCATGCAGACACTATTCAGAGAGAGAGAGAGAGAGAGAGAGAGAGAGAGAGAGAGAATAAGTTTTCCAAGCTGTAGCGTTTACGTCGTTGCGAAATTCCATGTGAGAAACTCGCTTTTACATCTCATGGCGCTAAATAAAGAAAGCTATTGTTCGATGGCTCAAGGTTGTACACGGCTAGTTACAACAGCTGATTAGCCAGCAGCCAATACAGGCGGAAAAAAGTAGAACGCCAACGAATAGTGGGAATAAAAAGACTCCGAGAGCCAATATTTCTTCGTGGATGTTGTGCAAGGAAAATATTTTCACTGGATCGTTGGACAAAGCAAATCGTGAACAAAAAAACCAACAACAGCACAGGCATAAACTCGTGCGACAACAATGAGAGATAATAAAGAGGCACGCAAGGACACATAGCGAGTAATAAGGTTTGTCAACAATAATAAGAAGACGAGGTTCTCGTTTAAGGTGGAAGAAAAAAGGTGTAGTTGGTTCGGTGGTCCGAAGGTGAAAAGTTGCGGTGGATGTGGAACGCGGCAACATATCATATTTCGCGACCTCTAACTCTCTCGAGATTCTCCTCGATAAACACGATCCACGAGTTGCGTGGTGGTGGTGGAGGAATATGGGCGACATCGAGAGCCCCTGCGAGTCTGGAATCCATGCATCCACTAACGCGGCGAGTCGTCAAGCTTCGCGAGAGATCCCCCCCTCCCCCCTCTCCACTATATATATACGATATGAATATTCACAATCCTCCCCTCTCGCTCTATCCCGGATTTGCAGCAGACGACGCGAGTGCTCGAATCTCTCGATCTTCGATGAATCTCAAATATAGCGAAATATATCGAGTATACAATAATAATCTGCTGCTACCCTCGATCCCTTCTGAAATAACAGCAACAATTTCTGTAGGGATGGAACGAGAGAGTTGGATTCCTGGGCTTTTCGCGCCAAGCGTCCGAAACTAAATAGTAGCGTACGCGCATGCGCAGCAGCTTCGAAAGGTTCAAGTTCAAATTCCTGCCACGGAATAACGTGGCGTTGCAACTATGCGAAGGCTAGGTCTTCTCTCTCAGTTACGCTGCAGCAGCGAACCAGTGCGTAGAGACTAAAACACGCGAAGAATGTTTGTATCAGGTTAAACGAGAACGATGGAAAATTGAAGAAATTCAAGATTTACAATAAATTCTTATAAAGTAATACGATACGCCGAATCGAGTCGAGTGGTAATTGGATAGTTTTTTTTTTTTAAAGGCGTATAATTCTTGATCGCTTGTTAAAATTGCGATTGAATGATTAAAATGTGGAATTTTTGACGAATAGATTCGTCACAGGGTACTGGGCCTACTGCGCGTGATTATATATATATATAGGGAAAGCATCTGTGAACATGCGTCGCTACCAGAAAGCGAAGGAAACCATTATCGAACGATCCGATTAATTGCTTAAAATCACTCTTTGTATCCTGAAGCGAACCCAAAGAATCTATAATAGAATAAGAAGAAATCTCTCGTGTTTACAAAGCAATTGATTGTCCAAAGCGCAAAGTCGAGAGTGAAATAGGCAACTGATTATGTCATTGGGCGAATCGATCGAACGATAATGGGTAAGTCACGCAGTGTTGATGTCGCAAGGGCAACGAATTATCGAGCCTGTGTGTGCTCGCTCTATACACTGGGTAGTCGTCGTGGGGCCGTCGGGGGGCCAGTTTCCCACTCGATGCATGCATAATGGAATGTTGCCGTGCTTTAGCCGAGTCAACCACCTAAGAGCTCGTCGCCAATTGATATATCCGAGACTCGCTGTAATTCCAGCCAATTTACGATTGCTGCGCAAAAAGTTGTACCCCCCCCCCCCTCCCCCTAACCACGCTCCTTGCAAAGTTTTAAAAGAGATATAGGTATACAATTGCACGTAACAGATTTGTTCAACGTTCGATGTATCGCGCGAAAACGCATAGCAATTAAAACGATATATTTCACTTTCGAGTTTGGTAATGATCGAAACTGAAAGAATGAAATGGAAATCCCTGCCGTAGCCTCGATATTTTCTTTAGACTCGTGAGCGAATGTTTCTGTCTCCCAGAAGAGCTTTAGCTCCTCTGAGAGAGACAACAACGAGGTTAATTTGTTGGAAATGTTAAACGAGTGGTACAACTACGTGAGAGATGCTAAGAAAAAAATCCTAGTATATTATATATAATTGAAGGGTGGAGAAAAGTTGTGGTAGAGCGCGAATATTAAGCGAGTTGTGACTAAGTGACCTTACCTGGTGTGGCTGCAGGGTGTCGGGGATGGGCTATGCGGCTATTAGCCGGCCGTGCTTACGGGCCGCATCAGCGCTACCTCCACCTCCAATCTCTTCCAGTTTTCCCTCTGCATTCTGCAAGAAACAGACGAAAGATCAAACATTAGAGATTTGCAATTGTCGCGCTTGCGAACTTTCAACAGTATCAATTTGTTCGGCCGCGCGCGCGCGAGGGAGTGAATGAAAGTGCACGTGTAGTAGTGATGCAGGCAGCAGGAGGATGAATGATTTCATTGTTGAATAGAATTTGTTGCTGTCGACAAATAGTATTGTCTAGAAATTCCCTTTGATCCGGCGGGGTTTATCGTGAAGTTTCAGCGATCAGAGGCCGTGTCTCGCGAACGCTACCCGACTCGGCTCGGTTCGGCTCGGTTCGGCTCGGTTTTGGTCGGCCCCGGCTCAACCCAAACCGTCGTGTACATACACACGCTGCCTAGACGGACAGAGAGACAAAGCGGACTGACGCGAATAATTTATCGGGAAAACAACCGAGCCGTCTTTCCATGTGTGCTGCATTAAATATGAGATCCAATATAAAGTTTGGCTAGAACGTCGAAAATCACCTATTACCCACTATTTTCCAACCCTAATAGCCACGCCTATGTGTCAAAATCCAACGAATCAACAATACATGCGGCTGCTGCATACGCTTTTAGCGCTGGACGCTGAAAAATCGCAGCAACCATCTCGTTTATTAATCATTCGCTTAATTGATGCTAATTAATCCCGATAAACCGATCGCGAGTCGCTTTAACAATTGAAGAAAATACATGAAACCGTCGGTTTAAATCAATTTGCAGCGTTCCATATTAGATTGAATATCATAAATATTATATCGATATGCTCGACGATTCGCTTGGGAATTTATCGATCTGTCGCGCAAGATCAGATGGGAATCTTGCTGGAGCAGGATGGAACGAGTTTTTTTGACCGAGCCCCCGAGTCAGAGTCGTGTTTACAACAACGGTCCTATATACGGTATTTCGTAGCTACTGAGTGAAAGTTGCTGGAACTCTGTTATGATTAAGGTTTACTTGGTTCGAAAACACTGCAGGTTTTTATTCTCCTTCTTCCGAGTAGTGGTAACAATCGAGACGGAGGGACAAATGTATAATACGTTATATATACGTAGAATTTCGATGGGAAAGCGAGATAAAAGGATTAAGCTGTAATGGTAAACGATACGAAAGAATAGAGAAGAAGCTGGATTCGTGTTGACTAAGAAACGCACGAGAGCTTTTTACGAAGCATTATACATACTGTACGCCGATGTTGCGTAGACATTATATATATATATATATATATATATGTATACACACAAAGTATATATAGGTACCTATAGACTATAAAAGCAAATGGAGATTAAATTACGATGCAAGGAGTGAAAGCACTCGATGCTAAATATTCAAGTCCAATCTTCGACGGGACAAATTATCCGTGGGGCATTGGCGTCGGCGGAAGGGGCTCAATAATTCAGTCGAGTTTCCCGTTGGCTCCGTTTATAAAGCAGCGATCGATGTCGAGTTAGCTCCCAGCAGATCCCAATCAAACTTTCCCGTAACCGGAATTTCTACGAAAGAAGCTCGGGCTAACATTAATGACGCAATCTGTAAACAATCTCTCATCCCTTCGAAGAAACTTGCTCGATTTATAAATAAATGTCGCGCGCGTTTCACCATTAATCTGGCCAAACAATATTAATGGAATATGTCAATGGCATAGGAGTCAACGAGTTGCGGATGCACCATTTCCGAATTTTCGCAATAATGATATATATATATCGCATGCGTACGTGCGCGGGAAAATAAAAACTATATATATATATATATATATAGCGTCACCTGTGTGTATTTCGGAAGCAGAAAAAAATATGTGCGTGAGCGCGACGCGCGTGCTTGGAGGTAGGAGAAGATTGGAGGAGGAAAATTATTACGGTATTACTGGAGGAGAGTCGTTTGGAAAACGAGCGTGATTGGAAGCGGAAGTTCCATGGAAAAGAGTAGTTAAAGCGTAGTTATGCATATTCGACTCGACCGAGTTCTGCCTCGAGTGCCCTCCAGTGCTTTACTAGTTTCCTACCAAACTGCCCGGAGTTTTCATCCGATGAAACAACTTTCACGTCATCCCCTACATAATATAGCCTTCCTTCCTCTCCCCCACCTCGCGTCACTTTTAGCAAGCTTTTCAACTACCTTCTCCGCTAAAATCCTTTCAAACCCCCCCCCCCTGCTATATATTTTAATCGCGTACAAATGTGTGTCTGTATGTATATATATATATGTAGTATCCTTTTGGATGTGCGACTCTGAGAAATTATTGCCTCTCGAAGAGGAAAATAATAAGACGAGTAAAGTATTGAATTGACATGATTAATTGAGAAACGTAATCATTGCAAGCTTTAATGCAATTACGCGTGACGTATAGCGATAATTGATATAATGGCCGAGCATTCGTCGGTGCTCGGTAGCCACAGAATGAACCGAATCGATGCACGGGTGAACCTTGCGGTGAGCTTTTGGCTTCGGGCTGAATGTCCCAGGTATGCGCCAAGGTTTCCCAATAACAGCCATAGGTGCCTCTAATGAGAAGGGTCTGGCCATATTTCGGATGACCTTGGATCGCTTCTCCGATCGAGGAAAACATTGATAGCGGCTCCAAGAGAGGACCGATCAAAGTTCATATACGCGAACAAACGGTGATTGGCACGCAGATTTATGCCGCGAGATAATTCGAGCCAGAATTGCAATGGCGTAGGACCGGCAAAAATTCTGCATTCTTCTTCTGACACTGCTTCGTCTGCTAACTATATAGTATCTTTTGATAAGTCGAGCGAATGATTAAGATACACACCAGCTGTAAATTCCCGAATGACAAATTTTTGGTAGAGAGAAAATGCAGAGGCCGGAAGAGATAGTCTTGACATTGGATCCGTGACAATCTTATTAAAATGCCAATCGGAAAACTGGCCAGCAGCCAGCGGTGTGCGAAAAATAATGCCGATTCGACGACGCTCCGAGCGCAATGTGACTATAGTCTGGAAGAAAAGTCACTTGTGCTAAAATCTGATTGGTCGAACGTGCAAGGTCAACAGCGACGAGCGGGACGCGCAGCTGTGTGCAGTGGAAACCGAGGTAATCAGAGTTTAATTCGACGAACCTTACACGATTAATACTCAAAATATACAACTGGATATCGCTGCAACCAACGAAATCTTTGTCGTTTCTCGATTACGGTGTCCCGTAGCGTCGCTAATTCCAGTGTTCCAATTAGAAAGGTGGAAGGATCGAATTATTTAGCATCGAGTAGTAAATATTCGATTGCGAATGGCAAAGAAGAATATGTGCTTGGTTATCAAGAAAATTTAGTCGCGCAAGTATTTCCTCGGGAACACGGCAGGCAAAATACGGTTTGCATATTGGAATATAAAAAGAAATTTAAGCACGCGCGCGTGTGTGGTTTCCCATGAGATATGACAAATGGTCGATTTTCGATATAACCTGGCGGCCCGCTGGGTAATTTCAACGTCGTTGAAAACTTTGTCGATTATTCTTCGTGCCCGTGTATAATCGCGGGAGGGGGGAGAGAACCTGTTCGTTCTTCTCTAGCTGATTCTTCGAGGCGTGACGTCATCGCATATTTATGCCCGACAAGGTAACGGCTCCGGACTAAAAATATTTTAGCGAAACCTCTCAAGTTTCGTCGGTCGCTTTTTGTTTTTGTAAAACGCGCAACCCTCGAAACTGTCGGACGAGAAAGAAACCGGAACACGATTGGCAATAAGACGAGAATACCGAGATTCGTTGTTTCGATAATCTATATAATGTACCGCGGTGAAGAAATTAAATGACGAGAAATTAATTTGGGTGGAAAGAAAAAAAGGCTGGCTCTTCCTCGGATTGTATTTTCAATGTTTGGAAGCGAAAAGATTATGGGGAATGTTGCGAAGCGCCGCCGGACAAATTGCAAACTTTTTCAAGTGGAAACTTGCTTCCCATCGTTATACATATATATATATATATATATATATATACATGCAGTCTTGTGCTAACTGTACAGTACATGCCTCTGTACACACGCACACACACACACATATACATAGAAAATCCCGACAGAAATAACCTTCGGCTCTGGAAACTCTCTTTCGTCTAATCTCATTGCCTCTGCTCACTCATGATTTCATCGTGAATGAATTTATCGTTTCGCATCGATTCATCTCTTCGCTATATATATATACTGTGTACAGGTTCTACGTAGAGTGCACGAGAGAGGCAGATGAAGAGTGGAAAAGAGAAATTTAGCCAGGCTGAAAATTACTGGAGAGAATAATATTCTGTTGGAGAAAGAGGCCTCTCTCTCTCTCTCTCTCTTGGGGGGGGGTTACTCGGAAGAGAAGCATAAGATCAAGATTTGCCAGTGTGACGCGAAAACATTTTCGAAGAAAGCAATCGAGTTTTATGAGGCTAATGATGGCAAAGAGGAAACATCGAACGGCAGACAATGGGGCTTCTGCAGCGAGCGTTTATTAATATCGGAAAATCTCCATTTTATTAGTTATGGCGCTTATCGAGCGGCTTGTAAATTCCGGGCACGATGCTGTGCTAGCAGCATCTTTACGGTAATGTAACCGATAAAGCGGAACGCTCCCAAAGCAAATTTGCGTGCAAGCTTTCAGTAAATAAATCAACTGCTCTTCTAAATGGCTGCTGTGTGTGTGTGTCCTTTATATATATATATGGGCACACGTATATTCATTGGGGGGTCCTCCGGCTCGAGAGAAAATCGTTTAATTATATGCTTGTGGACAATATTATGGTAGCGCGAAGGAAGGACGAATGTCGCTGTTGTACGTCACATATACATATATACATGTGTGTAATCCCGATGAAACGAACGACCAACGCAGCGGCGCGTGATAATAAAATTGGCCGCTGGACAACTAAACGAACGACTGCAGTTTTAGGTGCGATCCTAACGAGTTTGATAGATCGATAAGAAGAATTATTATTTATGCTAGCGGCACGTGACACGGGGAGATCAGCTCGTGTCGAATTAGCGTTGACCGATAACGACACTGCGCGCGTTGCCTGGCCCGCCGCTCCAACAGCTATATACGTTATATATATATATATAGCTGTGCCTGGCTGCCATTGATTTATCGGATCACGCTTAAAAGCTTGTAATTATCGCAGTGAGCTCTAACCAGGCCTGCCTTTTCCATAAATCAAAGCCAAAGCCTCTCGTGGAACTTTGCTCCAATTAATATTCGATTAAATAAAGAGATTCGCCATCCATTCTTACCATTTTAAATATTCCCATCTATATATATATAGGTATATACCTATACAATTAATGCACAATATGGGATAAATGGGTTAATTTATAGAAAAATTTCTCAGAATTTTCAAAGCGTTCGACACGCGTTGACCTTGGAAATAAAATGTAACCTTGGTATGATTTTTAAAGCGGCGGTATAAATAGCGGCGAGCATTGCACGTTTCTTGTTATTCGTTTATCGAGTCACTCTGAAAAACGTGTAATTATCAAGAGAATATTTCATAAATCAAAGCGGCACGAAAATTTATTGGATTCGAGGCGAAAGAGAGGGTAATTAAGCGTTTCTCCTACTGTAATTAATAATGATCCAAGGCGTATTTATCTCCGTTATAAAATAATAATAATAAGTAAATTATCGGATTCCGTTTTGCAGTCTAGCAAAAGCGAGTGGCAACGTGTTGCACGTTGCGAATCATATATATATATATATATATATAGCTATCGTAGGATCACCGCGCGTACAATACTCAAGATTGGCAAGTTGTATACTTTGGATCGGAATTGTTCCCGTCTATAGCTGCAGAGCGCGAGCGAGTTAGTTTGCTCCCAGTGGCAGCGTGTTACGGGGGCGAATGGAGTACTTTGACGCGCGGCACCCGGAAACTATACTACGTGCATCCAGATGCAACCATTTCCGTTTGAAGCCACCGTTGCACGTGCCACCACCGAGAACATCGGCAGAAACTTATGGATAGCTGCATCCTTCCCAATGCCATGCGGCGCGCTTACCCTGAAGAAGGACGCGCGTCCCGGAATTTCTATCACGGAGTATCTCGAAACTTAATTTATGGTCCCGCTATATCTTCTAAATGGATAAACGTGCAGGTCGCGTCGCGCTTCGTCTATGGTGGTGGTGGTGAAGAGCACCGAGGGACAAAGTGACGTTTGACGCGAAATTTTAAGCGATCGAGCGTTTAGCACGTTGCATTTATGGAGCAATAGCTGCGTCTATAACGTACGCCAACGATAATATGTTTACGAGCGCATTAAAGCTACGGTTGCACGCGTGGCCATTGCATCCTGCTGCCAGCCAACCAATCTTCTTAGATGTTCCTCGCCACCGGAATTCCGCTTAGTCTTGTATATATATATATATATATATATAGGTAACTTACCCAGTATATATATAACTGCTCAACTACTTGGTTCCTTAATAATCTTTGCCAAAGTCCCTCGAGACTAACCAATTCCCTTTGCTTCGATCTTCCATCCTCTCTTGGACCAAACGATACTCGAGCTATGTACTGTTATATTCTCAAAAATTCCCTTTAATCGACCAGTGCGATCACTTTGGCGAGAGAATCGAGATTTTGCTCGTTTGGTGGTGATAGAGTGATATAGATGGAATTTAGATCAGTTTTAGACAATTTTCTGATTCGTCATCCGTGTCAGGAGTTTAGTAACAAAAATGAATAAATCCACTTTTAACGTTTACCCTATCTCAACAAGTCAACCAGTACAACTATTATTGATACATATATATATATATATATATAGTTTTACAAAACTCTACGTTCATTTGTTTTAACATCCTCAACCCTATTAGTTTGGATCGTTAACAATAATTGTCATTATACATGTAATATCCTGAACAAGCGTCGAGGCAGTGTTTATGGAGAAAAAAATTCAACGACTAATTTGGTATTTGTAAGAAATTGGGTATAACGAAGGAATGATATAACTCGAGAGGGGATAAATGGAGAGCGTTGGGTTCGGTGGCGTAGATAAGGCGAGGGAGGGGCGAGAAGGCACGGAGGTTGCAGCCGGGTAATACATACGATAAAAGAGAGGTTGAAGAGTTTGGCTTATCGTCGCGTGGATGTCGTTTTTACGAGGCGATTCAGCATTTATAGGGTGAACGGTGAACGGGGCCTTTAATCGTTCGCGTTATCCGAGAGCTGGGAATGGAAGCCTCGCACTCTATATACTTCCCACTTTTATCCGCAAACTTTTCTCAAGGCTGATCAACAAGCCGAGAGAGCTATCCGAGTTTCTCCCGAGTCAAGTTTTTAATTAAAAAAGGAGAAGAGAGTACGAAGGCACGCGAGGGATTCCACTGGGGAAGCTACGGGTGAACTTATCGCTAAAGACAGTTCTGTCCATTTTTACAGCTATTTGGGTTACACGCGATCGAGGAGAAGCTTTGGAAATACTTTGATAAGTCCCGCTCGACCAGCCTCTATATATATATATATACCTCTTTGCGATTCCTTTATTAACTTGGAAAGATTATTATCTCTTCTCCCTCGTAAAACTGTACCTCTATATATTTGTATATTCCCTGAAAATGAATCAGACGAGACGCCTCGCTAATAGCAGATCGCATCGGTTTGAAAAATAGCGTTTGGCGCTGGTATTAATTGCTGGGTGGGATCTGGGGGGGGGGGGGGGGGTAAAGGCGACGAGTATCCGCATAGATTCGACATGCAAAACAGCCTGGTGGAAATAAGTGACTGGAGGTGCTAGGTGCTCGCTCCTCGTCCCTCACAGCTGATTATCGCTTCGTCCCACGCTAGCTCTCCGAGGACCGACGACTCTCTGCTTTAATCGAGTCACTCGACTCGTGATCCTTCTGCCGCTCCGCTCGTCTCGTCCCGTCCCGTCCCGTCCCGATAGATCCTTCCCGCAAAACTGGGCCAAGACTGCCGTGCCAACCTTGGCCCAACCAGCTGCTCTCTGCCACACTTTCAACCATGCACATATTTAAAAAACTTCCCTCTCACTCGCTAATTATTATATGCATCCCCTGGAGATCTTACAACTGATCCATTGCGAGCTGTCGATCCAATTATGTTGCGTATAAACTCTAAAATTTCGTAAAAATACATTTATATAAAGAAATTATTGCGTCGCTACTAAGAGTTTTGGGATTATCAAACTATGTTACATTTTTTACAGAGAATTTTTCGTGACTTTTGAAACATCCTCGATTCTATCTCTATTATAAGATGACGAATACAGTTCAAATCTTTATACGTATAGGAATCCATACTAATACATACATACATACATATATATATATATATATAGGGGAGACCGAGGACAATTGTAACAAAAAGTGAATCTCATTTTTTTCCGAAGATCCTAGTTGTGTTAAAAATCTCAAAAAAATTGTAATACTTATTACATATGTCTAGAATGCAATTATATTTTTATTGAAGTGATATTTTAATTAATCCATACGCAAACAATGAATATAGTACCACGTGCAATTTATTGCAATCGACACCACACAGGGGTCAATTGTAACACACCGATTTTCAATTGTAAAATGTGCGTAATTCCCATAGTGCATGGATAAAAAAGTAGTTGAAGATACTTCAATAAACGGAGTATGTTATCTAAAGGTTAACATGCACGATACAATGAAATTTACTTGTAAAAATCAAAAGAACCACAATTGACTGTTTTATAAAAATAAAATTCTTTTTATGAAAATTATTTTTATTTCTTGTAACATTTGAACATTTACTTGATTAGAACGATGTTTATTGCAATATGTAATGAGTTATTGAAGACGCGATAGAAACATCTATGATTTTCCTATTCAATTAGCATGATACAATCGGCATCAGTTTACTTGTTACAATTGACCTCACACGCTCCAAATTACTACGTAGTAAAATTTAGCCAAGATAATTTCATATTTAAAAATCGTTCGACATTGAAAAATTTACTCAAAGAAATGACGATTTCACTCATGTATTGAATTTTAATATTTACATAATGGTATTTGAGCAATTCAGAGTTAAAGAGCAAGTGAAATAATTACAAAAGAGTGCCTAAAACTGATTTTCTCATTTCTACGAACAGTGGCTTAGCATTGGCGGTCCTAAACTATTCCCAGTCAAGAATCAATGTACATGTATATTCAGTGAATGTTCAAATTAAATGCCAATAGTGTATATTCACTTTTGTATATCTTACAGACATATTATACACATGTAAAAAGGTTGTACAAAATCTGATGTCTAATGTATATGCTCATAATATTTTTCAATATTATATTACTTTATAAATATACTGCTGACGTTCTCTAGAGTATATGGTTATCATATTTCTATTTGTATATGTATCTAATATATATTTCTGAATATCCTGCAATAATCGAAATTTGAATGTTCACCGAACATATTAAAATATATATATATGTATTTAATATTTGCATATGAAACTAAATATAATATTACAGAAAAATCTTAGAGATATATATACAGGAAGAATTGTCAAATCAACCCCCCCCCCCCCCCCCCACCCCCCACGGCTCTATTTATAAATATATTTAAAACAATATTTTCTATTTAATTCGATAGTTTTGTGCAACATTTATTTTATTTACTCGTTTAATAAAATGACTCTGAGTATTTTTTGTTGAACATTTCTTTTACAAAAATGCCTGAACATCGTGACAACTCTTACAGTTAAGAGATAATTCATAGAAGCAGCCGAAAAGGTGAGATCTTACGGCATGTGGATATTGTAACGCCATAAGATGTGGCGCTCAGCCGAATTCTGTCGGAGCGTCATAAAATGGCGCTTAGCCGAACCGTGCCGAAGCATCCGAACCTAACTGAACCCCATACGAAGATACTCGAATTCACCGTCACCATTATTCGTAGCTTGCCGTACGAGTAACTTCGTTCTCTTTCTTGTTGGTCTACATACGGACAGCGTGTTTAAACTTATTCGCTAGACTCACCTCACTGCTTCCACTTGCAAATATAGAGTGTGCATGCAGCTATCCTTTTATAAAGAAAGACTGAGTTTTCAATAGACAAACTGTATAAATATCAGGTAAATTTCTGAGATATTTTTATATACATTGTGAACATTTAGGTTGTGTTATTCTTGAGCTTTATTTATATTGTTATATAATGAAGCGGACCAAGTTAAACAAATTTAATTTATCACGCACTGTAAATAAAAGATTAAAAAGATCAATGGAAATAATTAATTCAGTTAATATAGTTGAAAACAGTGACAGTAATGATACAGTGTTGGATAACAATATAATATAAATGTAATGTCGCAAAGCATTAACAATGAGAGTACATTGCTAGATCTTAGCAATGATAACTTGATATTAGAAGTGTCAAAAAGAAATAATAATAGTTATACGCCTCACGAAGAGCAAAGTAATACAAATGATGATCAAAATATAACAATTGCAACACAGAATACGGTTGATCAAGAAAACATAATACTTGGAAACTCGTGTAGTATTGATTGGCTTAACTCGTGTTTACAAACATTGCCACAGGAAATAGCATTTTGGGCAGTAAAAGAAAATATCACATTAAAAGCTTTAAAAAGTTTACTTGATGTTTTTCAAAAAAATAGGATACTTTGTGATTTTTTTCCAAAAGATCCTACGACTCTCTTGAAAACGCCTTCTGCAGCATCGCTAATTAAACCCATGGACAGTGGTCAGTATCACTATTTTGGTATTTCTAAAATGCTAATTAGATTAATTTTGGAATACAAAATAGAGATAAAATCAGCGATCGATCTTAAACTTGCTTTTAATATTGACGGATTACCATTAACGACAAGTACACGAACCTCATTTTGGCCTATTCTCTTCAAGTGTATTTCTATAGAGAAAATAAAAAAAGAAGTAACAATAGCAGCACTCTACTGCGGGAATGATAAACCCTCTATTGATAAATTTCTGGAAGATTTTGTCAATGAAATGAGCTTTTTATGTGTAAATGGCATATTCATTAATAACATAAAATGTAATGTTAGCCTCGATATGTTGATTTGCGACACTCCCGCCAAATCTTATGTGCCATCTATTAAAGGTCATAGTGGATACTATTCCTGTACCAAATGTGATCAAGAGGGAGAAATGATTAATAATGTCATTTGTTTTCCCGAAATTGACAAGTTCAATTTACGCACTGACTTTAGTTTTCGGAATATGACTTAGCCAAATCATCACAGTAAAAGAACGTTACTACTCAAAATACCAAACTTCAATTTTGTGGGTCTGTGAAACTAGCGGTGCATTAGTTAAAAAACGAATTTCTGAGGAGAGTTCTAGCTTCTTTATGCATAGTTCTACAGTTCCCTTTAATTTTTATCAATAGTTCTACCTATTTAGCCTTCCTAGCAAAAAATACTAAATGTACCGCTAACTTCACGCAGCGGCACATTTTTTATTTCAGGCCAAAATTCAAATCAGAGTAGTGTTTTCGATTCCATTTAAAGAATTCTAGAGTTCCCTAAGCTTCTTTTAAAGAAAAAAGCAATACTTGGAAGGAAAATCAATAAAATTCAAAAAGAAAAAAAATACTAAATGTACCGCTAACTTCACGCAGCGGCACATTTTTTATTACAGGCTAAAATTCAAATCAGAGTAGTGTTTTCGATTCCAATTAAAGAATTCTAGAGTTCCCTAAGCTTCTTTTAAAGAAAAAAGCAATACTTGCAATGAAAATCCGTAAAATTCAAAAATAAATAGAAATACTAAATGTACCGCTAACTTCACGCAGCGGCACATTTTATATTTCAGGCTAAAATTCAAATCAGAGTAGTGTTTTTGATTCCAATTGAAAAGTGCCAGAGTTCCTGAAACTTCGTTTAAAGAAAAAAGCAATACTTCAAAAATGCTGTTTCGTTAATTGTAATCTGGTACCACTTTTTCTCAAAATTTTTCTCAAATTTTTTTCTCAATCTTTGCGTTACCCAAAGCCAACGACGTGGACGTGTTGAGACTGGCTTCTTTCGTTTTTTTGCATTTTTTTTTATTTTCAATTTTTTTGTTTTTTTGGATTTTAATTTTTGTTTTTTGTTAACGTGCATATAAAGCCTATTGCTCTTTACTATATATGAGTAAGTGAGGTGTAACTAAATATTCTGAATTTAGTCGTATAGTTTTTGGTTTTAATCCATCAAAACAATACCAATTTACTCCAATGTTAGTTATGGCTACGTAATGTAATTGTTTTTTAATATAGTGAATAATTCCACTTAATCGGTATGTTTTGTTGGATAATATTATTTCACTTGAGATTTCATACAATGAAAATTATACATTGAAATAATTGAATTTTGGATTTTAAGGATTTTCATTCCAAGTATTGCTTTTTTTTTAAAACTAAGCTTAAGGAACTCTGGCACTTTTCAAATGGAATCGAAATTACTACTCTGATTTGAATTTTGGCCTGAAATATAAAATGTGCCGCTGCGTGAAGTTAGCGGTACATTTAGTATTTCTATTTATTTTTGAATGTTACGGATTTTCCTTGCAAGTATTGCTTTTTTCTTTAAACGAAGCTTAGGGAACTCTAGAATTCTTTAAATGGAATCGAAAACACTACTCTGATTTGAATTTTGGCCTGAAGTAAAAAATGTGCCGCTGCGTGAAGTTAGCGGTACATTTAGTATTTTTTGCTAGAAAGGCTAAATAGGTAGAACTATTGATAAAAATTAAAGGGAACTGTAGAACTATGCATAAAGAAGCTAGAACTCTCCTCAGAAACTCGTTTTTTAACTAATGCACCGCTAGCTACACAGACGTCCGAAAAAGGGTGATTTTTAAATGTAAATAACTTTTAAACCTCTTGAACGATTCGAACGAAATTTTACACGTGCACTCAGTTTGTCACCCCGAACCTCCAGTTACGAGAAAAGGCGGTCGTTTCGTTACACCCAGTATACCAGGTATATTCTCTAAAGTATATACTACTTATATACTAGCTTGAATATACATAAGACAATACATTCACGCATATTGATTAATATTTGAATTCGTAGATACGTCGAATATCAGAAATAGTATATCGTGTCGTATATTCCTATTTTAATATGACCAAGATATACGTTAACGTGTATATTATTTAATACATAAGATACGCACATTTTAAAATATGAGAATAAATGTTCTAGATTATTCCTCGTCCTAGTTACGTCTTTCCATCAATTGTCAAATACAATTGTTCCTTTTTATTAAGAATACTCTTAGCTTGGCAATAGGTAAGTCTCCTTGGACTTGAATATTTTAATTAATATAAATCGGACGAGCAACACTTATATGAAAGTTGATTTTTAATCAATATAGTTAAAAGCATAGTATTCAATCTTATAACAATCAGACATGTTAATTTCGGACTAGAGTAGTAAAAATCTAATTTTGCAACATATGTAGATAGAAACCATAACTATATACTGCGTAAGTTGCAGTTGGTCTTAGGAGCAGGTAATAGATGTTTTTTTGGATCCCGAAGTTAAGCAACCATTGGCGCATAGTACAACTTGGAGGGTGACCCGTTTGGAACACCGCGAACACCGGCTGGAATTTTCCATTTGAAATGAGGCATACAAATGGATGAAATAACAAAATAGGCAGATAGGCGCGCGATGTACTACACAATCACAATTTATAAAATGGAATTTAGATTCGCAAACTTCTTATAAATTGAAAATTATACCACGTTATCAGTACCAAGAGATACTTCGACGTCTAACGATATAATTTTGTAAAATATAAATAAACCTTTTTGTTTAAAGGCTAAACAATTTTGGTAATGGTTACCAGATTGTTTATTTCAAATTAGTGTTGCCACCGCAAGCTATATGCTATATTTGCAAAATAATACAATGTTCAAATAATATTCAAATAACATCCCTATGTATATTTTTTGAGGTGAAAATGAATATACTATGAATATTTAAATCTTTTAATGTATATACTCCAGATATACTATGTATATAATATTCTTGATTGGGAACATACTGGTAATATTTTATATAAATATACAAGAAATATCCTAATTTGCACATCCATAGAATGTTCAATTATGATTCGAGTGTACATCCCTCAAACATTGTATGAATGAATTTTCGGTTGCATTTGCACATTCATATCATATACATTGAACATATTTTAATGTGAAAGTGAATGTACAATGTATATTCACATTTTTTAACGAATGTGTATTGAATCTTCTATGTATATCATATTCTTGACTGGGTTGCAACTACAGCGTCTTGTAGTGTTCAAGGAAGGTACTGAACGATTTTGAATTTCATTAATGGACGGAGCCACAAATTTGAATGTTACAATTGTCCCCGGTCTCCCCTATACTCCGAATCTTTATGTAAATAAATATTACGAAACTTTTAAGAAGTGTATCTCTTAAAATTCACTCGATCGATAACTATTTATATATAAAGTACACTGGCTGAATAGAAAAATATGATATACTCTGATTATGAAATCCTGACACCGTTATTAATCGACCAACGTATACTTTATTGCTTTATAAAAGTAGCAGCTATTATCGAATAAAACTTGCGAGCTTTCTCGCGCGTTCCTCAGCTATATAAATTCATCGGCGAACGACGATGTCCAACGAATGCAGGATCGATCGGTCGACAAGGATCAAATATACACGATAATTGAAATTCAATTATAGGACATTTGTGACGAAAGCACGAGGAGACTCTCTTATCCTTCTTCGACTAATAGTCCTTATAATATTATGGAGATTGATTGGATAAATTAAGCGTTCCTGGATCAGGAATGGAGCGAGTTCTAATGAATGTGCCTTCGGGGATCTAATCTCCCGCTGCTGGCTTTTCCGGGAGAGCATACGCAATGAATAACAAGGAGGAGGAGGAGGAGGAGGAGGAGGAGTATTGGGCTGGTTGCTGCTATATACAGCGCGTCATGGCAAACTGGAGGGAATAAAGTGGTGGGGGGGGGGGGGGGGGTGTGGAAATGGGTCAGGCTAGCCGGTCATGGTTACTCGGAGCTTGCTAGCCCCTTCACTTTTATCGGCCTTTCCCTCCCACCCACCGGAATAAGAAGCACCACTCGCACACGACATTCGAATTTTCCACAATTTCCCACCATTTTCATTTTATTTACGACTCTTTCCACACGAGTGACACGCTTTTATCGAGTAGCTATATACCCCGAGCACCAAACTCGAATATGAAAATCCATAAGATTCGGAGCATACATGCCGGTTTTATATACGCGCATGTGACCCTTGGCCAAACGTTAACCCGCAATCTTGCGTTTTTCCATGGTCGAAATTCGAATCTCCTGGGAGCGAGAGAGGCGCAGCGAGTTTCGACGATAAACTTCAATAATCGGAGACTTTTCATTAAGAGTTTGCCAGCCAGCAGAGGTGGGGGGGGGGGGGGGCGTACCATAAAAGGCTAATACAATTAACCGGTTTAGAAGGCACAAGGCGCGTTCGTTGATTCACTCCGAGTCTAGTTTGACCTAATTATCGAAGGTATTTGCGAAAGCGCTCTTCTGCAAAATTTGCATATGCTCCTGCTGGGGGTTTAAAGGGAAAAAACGCGTGTACATCAGCAGGATATTGTTTGCGGTGTCGGGGAAGGCCAGGGCGGAATAAAATCGGATAACATTCCAAGAACGTCCGGGGAACGTATAGTTGCGGAAAAATTTCTAAACTTGCTGGCTGGACTTAATGGATACAAAAGTGGCAAGTATAGGGGGTATTAAATTGTGGACGGTCTTTGTTCTGTAAATTCATAACCGAAACGTGGGTGCGGCCTGTGCCTGCGTATCCCACTCTTCGCGGAAACTTTGCTTCCATTCAATTAGATTTGCTCGCAGTCGAATAAGAAAACTTTTCGCTGCACTTTTTTTCGCCAAACGTAATAACAGCGCGAGATTCTTCGCGACGGAAAATCTTTCTTTAGGAATTGCATATCGCGGCTCTATATATATATATATATATGTGGATCTCGTCCATCGGTTGGATACAAAATTAATCCGATGAAGGAGAAGTACGACTGGTTCATCGAAATCATTCAACGATCATCTCGAACGGATGTGCCTGGTCGACTATGATGAATGAGGAGAATTTTGACACATTTGTTTATAATTCACGTGTCGAATGGAGAACATCCTAATCCTGTGCTCTTGCAATTTTCCCCATGTGTACTGATGAAAACTCACGTGTTGCAATATTGTCCTTTTATTGCAATTGCAATTTTTCTATTTCGAGCTAGATATATATTAAATATACATATGTATAGTTCGGAGGAGGAGGGAGATTCTCGTGGCGAATTTCGCAGCTGTTATCGCGATCCCAACGCTCCAACGCCCAGCTGTCGTGCTTTGCTTTGAGAATCATAGCAAATATTGTCACACACCCCGTGGACTGTTCATGTGTTCGCATAATTTCCGGCCCTTCCTGCAGTTTTATGCATCCAACGAAATAGACTCCGAGGGACATAAACCTCAACGTTTTATGTTGAAAATGTATTCGACTCTCTCGTGTGAAAGTAAAATGAAAATCTCTCTCGCAGCATTTTCTCTTGTTGGAAAAACTGCAATTCACTATATATATATATATATATATATATATATAGTGAATTGTAAAAATATAATCACTGTCGAATTACAATTGGCATATATATATATATATGTAGACTATAACTAGGCAAAAGTTGCATTGAAAATTGCAAGTTGGACAATTTTTTAGCAGTTCTTTTGGTGGTGGGAAAAGTTTTCAGATATTTCCAGTTCACCAACCGATTATAGATTTGATAACTGGATTTGACTTTCTATAAGGATACGTAATGGCTAGAGAAGTACTCCAAGTTGAAACGACTGTTGGTGGAAGTTGGCAAAGAGGTCGACGCGAGCAAAGAAATGAAAGAAAACGTCGGATCATTTTGCTCGCAGGGATTCTCCTCCTGGAATATATAATAAACCTGGAGCAATCTAGAGGAAAATTCCAACGATAAAAATCATTCGCCAAAGAGATGGACGTATAACAATAATAATTACGTTTCACTTTACTCGTCAATTTTTTCGATGACGCGAACGATGATCGAGTTGGCGCGTGAATCGCGACGATAATAAATGATATACTTTCGCTGAAAAGGTCGTTCGTTTCAGTTTAGAATGGGAGGGGGGATTCCACCGAACGAAGCACTTTGAGAACGAAATGAATGGAAAAAGTAGTAGCATATAAGAATATGTTATCATTTAAATTACTCGAGCCTCATACACGTGCGGTATATAAATACACATACACGTGTTTAATAATAGAATAGAGAGGTCGCACGCAGCTGCGAGAGCGGAGCTGTTTATTTTCACGGTTTTTCCTCTCTTCTGCCCATGCGTGCACCGTACACAAAGACGGACTAGAGGCAGTCTCTTCCTTCTGGCGGAATATTTTCACGCGCGAAAATCGCGAGCTAAATCGATCGATCGATCGACAGCCGTATTCCGAATCAAAAGGTATATATGAATATTTTGAAAAACATTTGATCGCTGGCGTGACGTACGTGCAGCGACGTGGTGCGTGCTGGACGGAAAATATGAAATGCGGTACACGCCAGTTGGCATAAAAGGATTGCTGCCACGTAATCATATTCGCAAAATAAAATCGTGGCGGCGGATATTCAATGAGCTTGCTTGCCTGCTTTTACGTGCAAACGAGATTCAGTTAGCTCGTTGGCTTTTACGAATTTCTTCCAACTTGCTCTCCAGCTTTATCCTTCGCTCGCTCTCTCGAGGAACAATCGATTTAAACGCAAGGCGCGCGGTTGGTTTTTAATTTTAACTCTGATCAAGCACGTAACTGGCCCTTGAGCCGTTAATGTTTTATTTGTGTTTCCATGAGGAGGGAGCGAAGGAACGACGGAACAAGCACTTATTAAGCTCCAGTGGATCTAGCCGCAGCTATTTTCTTAACGACACGACTTGACCCAGTGACCCACTAAACTCACTCGCCCGCCCGTCCACGACAATGTTCCCTGACAATTCATCACTTTAAACGCACACTCTGATAACTTTCATAAACGCCACCAATCGTCATACCACCCACTGCCTCTTTCCTTACGAAACCTTTGCTTCTCGCCTCTGAATAAATATCACTGTGGAAATATTGTTTTACTGGCCTTTCGCAAACTGGAGGAGGAGAAACGATAATCGATGCTCGTTTCTTCGAATATTATAATAAAAGCATACCGAATGGCAGGAACGAGCGACGCTCTTGTACGTTTATTTAATATTAGTGGATGGATCCTTCTCTTTGCACATTGATGAACGTCACACATTATAAATCTGACGCGCGTCATCATCCTACACATTTTTTTATAACCAAACGAATGTTTCCCTCGTTTGAAAGCGTGCCTGCGGAAAAATGATTATTTTCCAGAATTTCGAGTCTGGAAAAACTTGCAATGACATTTCACGATAATCTCCTTGAATATTAGAAAAGCTTGCCGAAGAGCGTGCCAACTCTCACACGTTTATCAATAGTAGAGATTACGGATCTACTGGAGTGATAATCGATAATGTTCATATAGAGTTGCGTCAATCATATCGGTCGATGGAGAATGCCTCGGTGTGTGTTATCGATGTGTTTGCGACAGTTTGAGCGGAGCACAGATATAACGATATCTGCAGGCGATCGAGCAAGTATCGCCGCGTGCGTGGACGCCGTACGCGATACCATTGCGGATCCGTTCGAGCACAATAAGCGCCTACGACGAGTCGAGGATAAACAATCCAAGAATTTAATTCACCAAAGATTCTGTCGAGTATCCACGAACACACACCCATGTTTCATATTCCTCGAATATCCCGAATTCTGGGATTGCCAAGCGGCAACTGTACGAAGATAGCCTTAAATCGCTTTTCAGGAAATGCGACCTCTTCCTTAATTGCATGCTTTCAACTCGATTCACAAAGGGAATAAGTTGAGTTGGACGATTAAAGAATTTAATTGACAAACATTCTCACGGATCGATGTTTTATTCGTGAAAAATCCGGAAGACACGAATTTCGAGATTGGCAAAGAATTAAACGCGTCGTTACATGCAGAGATGATGCAGCGTATAATCTTAAATTAGTTTACGATAAAAATAAAGTTTTTTTTTTCATTTTACTTTCCAAATGTATTTATCCCGATAACTTTAGCCCTCTAAAAAAGCGTCGATCGGCGATAGAAATTTGTCATGTTTCCTTCTCGAGGTATCCAACGGCGTATGTGAGGCAGGATGAGGAACAGGAAGTCAGGAAAGAAAGCAAAATCAGTTTTGAGGTAACCAAAGGTAGATGCATGGGCCTTGATTGCTTTTTTACCGTCTCCCCTCTCCCTCCCACCTCAGCAATGACTTTTCGCCAAAAAAAACTTTGCAGTATCCCTACTTACGAATTACTTTCAATGCTCGCACTTTTCAAGTGTTTCTACGCGTTTCGCGTCTCCGCAGCGGCGAATCTTCCCCCGGCAGCCAGGCTGCAGCACCATGCTCGAATTAAACTAATCCAATTAGCCGGCTTACAAGTCCAAATGGCCAATTCGCTTCTCCCCGGCTGCTTCTCTTTAAATAATTGCAAAATAAAATTCCAGCTTTACGACAGATTAAAGGCTCGAGAAGATTTTCTATAAGAAACGCGCGCGCGGCGGCGGTCCGGCTCATCAGCGACGAGACGCGCCATTTGCATGTACCGTAAACGCTACAGTTTAACAATGAAACAACATTCGTCGGAATGATCAAATCAACGAGAGTTGAGAAGCCTTAAAAAAAAAAAAAAGGAAAACATGAAATAATCGCTCGATTATTCATCGTTGGAATCGCGACGAAGAATCGTTCTATTTTTAGCCGATATCCATGAACGGTACAGCGATAATATAATTATCGCTGGAGAAATTGATCGGTCGGTTCTCTTACTATATATATATATATATATATATACGTTTCCATTTGCAGAGACTGACGTTGAAGGGACGCGCCAAAGGAGACAATTGCAAAATTTCATAACGGAGGATTGCCGTGGGTGCGCGCGCGCGCGCGCGCGCTACTGATGGGATTGGTCACTTTCGATTTTACGAGAATCGAAAGTCGAGAATGAATCGTCGCGTCGCTCGATTTACGAGGCACGTTTCGCGCGCGTTCGTTGATTACGCGTTCTCGCTGCCACCTGTCAGCTTTTTAGCGTGACGTTGTGTATTTTTTATTCCCTCTTTGTAAAAGAGTGTGCGGTGCGTGTGTGTGGGTGTTTCGGTGAGTGCACGCGGAGACTCGTCGGTGCTACCAGTCGCGTTCAATCGATGTCCTTGCCGTTCTAACCCACTGACCCACAATGCCTCGAGAGAGAGAGAGAGAGAGAGAGAGAGAGAGAGAGAGAGAGAGAGAGAGAGAGAGCCCCTCCCCCCCCCCCTCCCCTCCCCCACTACACTCCACCGAGTCTCCGCGCCAATATCACAAATCTCCTTAACCGCAAAAACCCATCAACCTTTTTTTTCTCCCTCTCGAGTTTCATTACAACCGGTTTCACAACGTTGACCAAACATTCGAGTTTTGGAAAAGCTAGTCTTCGGGGCTGCTCGAACAAGGTCATTAACGTCGCAGTGGCAACTATCAACATTGACGCACGTATTCCAAACGTAGAGCTGCGAGGCAGCAGACCGAGTGATCGAAACGTAAACAACGGAGAGGCGAAATATGAATTGCGAGGAGATTTGTCTCGATGACTCGCCAATAGAATTTTCGATCCTAAGCTCTTCATATAGGATACGGGCCCCTGTCGTTATTAATTATGCGACTCGCGTGACGCGTTAATTCGATACACACACATACACACACGCATAAGGAACAGGTTTGTCGCACGGGAGAATTCGTGAAAAGTGGCAATGATGCGCTTCACCGTTCTAGTGCGCATTTCTTACGTACTGGATTGGTATGGTACGAAAAATCGATACAATTTTGTGTTCTAGTAATTAGTTTTTGGTGCATAGAGCGACGTTTACGAATATAATCGTACATGCATACATTTTGTTGGTGGGTTCGAGCGTGAGCAAGAGTCGCAATTGTGGAAGAGAGGGAAGTCTGCGCATGCGCGGACTCTAATGCGCAGTCGAGGTGCGCGTGGCGTTATAACCTCGAAACGCAACGGCGTCCCTGAACGGAAGGTGAGAAAACTGCGGGATTCCCGGCTCGGTTAGCAGCGTCTTGATCGTTGTCGAACGCTCTTCACTCGACTCAAAATGTACCGAGAAGAATCGGCGCGATGAAACGCGAACGCCAGCCACGTTGATCGCGAAATTCGACAAAATTACGAGCGCGTTTGTCGAAGAAGAGGGAAAAAGTGTGGTGGGCGGAAATTCGCTTGTTTCTTCTCCATCGGGAGATTGGAGAAGCGTTCCTGCACAGTCTCCGGTCGTCCGCGTTAGTCGGTAGTGCAGATCGGGTGAAAGTGAACCGGTAGAGAGGTTAGGATTAAACGCTCTCCACCCGTTATCTTGGAAGCGCGCGTTGGGGGATTGTCGCGTGGAGAAACTTGCTCCGAGGATTTGCCTAGGAATTGTTCGCTCAGGAAAGTTTCGCATTTCAAATGCGCCGTATTCCAGTCGGTAACTAACTTCTCGCCGAGTCAATGATTTTTCAACGGCCGTTCCGCGATATTCCACTTTTCGACTCCCCCCCCACAGTAGGATCTAACGAATTCCATTTGCATTTTATTACCGTGGCAGAAAATCGCGGCGAGATAACCCGCTCGGCCGCCAGGCTGTCCGGGTAAGGCTGTAAAAATTGCCAAACCTCTCTTCTGGCCGCGAATAAATTGCTTTAATCCTACACTGATTTACGTGTTATATTGCGGGATTGTTTGGTGGGGAGAGATAAAAGAGACTGGGGGGGGGGGGGGTATACATATACCAACGCGTCTATAGTCTCGTCTCGTCGCGATTAGACGCGTTTTCACGGCTGCACGCAGTCCGCTGCGCGAATCTACGTGTTTCCACCGCGATTACATGCGCAGCGAGCCAATGACACCCCCCTCCCCCCCCCCCCTCTAATTCCACGATTCTCGTTAAACCTCGTCGATGGGAGAGCGAGCGCAGCACAAGTGGCTTTCTCTCGGTCCTCGGTTCAAGCCTTTTCAAAGGGTCGCGAGAATGAGAGTTTTCCGTTCCTTGTGGAACGTCATTGAGATTCGTGGTTATGGGCCATCCCGACGCGCTACGCAACGTGACGCTACGCTGCGCGACGCGGTAACTCGAAAGGGCCTTTATACGGGCTGCAGCATAAACGCGGCGTTTACGTCAACTGGAGTCTCGAGTCGAGTGAGGTGCCTCGTGAAATGGCACTTGCGCGAGAAACTATCCTACCTACCTTGGCTCGGCTAATAAAGGAAAACTTGGCCAGCCCTGTATTATCATTACGACGTCATTGGCACTTTTTAACCTCGCGAACTGCTCCGATGAAAGATTTCTTCTCTCTTCCCGGAGAACCAACTCGCCAGCGCTTTTACATCCGACGAGAAACTTTATTCGACGTTTCTCCAAAACATGCAGAGCGAATATATCGGCCTTTGGTCAACGTCTCCAAGTTCGATCGGTCAATAATTAAGTTTTCTTTGCATCGTTCCTCCACCAATCTCTCTATATAATTTTCCTCCACTCACAGAGTACATCGACACGCGTTAAATAAAAAAGAAACAAAGAATTTCCGTAAGAAGAGAGTACACGTGCACCGGTGAATATCTAAATTCATCCAAGAGTTATTGAGAGAATCAGTGATGATGGGTGGTATACGTATACATAAAAGCGAGTGGAATTTCAAAATAAAAAGTAGAATAGAGAGCAGCTTATGCTTACCGTACACACACACACACACATATATAGTGTGCCAAGGGAATGTATCGAACGAATGTTGCTGAGCGAGCGCGGTTTACCGTTATACGTCTATATACATATATATATATATATATATATATATATATATTTCCACGAGAGAAATACCAGCACTGAGATATTCAATGCGGATGTATAAGCAAGGAAAATCCATTGGCGCGTACAGGTATTTCATCCATCGTTGACTCTCAACAGTATTTCGACTTACAATGTAACGCGTACGTCGTTCGATAAATCAAGCCTCTGGTTCTCCTAGCTTCTTTGCAAATAAACAAAAAAAATGCACGATTCCACGCACACGTATGTAGGAAAATAAGCAAGGGACAACAAAACCGATTCCATATAATTTTCAATCATCGCTGATTCGTCCAACAACAGTTTTGGCAAATATTTCCGTATTTTCCAACGACAAACATCGTGGCTGGCCCGATTAAATTATTGCGAGGCGGTTTTAACGAATGGATTGCATAGGTGAGTCATTGAGTCGAGGCGATCGATCGAATATAGTATATAGAGATGATATAGCGCTGCTTTCGTTTTGCGAAGATAAGGCCGAGTCTTGGGGAGAGTCGTAGCGTGTTTTATCGGGAAAACCACGGTGGCGGACGCTCATGAATATTCTAGAGGCTATTAAAACTGTTCCGTTCCATTGTTGTTTAACGAAACATCCGAGCTAGTCGCGCGCGGCACGGTGCTGGACAGTCCAACCGGAAAACAAATGTAAAACACGGGGGCTTCGATATATATCCGACCGACAGATTTCCCATTACAACTGCGCAGTCGTGGAAAAGCTGCTGCTGCTGGAGCTCTTGGCTCGCCCGTTCGCGTTCATTCACCGATAAACTCGGATGAGCGCACTTCCAACAAACTTATCGTCCCTATTAAAACGTATAATTGCTCGTTTTTCATTCTATCCTTTTATATTTTTCAATTGTGAAATTTTAATCGTTGTATGAAAAGAGTCGATCGGTGAGCCAACTGGAAATTTAGTCGGTTGTCTACGTTAGACTGCTGTTATTTTCCAATGGAGAATTTTAATGTTTACATTTTGTGTATCGCAAACATTATGATAGATTTTAAACGTAATAAATCGCGCGTTTGATCAATTTTTAAAAATTTAACAAAGACCCGCGCGAATACGCTTGAAATATGGCACGAGTCTCGTGTAAATTCTCGCGAGGTATATATACGGAAGTCTCTGCGTTTACCACTAGCGAGAAGCGAGTACTCGCAGCGCCATCTGTGACGGCTCTGGAACTACGCGTTCGTAACTTTTCGGAATGTATCACTGTACAATCTCTAAAAAATGTGCAATATGCTTGACAATCGTTTTAGTAAAACCAAACCACTCGTATCAAATATTATTTTTCCTTAGCAATTTTAAAGTTAATATTTACATAAACCTTATTATACTTCGACTCTAACCCAGTTTTTCCCAGTTAAAACCGAGTTAGGTTTAGGAGTGGCTGACATAATTTTAAACCAACGAGTGTGTTACGCTTTTATCGAGGGAATCCCAGAGTATACCACGGTCCCATTTCAAGGGTCTCGAGAGAGTACAGAGTACTCTGGGAGAATGAAGCGTACCTTGTAGCTGTAAGGATAAGCTTATAATGTGTTAAGGATGAAGAGAGAGAAGGGTAAAACGGGACGTGTACGTGTGCGTGTGTGACTCGAGCCACGAGAACCGGTTTTGGTAGCCGAGACGCCGGTCGTTGTGGGCGATCGTCAAGATCGCGGCGCAGAACGGTCGAGCGCGAAGGATTAGCCTTAAGGCGTCCAACTGTTACCTATCACCGCAGCAGCAAACTCTATCGCGGTGCCCACAATCGCCGTCGTCGATTTTACTCTCGAAGAAACGTTAACCCTCTTTCACTCGGACAATTCATTCGTATAACGATAAAAAACTACACCATTAATTCACCTACAAATCGAGTCAATACTCTGTACAGGCATCGTGCAATTATTGCAAACGATCGGTTCGAGTAAGGTCAAATTGTTGGATCTTCAAGGTCGTTGAGGAATTCAGCTCGAAGGATCGATCTCTGGAGTACGTCCCACTGCTTTCTAAGCAATTACCAGAACAGTTTGGATTTTAGCATCGAGATAAAACGCTTCCTTACTCCGATTTTATCAGTCGTAAGAAAAAACCATTTTTTTTATCAATTCCAAATCCTGAATCATCGTACTTTCATGAAACTCGACCGCGCGACCGAGCGATTAATTAAAGCCGATCGGTTCGATTAAGCGAAATCCGTGAATGGTTGAGCTTGAAGGATGGATCAGTCTTCGGTTATCCAACTGGCAACTATATACATATATATATACTTGTACAGTCACAAACCATCACATTGCTCCCAATCAACTTCGATTTCGTCCTCGGCCAAGCGTCAGGTCCTTGACTCGATTATTCCTAAGAAAAAAACTGTATCTATACCTAATATACTATACATTTTAGAGCTTGCACGATATTGGAGGAATTAATTTGATCGATCTACCGATTAAACGCTCCAAGACCCTCGTATGATTATTATACCAGAAAGGATTAATTCAGAAGCGATCGGATCGAACAATTAGAATGTATCGATGCTCGAAGCGTGTCGCGCGATCGAGTAAATCGGTCGAACGTCTTGATCCAGCAGCAACGGTGGAGGGGGGAGAGGGAGAGGATTGAATTTCTCCTCCGGAAGCTCGATCCCAGTTTCGTCCGTTCGTTAAATCGAGCGAGATGAGTTTAACGATCGTGACTGTGGGGCATCGGAACGAGAGTGTCTTATTCCAGCTGGATATTTTTAGACCGTCGCGGCGTGGCGCGGCGCGGCGCGGCGTGGCGCGGCACGGCACGGCACGGCTCGTAAACTATCGGGGGCACGGTGAGAATGCTGAGATGTCAAGGTAATAGGAGCTTTTTCCTTTTGGCGCGCGACACGAATTGGTCGCTCGCCGCTGCCTCCTCGATGGAACACACACGTATTCCTTTCAACCTGTCGCGGATCGATGCTCGATTGTTCAACACTGTGCGCACGATCCTCCACCTAGCGTTACCTTGTATATATATATATGTATATATGCATACGGGCTGTCCCGTCAACTTAGTCAATCCTATAATATTCGGAGACTATATATATATATATTACAATAAGAAAAAATTTACTCGAGACCATTTTTCAATTCAACCCTCGATGAATCGACTCGACGCTTTTATCGTTGTTGGAAGAGCAATCCAGCCCGAAACTATATCCTGCATGTAGGAATTGCCGGAGTCTCTCGGTATGAGCGCCCGACCCAATACCTGCGCGGCCTAAAATCTAATATCTAAGAAGTATTGCAAAATAATACCGTTCAAGTACTGAAATCCTGTATTGATTCGGTAGAGATTTAAGGTATTAAATTGAGTATTGGATCTGTACTGTTTCGATACTCGTGCAGTACAGTTCCTACGTCGTCAACCAGTACTGGCATTCCACCGTGAAACCGTACTGATACAATACCGTCGTCATGTATCGTTCCAGTACTACAATCTAACCTTTTCAGCTATACTATTTTAGTACAAATAAAAGATTTAACTGTTTGAATTTGATGCATGGACGATATTGTTTGCCAATACTTAGTTAACCTTAAAAATTGTTACTTTTTCTGAGCAAATATCACATTGAAATGATCAAGTGTCTGTCACATCTTTATATTACGTATTCTTTTGTTCAGGTGTTCTGCCACAGAGCATCTGCGGAGTGCAGCTTGCAAGCTGACCTTAACCTAACGCTACTGTAATCCGTGAATATACCCAAAATGCCTTTTAAATCGAGAAATTACGTGTTCGTAAAAAAATATCGGTTTTTGAAACGTAAAAGATTGTCCTCGTCTGCATCATCTTCATCATCATTTGTACGAAAAACTGATATTTCAATATCGACAGAAAGTGACATTAGTGTCACAAGTAAAGATGGACTGCATGTATCGTCTAGTAACACAACAGTAAATGTGATGGTAGTTATCCAAGTGCTAGTGTTAGTGAAACAAACAATAATGATTTTGGCGAAGTTCAAGCAGCGCAATCTATGACACTGAAAGAAAAATTAAAACAATTTTATTTGCGAAATATGACCAAATTAAACAATAAATTAATAACAGAGCTGTTGTTAATACTTAAAAGTGAAGGATTGAAAGTGCCAATGTGTGCAGAGACTTTAACTTCGGACTAAAAGAAATTGTGAAAACTCATTATCAGTAATTACATATCCTGAAGATAAAGGAAAGCTGATATATCTCGCTATAGAAGCTGGTTTATCAAAAATAATTTCCAATCAAGTGTATTTAGAAGATACAATTAATCTGACGATTAATATTGACGGCACCCCCATTTTTGAAGCTTCGAACCAGCAATTTTGGCCAATTTTAGGGTGTGTTTATCACTCCAAATATGTGTGCAGACATTTCACAATTGCTATTTACCATGGTACCTCAAAACCCTCCTCACCGGATCATATTTTAAAAGACTTTATAGAAGAGTGTAACCAATTAATAACAAATGGAGTATTTATTAGTAACAGAAATTATTCATTTCGAATTCACGTATTTACTTGTGGTACACCTGCCAGGGCGTTTTTAAAGTGCATCAAGGGTCATATTGGCTTTTATTGCTGCGAGAGATGTGAAATACAAGGTGAAACAATCAACAATAAGAGAGTGTTTCCCGAAATTAACTGTAAATTAAGGGATAAACAATCGTTTATAAACTCAAGTCAACCACAACATCACAAAGAGAATATGATTTCTCCTCTGTTAAAGATTCGGAATATTGATATTGTTCAAGCGATATGTTAATTGACAATATGCATTTACTGTTCCTCGGGGTAATGAAAACCATGGTGCAAAAATGGGTCATGCCTGGAAATTTAAGTAGATTGAGCCTATAGAAAACAGAAAGAAAGTGCGGGGGAATTATTATTATTATCAACCCGACCATATGTTCCTAGTGAGTTTCAAAGGAGCCCGTTCGATTTAGACATGTTTCACCATTGGAAAGCCAGCCAATCAATGCAGATTTTTCCTACTGTACAGTGGATTTATATATTTGCGATTATCTCTGTCCAAAAATGCATATAAGCATCTCATGCTGTTACACGTGGCGTGCAGAATTTTCTCCAGTCCAGAATTAGCATTAACCAAAACGAAAGGTCGCTAAAAATTTACTGGAACAATTTTTTACAACTTGCACCATCCATGTTTGGAGGAAAAGACATACAGGTTTTAAACTTTCACTATTTATTACACCCTAACGACGGATGGCGTAAAGTATATGCAAGCTCCTTTGCAAATGTTTACAGCTTTTCCTTATGAAAATTATTTAGGCTTGTTAAAAAAACTCGTCCGAACGCCAAAAGATCCAGCACAACAGATTGCAATGCGCTTGCGTGAAAATGAGTGTAATTTAAATAGTGCAGAACCTTGTGATAATGCGCTTTATTGTAAAATTATAGAAAAAAGAGAAACAGATTTGCACATGTTCATTACGATAAAAAAACTGCAACTATAAAATCTGTTAATTATAATAATATGATTATTAGGTCAGTTAGGCCTGATAATACTTTTCTCTTACACAATGGGAAAGTTTGTCAAATAGAGAAATTATATACTGTTGGAAAGAAAGACAAAAAATCTAAAGTATATCTCATGAAAATATTTATGCAGATGCACGTAGCTAAACTTTCAAAAATGATGCTTTTAGCTACCCGTGCTCCTCGTCGCATTTAAATATTTTCAAGGTTGATAAACTCTCTAAAGTAATAGACACTTTTATATCAAGTGAAATGAAACATAAGTGTATGCTGTTACCGATGCAAAACAATTTGTATGCTATATCGTTATTGCATACTGAATAAAAGACATAACAGAATTTTAGGAATCTCTCAATGTATATATGTTTGTTTACCATGGAATCAGTCAAGTGTACAATAATAGAGTGAGTGAGCGCGTAATGTGAGTGTGTGCCGTAGTATGTGATTATACACTATGTATACGCGTATATAAACAGAGCAGTGCATAACGAACTCAGTTATAACCACGTTGACTAAAGTTTATTACGAATTTTGTGGGAACTTGATATTGCAATGCAACGCAACCTCCTGCACTTTTCCTCACCTCGAAAGAAATTAATAATAATTGGCTGTACAATGAATAATACTCAGATAAGTAAGCCTTTTCAAATCATTAGCTTCTGTAAGAAAAACGCAAAAGGGAAGGAAGAAATTGAATTGGTCCCCTCTTGCTGGCTAAATATGAAAGATAATAAACATTATTGTTACTATCCTCCTGAACAAAATTATCACTCAATCGAAGCATGGGTCAAGCAATTGAAAGAGCCTGATACTAAAAGGGAGCTATTCCCCATTGAAATAATTTCAGGCGCATGCAGGTAACTTGAGCTATTATTTTTAATATTAGTACTTTTTCTTTTAATCATTAATATTAATTGTAATATTTCCTCAGTGGACTACGAACAAGGTCAACGAAGGCTCAAAAGAGCTTACTATACAAGGGATGTAGAGAGTGAAAATCAACATTTGGTAAAAAAAAAGTGGCGTTCAAATATTTCAAGACCAATCAATTAAAAATATATTGAAATCAATTCAAGTCCCTATAGCGAAGAGTAAAACAGAAAGTATGACTACCAATGTGGTGTGTTTTGTACAATACACACATAAAACGAGCAAAGACGCAGATGCTATGTTCGACGGTATCTCCGTGCTCTTAATACACTTTAGGAATGGTAGAGGTCTCTGACGCAAGACGCGTGAAGTCGAATTATCGGGTTGGATCGGTCACGTGACGAATGATTCGGGAAGATTCGCGAGGGGTGGGCCGCCGAGTGGACTAATAGATCGAGTCACTTGTCGTCTAGTTTTTCGATGGAAAGGACTGTGTGTATCAGGGATCTCGATCCATAATCTACTAAGACCATCGTACCATACCAATTGTTTTATTGAAATTTCAAAATAAAGGAATTAAGAAACAGAACGATTGCGAAATTAATACAAAAAACAGGTGTGTAATATAAAAATTTATTAAATTAAATATATTATTTTTTAAATTCTACCTAATTATGTGAAACTCACAAAAATTCAATACATATTAATAAATTTAGCTGATATTGACCTTTCATAATTTAAAATACATAGGAAAATTGAAACCATGAGGAATAAATTTGTAGAATTAAATATTTCTTATCCGTGCATACAAACTAGAGTTATCTACATGTTTACTCCCGCTATACTAATTTGGGTTTTCCTAAATTAATATCTCTGTCGATTAACTTTTCCATTGATTAGAATATAGTATGCGTAATGCACTAGTTGTAAACTTTCTAGTCAATCATTTAATTGCTTGTTTTGTTTTGTATTTATTATGAAAATTAATTTTACTTATATTTACAGAGGCTATGGAAAACACTAGTGGTAGCAACACTTCAATTGATAAAGAAAATGAATCTCTAAAGGAGAGAGGAAAATAAAACTTTTTCTACAAATAAGAGAAAAAGGAAATACAACAATGGTAACATTTACTTATTTGGTCAATAATTGTTTAAACATTAAAGTTATTATGTTTTATAGATTCCTCTGCTTCTATAAGAGAAAAACAATCTCAATCGTCTGCTTTAAATTATGCAGATAGCACTAACGATTCTGGTATTTACATTATAGTATATATTTATTCATCTTCGTCCAATCATCGTATTATAAATATTTTAATTTTTTACATAAAATTTTTATGTTTCAGAAAATAATACAAATAGTATTGAATCCAGGATCGGTCTAATGATAAAAGGCTTAGAGGATAAATTAAAAAAAGAAATTCGAAAATCTACTTTTCGATTACAAACTGAAATGAATAACCGTTTCAATATACTAAATAACAATCTGGCTTTTAATTATGGTCTAAACTTAAAGTCAGTGAGCAAACATTTAGACGAAATGTTTGCCACTACATTTATTCCCATCAAAGACTTGGATGAATTTAAAACATTTGATGCCAAACTCAACGATGGAAGTTTAGTGCATGAATTATTTAGTATGTATCAAAATACTATATAAATTGTACAGTCTACAAAAGCTGTTATTAATATTATTGATACATCTCTTTCAGAAACCTTTTATATGATAACGAAGGCCAATGCATGCACGACATTCCATAAAGCCATCCCTAATATCATCCAGGCCTTAATAAGCAAAAGTGTACAATTACATTTTTCGGCCTGTGAACGTAAGTCAGCGTTTGGTACCAAAAAGCTAAGTTTTGTTAGGACGAACAAATACAAATGTTTGTTAGGTAAGGTATAAATATATTAAAGATAATGTTATGATTTTAATAACCATAAATTCGTTTTTACAAGTCTTAGAACTGACTTTTCAACAAGCAGTTACGTCAGAAGCCGTGATTTCAAAACTGACTAGATGGCTGTCTGGGGTCACAGATCGGGAAGGTGGGAAACAACAAAAATTGGATAATTCTGGTATTAATGTATAATTTTTGTATTAGTATGAATGATAAATGTATTTAATAATTCGTTTTTCTTGTAAGAAAGCAATATATTATTTACCTTTGGATAATAGTTCATTTCCATTTTTATGGAAGAATTGGTAATTACATCGGTACATGGTGAATTTCTGATTTAGTACACCAGATGGCGTATGCTTTAAAGTTTCTCGCTAGTGACCGTGGAACACTTAACTGCATATATATACTCTGTCTGGTGCATGGACTCTAAATATGTTTCAGGAGCAACTGTAGGCGACTAGACCAGGCACCTTTGTAATATAAAATGTGTTATTACATATGTTCTCAAATATGTATTCTTTCAGATCGATTATATATATATATATATATATATATACGTGCATAATGTTCTCTTGCCTCTATATGTAGTATACTTCATGCTACAGTATGCACCGTGTAATATGTATGATATATGTAAACTCGCCCCCCATCCCAAGTAATAACTATTAATAAGAGTTAGTTTCGTTTTACCATATTTTTTATAAATTGGTAACTGGTACTAGCAAAGTACTGGAGTAAATTATTATCCAGTAACTTACCAGTACATCCACTTGATCATTCCACTGTACTCTACGAAAGTACTGCAAATAGTATCAGTTTACTATACTGGGGCACGATACCGAATTGGGGTATTGAAACGGTATTAGTTGGCTAGATATGGACCTGTCTTATCATTTCGACAGTCTCGGCAGTACCGGATAGCACTCTTAAATCTGTACTCAGCCACCACAATCTGTATCGCGCCAGTATTGGGCCGGCCGATCATTCCTACTATACATGGGTACGATCTTCCCTGATTCACATCATCAGACTCTGCTGCGATTCTCTTTTAACCATTACGAAGCCCTGACGACTCGAGCAATTTTTATATTCTTCGTAATTTCTTTATTAATAAATTCTAGATTTAAGAATTATACGTAATCATTTTCGTATGTATAATTATTCTTGTGCAATTCTAATCGATAGGTTCTCGATGCTCGCAGCTATGATCGGTATACATAAAAAATACGTGCCATCTGGTTCGAGTGGAGAATTAGTTAATTTTTCCAGGAACCGGAAGTGTTACACGAAGGAAAAAGAGGGTCGAAGAAAGAAAAATCGATTTAATCCTCGATTTGTCATACCGATCGGATTTCGAGACTCATGGAAGATGTCTGACTGGCTGGCTGGTTGATCATATATAAAAGTGTTTTCTGCCATTGCGAGGTTTCACGGTAAAAGCTGCAACGAGCGACGAGCAACGACTGGAGCTTCTCACGTTACTCGGATATGTCGCGTTTCGCTGAATCGAATAAGACACGTACGCCCGATACTTTATCCTGCGTTCCTATATATACCAGCGAAAGCTTAAAATTCCAATTGAATCGCTCGGAGGAACGAAGAAAATCCCTGTTGAAATCCAATCGCGAAACAGCGAGGGAAAGTGGACGGAACGACGAACGATTAACGAAATTTCTTCGAATGACGTCACTGCAATGGAGACGAGGAACCCACGAATATTCCTGCGATCGATTCTGCCATCACTTCTCACTTTTATAATAACTTTCACTCGGATTGCTATATATATATATATATATATATATATATATATATATATATATATAGAGAGAGAGAGAGAGAGAGAGAGAGAGAGATTTTAATGTTTTCCTAACTGTGAAACCTCACTTCCGGTACCGTATATACAAGTACACTATTGATAGTGGATTCAGCAAAATATGCTAAAATTTCAATTGAACCTTTTTAGAGAAAAGCCACTAAGTTATATATATATATATATATATAGTAACATATAGTTGCAATCGTTTTAGCGATTTCCATGAAAAGAATGCAGTGTCTGGAATAAATAACGGCGAATTTCGCTGTCAGCGTTTTCTGCGAAAGCGTAATTTGAGAAGCACGGTAACCGCTCGAGAAGAAAGTATCGGTTCGCCAGAAGGTCAACGTCCTCTTCTTATACGCTCGTCATTCTCCTATAGTAGCTGCGTCTTATACTTATTGTACGTACGAAGCATAACCGAAAAGACAGAAAAACAACCATTAAATCGTCCATGAGCGACTTTTTCCCCTCCAGCCACGAAGAATACACGTAAATTCGACGAGAAAACGACTGACGAGGAGACTGTGTGGGAGTCGTGCTTCGAGAAAAATCATCGATATTCTAGCGTAAAAATTAAATGAAAAAATACACGTGTATTTCAAATATGTACCTTCGAAGAAAAGGGGTGGGGGGAGGCTTGTAGCTTGTTTTCATTGCGTTGACTTTCATGAAAATTTAATGCAACACGCGTTATTCGACCTTGGTGTCCATTAGAGTAGCTCGTGCAAAGCTTGTTTATAAACCGATTTAACTGATCGTGCCACAGCGATTTCAATATGATCCATGAATAAAATATAACAATATTTTTATATTGGTTCATGGTCTCTCGTGGGGTAGTATCCCCCTCCCCCCCTTTCCCCACACTCTCTTTCTAGTGACTTTTGAAAATGAAGCAATCGATAGATAATTTTCATACGAGTACAAAATAAACCATGGAAATGTTCACGAGTGAATTGTTCATCGAAGAAAATTTTGCCCAAACTGTATAAAAAGATGTGAGACATCGAGGTGTCCTTATAGGAAAATTTCAATTGCGTCTAGAGGATTTAAAATACACGAGGACCAATTTTTCGATATTCGCGTGAAAAAGAATTGTATAGGAATGAAACGTTTGATTCCAGAGACACTTGTACACATCCGAACGAATTAAATAAAAAAGGAGAGAACGTGGTGAATTTTGAAGACGAGGGTGAAAAGGAGCAAGAGGTTGGGGTTGAACACCGCGCCACAGCGATAGAGCAGAGAACAAGGATTTAGTGGAGGCTTGGCAAAGGTTTCGTATATACCGCGAGTTTGTTCGCGAGCAGAGATTTTAGTGGAGATGGCACGCGAGGAGAAAGCGAAAGCAGCAAATGGTAGGATGGTGGGTAGACGATAGAGAGAGAGAGAGAGAGACGCAAGCGTTCCTCGGGAGGTCGTTGAGGACTGCATTCGTCATTTCCGATAATTCCCTCCTCGGAATTTATCTCGAACGATAACTCGCACTTTTTGAAAATCCAATTGATTCTTAATTCGTTCGTGACTATGAGCTGCCATAGCAGCAGCCGAAGCAAAAGTTTTGCAATTAAAGGCGAAAAGCAGCAGATTGAGAGAAGCAGAGAGACGAGGAGGAGTAGTAAATTAAATGGAAGGGTAAATATAGAGATAATAGGCGGAAGAATATTAAGAGCCGAAGGAAGGAAGGAAGGAAGGAAGCAAGCTGATCCAAGAAATTTCAGCTGGATCTGCAGAATCTTAGGAAAAGCGGGAAAGCGCTTGGTCATGGAATCCAGTAGACTGCAGGCTGCTGGTTCGTTCGTTTCGCCAGGAGGGAGTGAGAGAATCTCCTTGGACGTGTTTTATAGTCCTGGACGAGTTGCTCGCGTGGGATAGAGGCATCATTGATCCTGAGGGAAGGGGGGAGGGGGGAGAAGGGCTTTGGAAATAAAGGCTGCTACCAGCGAAAATCTATAGCGGACCTCGAGAATAATTGAGCCACGTGAATCGGCTCGTACTGGACACATACCAAATCTATATATATATATATATGAAACAATCTAATTAAGTTTAAGCATTTTGAGATTGTTCAAAGGTGTCCTCTGATAAATATATATATATAAATATGCAAATTAGTGATAAATTTCTCTTTTATTTATAAATCGCCATCGCATGCAACCGATATATGGATAATATTTCTCTCTCTGCAATTTTATCCTTTTTTTTTTCCAAAATTCAGGATTGCCTCCTGGTCGAATCTACGTAATTGCACACGTGCTGTGTTAATTGAACGTCCAACTCGATAAATTTTGAAAGAAATTATCGTCCACAGAGACAAATGAGAAGAAATGTTATGCCAGTTAGGCTTTTATCTCTGGAAGAGATTTTCCAAGAAATTTCCCTTTTTCCCTGCATGATCTCGGTTTCCGGTTCTCTCAATCCGGGTCTCTCGATAGTTTTCATCCCAGAGACGATAAAATTTCTCGTCTCGCGCGCGTGGCGTTATTTTTCCTTCGCAGAGCTCGCTGCAAGTCCTGGGAAATCGTGTCAATCGCAGCGTTTTCCTCCGGATTATTAAATTCGCGAAAATTCTGCAAAGGTGACCCTTGGCAGATTTTCGCATCCCGCACAGTCATTATTCATCATTACACTCTCTCCTCGGTTATCGTTACTCTTGCACAAACAAGCAGAGTCGAGCGAGCGAGCGAGCGCACGCGACTCTCGTTCCGCTGAATTTTTATACTCACGAATTTTCCCTGCGGAAAAACTTTGCTTCGCTCGATGCTCCTCGTCGGGCATGAAAATTCATCGCCGGATCTCGGGTCGAGTTGGTAAAAATCGATCCGATGGAAATATTATGGTTTTTCGTTACTTTGCCAATTCGACGCTAGAAATCTTGGTGCACGCGCGTTCTCGCCACACGGCGTACGAGCAGTCAAAATAATACTCTTTTACAAAAGGAGAACACGCACACGTACATATAAATAAAAGTTGGCAAAGGAGCCAAGGAGCAAATACTCGAGAGCGAGAGAAGTTGCGAAGACGCCGGCTCATAACTCCTATGATTACTGCCGACAGAAACACTAACGAGCAAATAGAGAAGATATGGCCAAGTAATACCTTTGACTTTGAAGTCAGCCAGCCAAGGCCGCGCACGGTGATTTCTCCACGAGTGAAAAAATCTTACGTAAGAAAATCTCGTCTGGAAGTGTTTATCGCGCAAAAATCAGGCGTCTCTCAATCGTCACCGGAAGTTCGGGACTAACCGGAGTGATTTATGCGTCGGGCGGCCGCGCGCACGCACACACACACACACTTGTATATATATATATATATACAGGGCTTTATTCTCGTTGGGTAGATCGAGAAAGGAGAAGGTATAGTAAAGTTGTTGATCTTAGCTCGCGTCTCGCTATTCGATCGCCTCTTCGGCTTTAATTGGCGGTTGGCGAAAAGGTAATTGTAGATTGGAGGGAGGGATAACCGGAAGTGGATGTTGCGATAGGGTAACGGTATTGAGTCGTTGGCCGCGCCGGCTGCCGCTCTTGTCGTGTCGCGTGACCCGCTTAATGCCCGGAACGCCTGTCCAGCGTCCGCATTGACTCAAAGCCGCCATTTTACCTCCGGTGCTTCCTTCCCTCTACGTACATCGACCCATTAAGGGTCAAGGTCAACACTCTCCGCACACTCGAACCAACCACGAAGCATCGGCCCAAACGTTCTTCGCTCTACACACACACACACACTGTCAAATTCAATCGTCTCTATCCTATTTGCATAATATATATATATATATATATATATATATATATAGTATAGCATGTGAAATTTTGTAGAGCTTGCGAAGCAAAGTTGGCCGCAGACATTCAACTAAATTTATTTCGTTACATTTTGTATCTGAGAGATTAATTGCAGTAAATTTGAAACATTTTTTGTAATTACTCTTTTGGATTTGATTTAATATCCCGTTAAGGAAGAACCGTATTATTCCCATGAAAGGTCATTGACACCAACGAGAAGATTCATCCAATGCATCGAGAGCGGTCCCACCAATCACCGTTAATCCGCACGACTGACAATTCTCGTCTTTGGTACTTGACTTCCGGTTTAAAAAAAAAACGACTGCTATACGCTTTTTCACCAAATCGTCGACGCAAATTGGTAAATTATTGTCATCCTCGCGTCGAATTTCAATGAAAAGAGATCTCTCCCCGCGTTGCGAGAGAGTACTTTTCCAGCGTTCGACACTGCGAGTCATTAATTGTCTCTCTCCCCCTTCTTCGTTGCTCACGTGCGTGCACGTGCACGCTCCTTTGACCGGCGCGGAGCTAACGGGAGTCGATCGAACGGTCTATTAGGTGATTGCCAGGCGAGGGAAGAAGACTCGGCGCACGGATCGGGCAGGAAAAATTGACGAAAGATCGACGTAACGATGTACTTTACGTCGGAACTAATAAAAGGAGGAATTGCAGCGCGATGAAAACTTGGCGAGGACCGGCTCTCGTCGAGCTCCCGTAAAGCGTCCGATAAAACCGACCGAGCGAGACCTTTGCGAGCGAACAAGCGCCAATTTATCCGATAAAATCCCAACGACGAGAGCGCTCCGGAGTATCGCTTATATGGCGCCAAAAATCTGACAATTCGAAAAAAAAAAAAAAAAACAATCAAAAGTAGAGTTTTTTCTCAAAGAGACGAGAAAACAGACGACTACTGCGCACTGACAAGAATGAGTAATTTAATTTGAGTAATTCGTAGGGTAGCTGATGAATATTTGGCGTGTCGAGATGGATCGGGAGGTGCGGCGAGGGGAGAGCAGGAGGGGCCGGATAAAAAGGGGCGAGAAGAGAAGACGGCGAATTAATCCAGCTATTAGTATAGTCGCTCGTCTCAATTGCCAGCCTCCGTTCTCCAATATTCCTCTTCTTCTCTTTCACTTCTCCCCTCCATCCTTCATTTCGCGTTCCACCCTGCTCCTCTCTCTCTCTCTCTCTACAGCCTTCTCATGAACCGGAAGCCCAACAATTTATCCAAACTACTCGTTCCACTGGCGGTATTAATTCTGCATTCACGAAAGATCGCGGAGGTGGCGGCGTGCGAACTTGTATTCCCTCCGGATGATTCCCCAGGCAAAATGATAAGCTTACCGAGGCAATCGAGAGGGAAGAAGCGGGCCACGATCGAATCGCTTGGTTTCCCCGTTTGTCCATTAATTCATGCACGCACGGTCTATATATATATATATATATATGCAATATTGGAGTAATTATTGAGTTACGAAAGGACCACGCTGGATAAGCACAATTTGGTGGATTAACGGAACAACGTGGTGGTTCGCTGAACCAGACCATTTTCATCATTTCGATAAACAGACCGAGAACCTAACTCTTAAAAAAGCGAGCAATTTATTTTTTATGCATTCGATGGCTGCTCGCAGTCAGCTTGATAATCTTCCGAATTATATCTTGAGACACTCGTCGTCTATATATATATATATATATATATATATATAGATTTATCTCGCGCAATAAATATTGTCCTTTAATCTTCAATTGCTTCAATCAACGTTCGACCAAAGCTTACTTACCAGTAAAATCCTTCGAAACGACGCAAAGAATTCTTCGATAATTTTCCACGATGTCGTTAAAAACGTAGACGTATCTCTTTACGGTACTCGATTAATATTCCATAATGGACAATAATTGCGATTACGTCGATCATGCAGCTTTAAAGGGAAGAGATTGGACATTTTGTTATGAATAATCCTCCCGAACCGCTGCGTAGCCGCCATTAATTCTCGAATAATCCATTAAATCTGTATATAAAGAACCTTTTTCTACGGCGAAATGCGATCTTTCCATGGAGAAGTTACAACCAACGGTCTATCTAAAGTCGAGCAAGAAACGAATATCGTTTCTCCCCCCCCCCCCCCCTCCTCAATGTCTCGCTGCTCTATCTCTATCAAGCTTATCATTTATTTATTCGTCTCTCGGAGCTTGCGAGTCATCGTACAAGCAGAGAGAGAGAGAGAGAGAGAGAGAGAGAGAGAGAGAGAGGCAAAGAAAGAATTTTCTCGACGCGCCTCGTGTTCAATTTCCAAGAAAATGATAAATATCTGTCCGGTCACTCTGAATAAGCGGAGCTTCGGTGGTGTTTTTCACCAAGCGACGAGTTTAACGGAGATTCGCCGAGATTCCCGTTGAAAGATATCAGGTTGAATTCCGTGAGCGCGCGGCGTCGGCATCGAGAGACACGAGAGAGAGAGAGAGAGAGAGAGAGAGAGAGAGAGAGAGAGCGTCGCTTCGTCATCAGGATCATAGGAAATTTAATCACCGATGAAAAGAGGGTCGGAAAGGAGGAGGAGGAGGAGGAGGAGAGTTTGAAGGTAATAGCAGTTGTAGTGACTTAACGATCGATTAGCGGACAGCTCGGTGACTGGGGAGGGGGGGGGGGGGGTGGAGGGTGGCCCCGGAACGGATTCCGCTTAGCATAATGAACGCCTCGTTGCTGCTGATACATAAACATGCTACCTGCTGCCGCCACCACCACCACCACCGCTGCCGCCCTTTCCAGCCACTGACAACCGATTTCCAACCGACCATTCGCGATAATTAATTAATACTCAACGGCTCGTCGAACCACGATAATCCGGCCAATATACAAATACGAGAAAAACACGCATGAAAATCCCTCCCCCCCCCCCCCTCCTCTTCCCGTTTTTCCTGCTTGTACGATCTATATATATATATATATACAGCATTACGAGCCGAATAAACGAGAGTTCGTTGCGACTCTATTATGGAAAATTAATGAAATAATTGTTTCGTTGGAACCGATCAATCGTGGTTTTTCCAAAGCTCTCTCGGTTGCTTTGAAAATCGATGAGGGAGAGCGAGTCTGTGGGGGATATGGGAATCGAGGGCTGAAAGCCCCGGGTGATTCGAGTTTTTAGCTTTGAGCTTAACTGCGTTTCCAAGCTGCTGGCGGATGAGGGAGGAGAGGGAATTTTTCTCCCTCATATATATATATAAGCGTGCACTGTAGAAATGGCAATTTTAGTGAAAGATGCTGCTTGCTTCCTTCCCATTGCTATTCCGCTCCTCTTGTTCTCATCCACCTCTCCCGCTAGCTGCTACCTTTTCTTTACATCAGTTTCTTCTATCATCCGATTCTGTCGTCGCACGGCTAAGCAAATTTCCGACGGAAAATCGATCCTCCCCCCAAGAAGCTTCTGCTCGACGTACACTCGCTTCTATAGATGTATATATATATGTATGATCTTGCGTTAATATAATTCTTTTCCTCCTATCGAGTCTTTCTTAATTTTTTCAGCACACGCACTTTACACTATATACATACATATATGTACATTTTTGATAAGGTTTAACGAGGAAGATATTTTTGTAGAATGTAGAAAAATAAGCAGCTTATTTGGCTGGCTTACCTTTAGCAAGCTTCGTGGATTGAAGAGGGGGGGGGGGTGCTCGCCAAAGTCTAAAGCCCCTACTCGAATAGCTAATTAGTTACGGTAATTGGTTCTCGTTCGATAGTTGCTGGCGGACTTTACGAGCTCAAAGCTCAGCAGGCAACGATCGGACACTGAATTTAATTGCTGCTCAATGAAACTCGGTCGATTCCAATGGACGAAAAAGTTGCCGTGGAACGCGATGAAATTTTCTCGAATATTCGCCGGCTTCCCCTTGACCTTGCCCGGTGAGACGAAGCGAGAGTTTTCTCGGGTGAATACCCCCACCACTGTCCCACTAATCGTCGTCACCTTTGACATTAGGTTTCGTTAATTATATTTCATTAGATTATTATATTTATATCGCAGAGATCGATGTAGAACATATCGAGCCACTTGTACGACGACGAAACGAGAGAAACACCCTGTAGAGTGGGAGGATTGTTGTAGGGAAAGTGGTGGGGGTGACTCTCGGGGAAGCCCCTTGGCTCCTCCCCTTGTACAGGCTCGCAGTAATTGTACGAAATTTCTAACAAGTTTGGCGGAAGAGAAAGGTGAACCGGAGAGTTTTCGATCAGTTTCGTCGAGCTACGCAAAATTCACGCTTCCCTACCGAGGAGAACCAAGTCGAACCGATGGGATTCGAGGTGAAAAATGCGTGGAGTGCGTCTATCGAGCGAGCGCGATGCATCATCAATCTCGCTCTCGGTTTAATCGTCATGGGAAAATCACGATTTTATTGTCTGCAATATTATTATCAGATGCAAACTTTAAATGGCTTTAAAGGATAAAACGGGAATGGAAAACAAGTGATTGCAGGCGAGTTTTAAAAAGTGCCACGTGTTAATATCGGTGTTATGTCGCATTTGGATCCACGTAACTTTATTGAAATAGTCGGGGGGGGGGGGGGGGGGGGACGAGTGAAAGCGCGAGTGTAACGTTGTTATCGAATGCACACACCGATTCCAGACACTTATCTCGCTATATTCTCCGTCTCGGTGGAAATGGATATGTTCGTTGGAAGAAGGTTTTAAGCGAATCGACTCGGAGGCGAGGTGGACTCTAAGATTTCTTTCGAGGGACTCGATCGATGCTCGTGGCAACTGGCAATCGGTTTGCTTCTGCCTCCCCCCCCCCCCTCCCCCTACCCCTCGCTCTCTCTCTCTCTCTCTCTCTCTCTCACGCGTGTGCCGCACCAATTGTGACCAGAGTGCGTTAACCCCACCCTCTTCCCTGTGTGCGTGCACACGACCAGCTACCGAAATGACACGCGGTGTATGCTTGCGCACGCACGTCCGTAAACTTTCGACTCACCCCCCCCCCCCCCTCCCCCCTCCCTTCGAAACACAATTCTCTCTCTAAACCCTCGCTCTCGCGTCGAACCTGATTTCAATTTAAAGTCCAACATTGATTCTGCGATACTCGATCCACGCACGATCCTCCACAAATCCAAAGCATTTCCACAATATATATATATATATATATAATTCCATCTAAGGATTTTCTATTTTCTTTTTATGTTTAACATTATAGTGTTCGTGTCTTTGTTCCTAGACTCGACAACGTAACAGGATTCCCTGTCCAAGTGCGGGGTAGAAATCGGGTTATTTGCGAACGATCGATATACGATTGCTTTTTGTTTTTAATAACTTTGCCTGTTTGTTATAAATATTGACTTTTTCTTAATTAATATCTCTGACTGTGATCAATACTTAATTAAATTGAATATGGTAATTACTGGGTGCTATATTCGAATAATACGGATTCTCCACCTGTATATATACCATTATTAGAGAAGCACCCTGTACATACAGGGTGTCGCTCGCAATCGTGCAAAAACGATACATCTCAGTAATAGAGTCAATGATTTGAAGAATAAAATTCCTTTGCGTTATTTCTATGCAGTCCTTCATTAAAGAGTTATTAAGGATGAAAAATTTTGCAACTCGAGAAATTTCGCGAGAAAATCGTACGAGGATTCAACATTGAAGATTGCTAACTCCGCACACAAATTTATCGGTTTAACGCGATTTAATCGGACACTCTGTATATATGGAATTGTTGATAGAAGGGGTAGGAGGATTTGTATGGAAGCCTCCAGAATTCATGATGTTTGAGTGTGGCTGTTACTGGCGGTATTTCTCGGAGTGGTCATTATAGGTGTGTGTCTACATGTGTGTGTGTGTGTGTTAGAACGCGCTTAGAGCGTATAATCGGTATAATGAGCCAGCCACCCGCATCTCTGCTTGGTAACCTCCAAAACTTTTTTCATTCCCATATGAAAATATATTTCGTATAATTTAGTAGCACGAACGATGAAGAATAATGGAACAATTTGTATAGAGCATATATATAGCAATCACACGTATACCAGCCTTGACAACGCAGTCTTCGGTCGAGACATCCTCGGTATGTCCACTGTACCTTTGGTTATCCTCGGAGCGTTCTAAGGATAATCCTGGGGATATTTGTGCTATTATGACTATTATGGCAAGTTTGCTGTTTACATTGGAAGTGGCAATTGCATAATCAATCGGGTAACGCGGAGCAAAATATAAGGAGAGAGAGAGAGAGAGAGAGAGAGAGAGAGAGAGAGAGAGAGAGAGAGGTGCAAGAAGATGTTTCATTATATAAACAGATATATTTATATAGTATAGCAGCTGATGTATAGATCATGCATAATTTAAGACTTTAGATATACTGGGTAATCACAATTCTTCTCGAATAAATTTAATTTATTGATAAAAAAAAATAATAACAAATGTTCGTCTTAATAAAAATGTAAAATCGAGATAACAACGTTTATATATAAAAAGTTGAAAAATGACTATAGCTCCTGCTAGTAACATCTCAATTTACACCCTATTTTATCTTGGAACAGTACATTCATCCTCGGAACTTTGATCAGACATACTTTACGACGCACGAAACTTTTCTACGGTTAAATTTGATTTTTCGATATAAATTGGCACTTGTCTCTTTTATTACTTGCACTCTACTTCTCTCGATATCAACAATCGAGAGAAAAAAGGAGAGAATAACTGTAATGAGACTCGAGCGAGGAGGAATTAAAACGGAAGAATCGAGGAAATTTCGGTGAAATTCGGTAAGAGCCGATGCGACGCAGTTATTTTCGTGACGTTGCTAATAGTCGTGGAATACCTATACCTGTATATATATATATATGTATGTGCGGGGCAGCATTGTAGAAATCTCTCGGCGAGTTTATCGGAGATAATTGAAGCTCGAGCTATGATTACAGTTAGGAGAGGACGAAATCTAGCGGTGCGCTGGGGAATCAACAGTTGATTTGGGTGTTCCGTTTCACAGTGCTTGTGGTCGTTTGCCCGGTCGGGACACTCGGTCGACCAAGTTTTCGCTGCTCAAGGCCGTCGGACATTTCGCAAACCAACCAAATCGAGGACAATTTAACAAAACTATCCGCTTTCGCTGCACGCGACAAAAATTCATCGAATCGCCCGATGCGCGCCTATACTCGTTGGAGAGGAGGAAAAACATTGACGAAGAGGGATGGAAAATATTTGAAAAAAGAGTTTTCCTGCGTGGGCGTCCTTGCTGCTGCTGGTCAGAATAGAGTTTGTTCGTTTCGCGATATTACACGGCCAGATGGATACTGCAATTGCACATTGATTTGCTTTGATGAAAGCTTACTACAAACTCTCCCTCTCTCTGTTTCCTCTACTCTACAAACCATTTCCCATTATCCAGGCCAATGAAAGCTTTTAGCCAACGCCTCTGACTTTCGGGTCTTTTATTTTACACCCGAAATATTATATATTTTTACGCGTTGCTTGTAGGACATGTATATAAACATTGTTGTGCCTGCGCGCTGCATGTATAAACGCGAGCCTTCTAACCGTACATACAACTGTTATAAAATTATATATATATATATAATGGTAGAAATGTTTGCATTTTATTTAATAACGAAGGAACTGTTTGAATGCATGCTTTGATGCAGCAGAAAAAAGGTTAAATAGATCAGCACCAGGCATGGCAACTTTTCCAATGGAATATATATATATATACTATAATGCGAGTATAATTAATCCGTTTCGCTTCAATTAACATTTATATCCTTTTTCGAGTCAACGATAACTTTTAATTGTGCAAAAGCTGCGAATTTTTAATAACACAAAACTTTACTCTTTTTTTAATAACGAAGGGATTAGTAAAATATTCTTTGATGTAGAAAAAAGGTAAATACTTATATGAGAAACTTGCAAGGTTTTTAGACTATTGGAATGTTCTACTCGTGTCCAATCTGTTTCATCAAAGTTAAAAAGAATGATTTACGATGAATCAATTACTGCAATTTGTCAAATTAATTGAAAGCGTTAATCAAGGAATTTACTTCCGGTCCGACTCGTAATATTCGTTTGATCGAATCACCCATACATTGAATTCTAATAATCCCATTGATTTATTGTATACTCTCGTTGATGTTGATAAGCAACAAAGACAGAGCGGTGCAGCACTACAAAGATTAGCGACGTACGCATTACTATACCTTGAATAAAGGCAGCGTACGACGACGAGTTGTGTGTGTGATTCTCTCTGTACGAGAACTTTGGATCTCTCCATGGTCCGTGCTATCATATGGTATAAGAACCACGAGACTACACAGTTTTGAGTTCACTTCTGATTCAGTCCTTTTAAAGCAAAGCACGTGTGTTTATCGATCGAACATTTTGTATATGTATAATTTTTTCAAAGCGAGTTTACTTAAATAAACAATCATTGTCGGAGGTTTTTACCATAAAGCTTTTCCTCCGCTAACTCCTGCTCTAATACCGTGTAATTTTTTAATTAACAATCACCTTCCACACAACACAATCTCACCATCGATACACGCTCTCTAAAATTAACACTGCAGACCTTTCGGCCGTGCAAAAGCAACAAATTTATGATAGCAGCGAGTTTGCGTTTAATTTGAAAAAGGAGAAGGAGAAGCCGTTGAATATGCTTGGACGCGCAAAAAATATCGATCCTCTCTCTCTCCTCGACTAGATTACTATCTATAACTGTTACTCAGGAAGCTTTCGATTGGAAAACTTCCATATGACGTTAATTCATTGGGTTAAATTGAATTTTTCAAGCAACTGCTGAATAATCCAATGGAACGAGTAATATTATAAATGTAATTAACGCAGTCTGACGATATAATTAATACAATCGAACGATTAGTACGTGTGTAACGAAACGGATAACGCTAATAATCCGAGCGAACAATTGCAGTGATTTATGAATAATCATATCGAAAGTTTATCGAATAATTGCGAGACCGATGGAACGTACAACGCGAATAAGAGCTGTGCTACGGGAATGAAGGTTAATTGAAAGGGACAAAGAAACAACACAAATTGTCACGTGGATCATCCAAGGCCAATTTCCATAAGAAAGAAAGGAGAAGGATGAAAAAGAGTGCTCGCGCGCTCTCTTTATCATCAGGATAACAAGGATTTTAATTATATCACCAATCGATCCCCCCACCAGCGTCCATTTTTCAAGAGTTTTCCCAACCAAGTCTCGAGATTATTTTGCCTGGCTCTCGAGGTATCTCCGAGTTCGCGTTGTTGTTTCTTTGCTGTACAGGGAAATCTCGATGAATGGAAAGTGCACCCCGATAAACAAAGGAAGAACGAATCTATGCGTTGTGCGAGTGTGTTGAATGGTAAAATCGAAGGCTGTTTGCTTCAACTGGGCAGAATATAGAAATGGGGATTAATTAAAAGAACGATGGGGGTGGTGCTTGATTGCGAGGAGTCTCGATGGTACAAAGGTGTAGTTCTGTACATTTATACGCGAAGGACAAAATCAATCTCTTTCTCTCTCTCTCTCTCTCTCTCTCTCTCTCGACAAGTTGGCGCGCCAATTAGACAGACAGCTCGTAAACATACTGACTACTCGTCTCGTCGTCGACGGTCTACTTGGTCGTGTCATCATTCATCGACTTACGTCTCGTACTCGTTAAGCAACAGGTGCCCCCTAATCTCAATTAGAAACACACGGAGAGAAGAACCTTCGCGTCTACATATAAATATATGTGTGTGTAGGTGTAAGGCAAAATTTTTAACAATGGCAAGCCGTAGGAGTATCGATTCCATCTCAATTTCAATATATATATATATATATATATATATATAGTATAAATTTATAGATGTACATATATAGAGAGGGGGAGAATCGTCAAAGTCATGCATTCATGGATATACAGAGCGGTACGTGACAAGGGACAACTGGTCCGTGATGTTTGCAGCAGGAGCCAAATGCAGCGCTCGGCATCTTTATTTCTCAATTTTATCTCGCGTTTCCCACGAGATGCCGTCGACGCTTCCCACCGCAACGGCTTGTCGTAATTTATTTACGGCCGTAAAGCCACCATAAACTGCTTTCGAGTCCGCAACGCGTTAAGAAGAACGAGCTGGCCAAAGGGTGATACTCTCGATCGGCCGGAAAAGTGCAGTCACGTGGTGGGGGGCTGCGCGCTATTTTTTATCAATTCACTTTTCCCCCTCCCCCATTTTCCATCTTCGTTCCGGCGCGAGTCGCAGTTCTCCCTCTTTGCATTTTCAAAGCGATATGAATATTTTGGAATCACCGAAGAGTTTTCTTGGGCGCCGAAAGCGTACGAGCCGGAGCGAATATCGCATGGAAAGTATGGATTTTTCAGAGAGTCTCCGCAGCAATGAAATTGCCGTCGCGTATTTCCCATAGGGATTCCCAACTCCCACGGGATTTCAGGTGGAATTTTGAAAGATGCACGAGTATCCATACGCTGCGTTTCAATGAGAAATCGAGGCGGCTTTCCTCGCCTGCCTTTTTCTTTCTGGACACGTCTCGTCGCCCACTACACACACACACACACACCTCTCTGTTCTCTACAAGTTAGCAGATCAATTGGAATTTGCAAGGTGATCGCGACCACCCCTATATATGTATATTATTCCATTGCATAAATGAAAAAAGTAATATTGATTCTCGTTGATGTTAAGAGAAAAATTTGCTCGAGACTTCTAGTTTTGCCTAACAATCTCAGCGTCTCGTATCGATAGCTTTTATTTCTCGCGCGAAGAATCAATGGAAAAAGCTGAAACGAGATGCAGCGACACTGGTCCACGCTTTATTATTCGATCCTTTCGCTAAACTTTCTTCCGATTGATTTTTTATTAGAAATTGCAAGTTCTTAAAATTCTGCCATAAATGGAGAACGTTGGGTAACAAGTGGAAGGGGGGGGGGGGGTTCCGGGCTTGAGATCCCAATTGGGATTAAGAGGTGTTATAGATATCGTTATTGGGGAATGATGCGGGGGGGTAGAGAAAAACGTGGATGTGGATAAAATTGGTTAGGAGATATCTCGCAACGATATTTAAAAGGAAGGAAGGGAGGGGGAAGGGGAAGGAGGCAGAAAGCTGGCACAAAGGGATCAAAGTAAGCGGGAGTTTTGTATGCGAGGAATCCAGCATGGGCAGTGGCGAGCATTGAATTTAAATGAAAGTGGCGGAGGGTCGTTATATCGCGTGTCCCGTGTATTCAAATGGGCCATATTACGTTACGAACCGTATTCGGTAACGTTTGCCCACTGCCTGCCAGCCATCTTTCCTGGGACCACGTGCTGCTGGCCACTCGCGCGCCGATACAGCATAAGAACGCACACACGCACACCAATCAACCTCGCGTCCAATCACCCACTCCTTTCTAACCACCGTTCCTCGATATATATATGTAGGGGATAAAAATGTAGTAGAATATTTTTTCTACTCGACCAACAAAAAAAAAAAATCTCCCTTTAATCGTTACAGCTGCCAGTAATTTCATCCAGTCCTGAATACTATACATAGGACAAATAATTTATGCACAATGTAATAGCGCTCGTTGTTTATGGAGTGAACGGTGTACAAAATTTCTTTTGATGGGTTTATCGTTAAACTTTTTTTTATCAGTCGACGTCATAAAAACTGCTGGTGTACTTTTCAAATGAATGTAAATACGGGGGATTCCGGAACAAGTTGTTGCAAGCGCTCTGTTCTTTGGTCATTTTTTAGGTGGCCTAATTATGCAACCGTAACGGAGGTAAACGATCTTTGACAAGTGCTTCTTCTTCTCGGATTTAAGAAGACTCGAGCGTTTGGAAATATCTCGTCTCAAGCGGACCACTTTGCCTGCTTCGTTTCTTTCAATAATTCAATTAAATTTGTAGTCATTTTTACTTTTCAATGCGATGTTGTGTCATCTTGTTAATAGATAGGAGAGTATTTTTCTAGAATGTATTCCAGTGATTACTGTATATATATAGCAATATAAAATTAACTTTGATGAATTTTCGACAAGTACCTAATTATTTGATCGGTAATTCATAAATGTCAATAATTCGTTTGTTTTACATGATATTCTAACGTTTTCATCAAGTTTTCATGTGTGTGAGCATAAAATTGATAAAATCTCGTAAAGCGAAGCGTTAGAGTATTTTTATAAAAACAAACCGTGATGGAAATCGATCGAATCATACCTGGCTATTCTTCGGTGATAATCTGACAAATTTATATGAGACTTGAGTCCTTCGCCACTTGTAAGAATTTGCAGGTTTGATCAGTAATTCTGGGACACCCTGTACGAATGCATCGGACGACCCCTTTACTCACCTGTAACAAAGAAAAAAAAAAGGAATAATATTAGTCACTGGTTGTCGCGTAAAAAGCACGTGAAAACATCACAGTGGACGCATGTGTTACGTCACAGAATTTTCATTACGAGATCATTCACCCTTTTCCCACTTATTACGTATATATATAGCTATAGAATTGCCACGTTTCGGAAAGAATCAAAGAATACAAAGTAAACATTCAAATAAAAAGCAAAACATATAAACTCCGAATCAATGGAATATCCATAATTCTTCTCCATTTCACAAAAAAAAAAAATGTTGCATTCCCATTCGTCAAGTATACATTTATCCCGAATAATACAAATACTGTATTAAAAATCAGCAAATGGTGCAACGGTATTAAAGCCGAAAAATTTGTCTGAAAACGTGGAACGCACGATAGGCATGTATCGGGAGTTGGAGAGGAGAAATGGCGGGAAAATGATTGAGATCCAGTGGAAGAGCGAAAGCGAGCGTGGTGGAATGGTAGCGATACAAAGGGAATTAGCATGTGATTGCGTTGTGCAACTTGTTGTCCCGCGTTAGATAAACATCGGCCTTGCTGGCATACGTCGCACGATGCGTCCGTCCGGTTCGACGATAAACCGAAAGGTCAAGCGCGTTGTCCAAATGTCGCGTGTTGTTGCCGCTGCTGCTTCGTCCATGTCGGTATAGTACATACAATTAATATTTCACGCCTGCACTTGCACAAAATTCCTCTATATAGTGTTTCGTTGGTCGAATTCCGCTACGAACAAATTCTTTCGCGCGTTCTCATTGGTCCGTATAATTTGACCCGAGAAACTATAGGCTATATAGTGCATCGTACCGGGTTTAGAGGCAAAACAGCGAGCGAGGGAGCGTTCGAACCGTTTCTATATACACACGAGCCAAAATTTACCGTTGGAAGAGGGGGGGGGGGGGGGGGTTGGTTTTGGATCTCCTCACCGAATCGGTGAGCGAGAGAGAGAGAGAGAGCATACACCGGATCTATCCTCTCCCGGCGAAACGCGCGTCTGCGCCTTTTCCTCTTTTCTCTCTTTTTCAGCTCGCCTCGCGCGCGCTCTGCTCGGTGAAAACCAGTTTGTCGTATTAACGAAGAAGAAGAAGAAGAAGAAGCGGCGGGGGGGGGGGGGGGGAGAAAAGTATCGCGTGCAAGGATGCCATTAAGCATGACTGTGGGTTCCGTGGCATTTATTAGCACTGGGTTTTCACTTATATCAGTGCTTTATCGCCTCGTGGCCACCCGCTGTACCAGCGCTGCTGCTTATTTTCACCGGACTCTCATATTTTGCAAGTCCGATATAAAATACGGTTCTTTATGATAATTCGGCCTCTCTCGGCGAATAACGCTAGACAGCTCGTTAAGCTCGAATGCCAAGCGTGGCGTGGCGTGGCGTGGCCTGCGTGCAATTGGACTGAAAAAACTTTTCGCTCTGATTTAAATGGCTTATCGCGGAGCTGTTATCGCTCCGCTATATATATGTGTATAGTCTTGGGGGGGGGGGGGGGGGGAAGCGGCTGGAAAGAGAGCGCTGTAGTTTGGCAGCGGGGTGAAAGGGGGAGGGGGGAGAATACTCGAGAGTGCACGTAAGAGCAAAGCTTGTTGTTGTTGGTCGCCGGTGAACCGTGCAAGCTTGAGCGCGTCCACGTAACCGAGGGGGGGGGGGAGCATGATAAATTCAAACGAACGGTCGGTGCATAAACGCGCACGACGACGGCAGGCGATTCCTGGGAGCAACGCAGGGCAGCGCGCGCGCAGGCAGCTTCGTTGCATTTCCGTGGAAGGCGCTCGCCCCGCGCGACGCACGGACCGGCCGGCCAACGTTTCATAATTAATCGACCGACTCGAACCTCCCGCGTAACGACTAATTACGAGCTTACGTAATCAGCCTGAAAAACCCTCATGAATTTTTATCGACTTTACTCGCATTCTTCCCGATCCTCGCCAATATTTCCACGACTCTCTCGCCTTTTTCCCGCAACGCTGTACTCTTCTCGTCGTTCGAGCAAACCTTCCGATCGAATGTTTCAAGCGACCTCTCCGCAACGCCGTTCATATATTTGTCACTGATAATTCTTCATTGATTTTCTTTTAATAGAATAATAAAGAATGTCGAGAAATTATTTATTGTAAATTTTTCTCGCAAGAATCGAAGATTGGAACGTTTATATTGATTACGAGGGGGGGGGGGAGGGGGGGGAGGCGTCATTGGAGCCGAGTGACTCGTTTTGCGAGGTGCGATGTTGCAGGGAGATAATGGTTTGCTGCGGTGGCCAGTTTCATTGTTATGGAGCATACGCGCGGTGAGATAAGGGGGGTCTCGAGGAACGAGATATGCATTAATGGCTGTAATTCATTTGGATCGACAGAAGCAACGCGAGGCGTAGCGCGGAATACCCCCCCCCCCCCTCCCTCCCTCCTTTAATCGATATAAAATAGACAGGATGCATCCCGAACCTGCTCAACGATCGTTCCCCATTTAAACTTGAAAAAAAAGTCGTATAAATTCTCCAGTGATCACCGTTCGACTGAAATTAGCCCGAAGCGAATGCCGCGAAAACAAAGAAATGGGAAAGCAAAAAAAAACAGACTCTGCCTTGGAGAAGATAAATATTGAAGCTCCGACTCGTTTAACGAAACTCCGCGCGTCCTCTAAATGCAGCTTTCCATCTGTGTGTGTGTTTGCAGCGATACTCACGTATCGCTGCAACAAATGGCTCTCGTAAATATCGTTAAGCACACGAAAGACTTTGGCGAGTCGGTCGACGTTTATTCGCATCTTCCGGCTTCTTTTCGCCACGTTGCGTCAGTGTCCTCGTCGTCGTCGTCGTCGTCATAGCACAGCGCACGGGAACCGGATGGCTGGAATCGCCGTCGACGTAAATAGCTATAGGAAAAAGTGTAAGGCGAGAAGGCGAGACCCTTGAGAATTCAATTCTCAATTTTCTTTCTCCCTTATATCCTGCTCGACTAAACTTTTACATCTAAAACTCGTCTATAATTTGTCTCGACCGTCTTTAGCGCGACTGATGATGATTCTCGATAAAGGGAAACACTGTATAGCAGTGTTCTAGCTTCTCTCTTTGGCACGAGTGACCAGATGAGAAAAGATTCCGATAGTTGGAATGGTCGAGCTTTTTCAACGCGTCAGGAATCTTCCGGAAACGTGTAAGGTAGCGACGTGACTGGTTTCACCGTCCAAATTCAGAATTTCTCCTCCAAGCTTTAGCCAATTCTTTTTTTTTGCTCGGAATGAAGTTTGTAAGTAATTAAAAGTGATGATTGAATGATTTATACAGATCGAGGGCAAACAGGACATTGCCGAGATTTTCCGTTGAATCTCCAGTGAAAACTGTGCCTATTCTCCGGGAGAATGACGTTGCATGCAGAGGTGACGTCGAAAGGATCGAGGAGCTGCTCAAACGTTCGCCGTAGCAAAGTCAGTCGTTTGATCGACAAAAATTCTGTTTAGCGTGAAACGCGTCGGTGACGTTATTTTATATTTTTCGTAGGAATCAAAGCGAAGATTGTAATAAAAAGTGGTGAAAGGAAATTATTCAAGGGTAGGTGGGGTGAGAATGTGGTGTTGCCGAGTGTTTGTTGAATCGCTGTGGGGGGGGGGGGGGATTGGTGCCCTTTGGAAGGGTCTCGTTGGGAGTCGTTAAGGGTACCGCGTGTGTCTGCTGCGGGATATCTATATTCCCCCCCCCCCCCCCCACCCGTCCCGGCGGCCACGCTTCGGCGAGAAGTTGCTCGGGGATGGCGGGATTCGTGGGGTCGGGTCGGTACGGGGGCGGGGGAGTGGCTCACTGGGGTGGGGTTGTTGGAGGTGGAGAGGTGGAGGCGGATGAACCCACCCGATCAATGCAGCAGCAGCTCCGACGCCCGACGATCCCGACGGTTCTACCATCCGACCACCCTGCACACACACAAGCGCAGATCCTGCGTCTCGTTCGTTTACGCGCCAAACAACCACTCTCTTCCCAATCGTACGTCATTTACATCACAAAACTCACCTAATTACGTCCTTTCTGCCATTTGCGATTTGCGTTTTAAAATAAATACATATATATATATATATATATGTTGGGCTGGTCGACCAATGATACAGGAGGAAGTATACCATCTTCGTATCAGGGCAGATAAATCACAGAGATGCGATAAAAAAAAAGCGCGTTTGAAAAATGCTTGCAACGGTCCGAGTGTTGTTCGGGGAGCGAGCAGGTTGTTGGAAAGGTCAACGGTCGCGCAGAGAGGATTCCTGCGAGCGAGCGAGCCTGAGGGTTCGTTCTCGCGCGCAGCCAGCCTGCACGAGCCAGGGGACACTACACAGTCAACTGGCTTCTAACTACAACTCCACCCAGGAAGCAGCTCGGACCGGAGCAATATCCAATTGAACCATTCGAATCCCCAAACATTAATCCACCCTCGCAATCCGAAAGCCTCTCTTTCTCATTTTTCCACAATCCAGACCCTGTATACCATATACTATATATATATATATATATATATAGATATAATTCTCGCGTTTTCCTGCAAACTAGAGAAGCTTGGTGGAATTAGAATAAGTTTGGAAAGTTGAATTGGCGGGAAGTCTCGAGCTTGAACATTCGATTGCTGCTGACTGGTGGGGGGTATACCGGACGTGAGTCGAGGGACAAGAGCATGCAAGTACCTGTATATACATAAATTGTTGTTTTCTTCCAGACTAATGGGAAAGCAGTTGAAACATCGGTTCGTTCGGCATATCGCGTTAGTCGAATTCAATATCCGTCTCGTTGGCGAGACGCTCGAATTTCCATAGGAAAAGTGCTGTAACGCGATTGTTGGCGGGTCTCTGCAAAAGGATTTGGCCAATTTGGCAGACGAGACGAGAGCGAGCGCGCGTCACGAGTCGCTCGGCCAACGTGCCAGTTGAATCCGATGAAGGAATTTTCACGTGGTGTTCAGTCAGCCGGTTGCTGCTGCTCGAGAGATCTCCGAGGCAAAGTGGCAAGGAGAAAGCGACCTACTTGCTGCTCGAATAATTATAAGCCTTGAACCGAGCAAACCAGTCGGTGAGTCGAAGCAGCAGCGCCAGCAGCACGCCCGCCGCCACCGTTAGGACCGATTCTTAAGATCGCTAAGAACCATCGCACTTCCGCTCTGCTTCCGCCTCGCTGTGCTTCCTCTCTCCTTTTTTATCCTCATTTTCAACCATTTTTACTCGCTTTGCGCGATTTCACCTTCTCCCCCGCCCCTCCTCCATTGCCGCCGGAACACCCATTTGTCAAATAGGATCCACTTGATATACTGCACGCGTATATATTGCTTTCGAGATTAATTCGCGTTTAACTGTACCTTAAAAAATTTAGATAATAATCTACAATTTATATTTCTACGCTGCATTTTCGTATTAATTATATGTAGCTAGTGGCAATGTTATTATTCAGCCAATATCCAAAGCTGGTGTATCGACGTATAGTGAAATTTTATATATTACACAATTGGTGGTACGCTATACGGTGCCGTTTTCTCTCTCTCTTTCTTTCCGGAGTAGTTTATTATAGTAAAAAAACTTGTACACCTGTAGAATCCGCGCGTCGAACAGGTTCATAATTGCTATAATGAATGTAAAGTATTTTTATAATAGAATTTAGTAATAGTATAGAAAAATAAACATACGTTGCGTTTGGACTTTAAATTTAAATGTGAAATTCATTAGGATGAAAATTGCAAAACTTTTGTTGATTTTCACGTTTATAAGAAGACTGAATATTACCAGAGTACCATCCATTAATTGCTATATATATATATATATATACATATATAAGAAACTCGAGTAGGAGTAACAATGAGATTGCACGCCAATGAATAATGGCCCGTGTAGCGCAAAAAATACCTTAATTATCCAATTAGTGCTAAATTAGGAGTCGGAGAAAAAAACGCCATAAGACTTTTTGTTCGAGGATGACCTCCTCTGGCCAAATCCATCGAAATTGCAGAAACGTTTGTCGCGACCTGTATAGGTAATATTTATATCGGAGATGTTAATTGGAAGGGTAAAATGAAATTGGGTGGCATCTGGAGCTATTTCATTAGCCGAAAGTTATCGGTCGGGACTCGGGGCCATTCGGGGTCACTCGGGGGTGGGTAGAGAAAGGTAGGTGGCCTGGTAAGAAGCAGTCATGGCGTGTAGATGTGATCTTTATAGCGCGATTTGCTCTCAAGGCGCTCGGTTTGTTCCGGGAATACGCGCGAATCGCAGTCATGGGATTTAGCAAGGCGGATCCCGTTCCTCGTCGCTTCCGCTTTATGGCAGTTTGCTCCGTGGAGATATTGGAATCCTTCTCAGTCCCCCCCCCCCCCCAACCCATTCTCCTTCAAACGTACTCGCGATCCGAAAATTACCCCACCCTCCACCGCTAAATTCTCGCATTATCATTTTACACTCGTACTGTTATATATATATATATATATATATATATATTTATATATTAATAATATAATCGCGGTTCGAGAGAATACTCTTGAAAAAAACCTAAACACTCGAGAAAGAGACCTACAGATTCGTTCATTCAAACGCTCGTGGTACGAATCGATCATCGTTTCCTCGTGCGTGTGTTTACAGTTTACCACTGTGTCTATTATATAAGTCGAGTGTGATTCCAATGAGATTCCTCGCTGTGTTTTAGCTGGACGGACAAAGAAGCGGTAGCGAATAAGAGTAGCAGGTTTCCACTGGAATTATATTTCTTTAGATAAGTTATGGTACGGGAGGAGGATCACACGCGCACGCCCACACACACACACGCGCGTGCAATTGGTGTAGCATTCCCCTGCGCGCGCGCGAGCTGGATTCTTCGACCAGTATAATTTTCTTGCAGGTTAACATTATCCTTCGAAGCGTAATTGCTCGCTGGCTACCGTTACTAGGGGGGGGGGGGGGGGGTATCATCCCCCCCTCACTATTTTCCTCTTTTTCCCAACGTCCTCCCCTCGTCCAGCCAAAAAAAACGACGCTCGACTCGATTTCGCGTTATATTCAAATGACACACCCCGTTACGACGAGAAATGTAAATAAACAAAGAATCACCACCACCATCTTGGCACGTTGCATTATTATTTTACGAGCGCTATAAATAAAGCAGATGAAAAAATAATAAACCATCTTCGAACGGAGAAACAATAAATAAGAATCGCGTTCGATCGATCGCGTTCTTTCTCCACGCGCGCGCCATTTATTTGCACCGTTGTGTGTGTGCGTGTGTGTGTGTGCAGGGATCGAAGGGAGGAAAAAATGAAGGTTGTCGGTCGGCCGGAGGTTCGCTCATCGATTTCCCGCCGTGGAGTTTCGTCCGTTCAGTGTACAAGCGACCTCCGTACGAATCGTGTGCCAATCGTATGGAAATTTCATTGAAATGACATTAATTACGATCGATCGAATCGGGCTCGACTCGAAGCTCGCTCTGACCAGCTTCTTCTTCTCTCCAACGGAACCTGAAAAATTCATCCAACCTTTTCTTGCCACGGCACACTATATATACGCGTCGAGGAAGAACACATTTCACGCTCGCGATCGCGTAAACAAGATTGAGAGAAAAACTGTTTCGACGCGGAGCGGGAAAAGCCGGAAAATATTTCCCGCCAAAACCGAAACTCCCTCTGGTTTTAATCGCGCCAACTAAGGTTTCATTGATCAACGATATATGAATTTCTTTACAACTGAGATTAGCGAACAAATCGATAGACAAGTGTAAGTGAAAAATGACGAAATATCCAATCGCGCGTGTCCGTGTAATTCCACACACACAAAGATGACAATAATCATAGCAGTGGGTTGAAAAGAGTTTAGAGGTTCGATTATTAAGTCGATTGGTTAGTGTAATATGGCGGAGAGCGATACAGTTTGGAGAGATTGAATTGTTGGATAGATAGAGAGTTATCTGTGGGTATCAAGGCTGTTTATAAAGCACGTAGCACGGTTACCGTCAGTTATGTAAATCGCCTACGTGTCAGGCAAGAATATACGTATATATATATATATATATATATATAGATATAAAGGTAATAATAAAGAGCACACAGCGTAGAGAGATATACGTTACGCAACCACGGAATATCTAATTCGTCCTTTACGATCCGCAGCCTCTTATCAAATTCACTCGCGTTTATTCGATAAAAAGGTCCAACGACTTTCGTTCAGCGATTAACAGGTTGTCGGATGGATGAGCTTAAGGGGAATCACAGGCCGCCGAAGCTCGATCCGTGCAGCACGCGTTGTGTGTCGACGCGTCGGGGAATACACCAGCCCCGTCCTCACCCACAGGACAGGTGTGTATATATATATATATATATATATATAGGTATACGTAGACTGGTATGTACGCAACACCGATAGAGCTCGCGCGCCTCTATAATAAGGCAACGGTCACGACCTTCGCCACGACGCTCAACACTTTAGGGCTCCTCCTCTCACTGTATGTGTGCGTCATGATTATTACACGCAGTTACAAACTCTCCTCTCCTATTAGAAATCATAACGCGTATCGCTATATCGAGTGGAATTAATGTATTTGACTAAAAGTTGGAACAACCATTCTCCATCATCGAGGATTATACGTGTATGTATATGTGTATATAGGAGGGAGGACTTTGGAACGAGTTATTTTGGTTACGCGTGACACGTAGCGCGACTAGGTGAGATACAGCGAAAGATGAGATTGTGTTGGAGAGTCGGGAGGAGAGAATGCCGACACCTTGTGCAGCGCGGAGGGGGGGGGGGGGGGACGAGATTCGCTTGGGTGGCTCGAGCTATATATAGCGTATCGATTCGACACAGCAGAAATACTCCTTACGATTCCATTAACCAGCACCCCCCCCCCCCCCCCCCCAGTCCTTCTCGAGAAGAACCTTTAGGCAAACTTATTGCTCGTGGACTCTTTTTATCCAACACCCCCAACCGTGAAGAAGCATAACTTGCATAAATCTCGCGATATGAGAAACAAGCGCTGCTAAAAGGCAATAAACCTTCGCGCGCGCGCGAGAGAGAGAGAGAGAGAGAGAGATTCAAAGATCTATACACACTCGAACCTCGACGACTCGACTCTCCGTCTCTCTGGAAATGTCTGCTAAAAACTTCGTCTCTCTCTCTCTCTCTTCCTGGAAATACTTCCGCTTTTACAAGTTTGCAAAGCGAAAGATTCGCTTGTATCTCTCCACTGGAGGGTCGGGAGGAAAGTTTCGAATGTGTGAAAAAAAGGAGGGGGGAGGGGGGGGGGGTGGAAATTGTATGCAAATGTAGTAATAGGAGAGGTTATAAAGCAAAGTATCCGATGGATGGGCGAAATGGTAAAAGGGATTTTCCACGTTTCAATAAAAACCTTCGTGGTATCGATAAGAGTCCAATAACGATTTTTCACGGGATTTCCGGTGACTCGCGAAATTTCGCATGTCCGTTGCTGGAGCCCCGCCCCCCTCCCCCTCGATCTTATCCATCATGCAAGCCGCGATTCCTTCCGGCCGCCACCGGGCGGGAGGGGGGAGGCCCATATAAGGCCATTGGAAATCCATACATCTCGCTTTTCTATTTCAATGCTTATAGAGCTCCGTGTTTTACGAGGCAGCGCCACACATTACCAGTCGTTTGTTGACCGAGATCGGGGAAAAGAAGTTTCGATTGGCTCGCGCTCTTTGTATATATATATATATATATATATATATGTATCTGTAGCACATGCCGCGGCTGGAATACGCTCGCCGCTAGAAATGGCACATTTCATGGATAGTTTGGAAAACTCGGATCTAATATTAAAGACTCTCGATACAGTGCGTATAGCTTTTTCATCGAAACGGTTTATTCCGTGCTCGAAGCAGTTTTTCACTCGGTAAACATTTTCGTCGCGTGAAAATAACGAACGGATAATTCATCGATGGTAAGAATAAATTTATTCGGACGATCAATCGCGTATAATTTCATTATTATTAATGAATTATTTATCGTATCGATAAATTTCTTCGTTGTTGCAATAAAAATGTTTGTACCGATTGAAAGTGTTATTTTCATAGCGGTTGATAGTCGTTTATTGGAATATCGGTCGTGAAGCGTATTGAGTCGAGTGGTGTACGTGTACATAGAGAGCGAGGAAGAATGGCTGGTTTTTGGCGTATCGCGTTAAAACGAGTCTCCGCAGGTCTCTGCTTACCAAGCTTGTCGGAGTAAAAGTTTTTCACGGAAAGAAAGGCCGGGAGAAACTGCGGAGAGCAGAGAAATCACGAGGTACGCCCCGCGGGAGTAATTTGCCGAAACGAATTACCTAAGACGATGGTTCCTCGTTGCTCTCTTAGCAACGCTTTGCTTCGTCCAGAGAGAGAGAGAGAGAGAAACCTCTTATCATCCTCGATGCATATATATATATATATATATAGCACAGTATACCAGGTAAAATCATTAGCCATGCACTCGTGACAAAACTCTACGAGATTTTTCAGAAATTTCAATCAAATTTGCTAATTGCTGTTATTCTCTTATCACACTCCAACTATCCGATAAGAGATAACTATATATAGTGTAGTTATTGGGAACTATATATCAATACGGTGATAATATCCAGTGAAAATGTCCAAGTGTATATAGATACGTACAAAGAGTCGATAAAAAGTGACAAAATTTATCGGGACTGATAGCGATGATGGTTGGTAGAGTGTATATGCTACGGAGATCGTGAGCACTGATACAACGATACTGAGATAATGAATTCTTCTCGGTTGTTTATATACATTTACAAGAATTTTCATTTGAAAACTAGATAAACGATAATTATACTTCATATATATATATATATATATATATATAGCAGCACTACGAGCGTTCTCCACTCAAGTCCGAAAACGCTGGCAATTTACAACGAGTGTTACAGCAACCATTACGAACGTTTTGGGCCTTGAAGAGTGGAAAACGCCTGGTACATTATCGCGTTAACGTTATACTCCGTGCAACCAATCGGAATGGAAAGCGACGTCGAGGAACAGAATTGGAATGAAGAAAGGAGAGTGACTCCAAGTCGCTCGTTCCTCGACCTTGCTGGCGAACGTCCAATGAAATTACGGGAATCGGTAAGAGTTTTTTTACGCTCGAAAAGAAAGAGGGCAAAAATTGATGAAAGCTGTTTATAGAAGCTATTGGAACGGCCGACCGGTTCCTTATAAGGGGACGAAGGCCTGTTTGAGGATGACGAGTGACGTCATTGGGACCATCCGCGCTCTCGACGTCCGACGACGAAGAAGAAGACGCGGCAGAAGAGACACCCGCGCGAGCGCGCTCGTCGCATCCTTCGAATCGATGACCTTGACACACTGCGAGAGGATCCCGAGGGCCCATCAGCCCAATTTCGGACCGGTTCGATCCTAACGATGATCAACGATAACGCTCGGAGCCTTCTCCGTTCTTCGTCGCATCGCTCCGCTCAAACTCATTGCACCTTCCATCTTTTTCCCGCCAAAATTATAATCCCCACTCGCTGCTAAATAAGCTCGACAATATTCTACCGGCGATTTCTCGGAAAAGAGAAAATAGGAACAAACGAACGACTCTTATGCAATTATTATAATTGCTATGGCAGATAAATATTGTGTTTGAGAGAGAAGAAAAACAACAAAAAAAAACCGTTCGTACGAATGCTAATGTTTTGCCGGAATTATTGTCGACTCGTCGAGTTTCCTGGAGGAGAAGCGGCCACAAAATTCTGAGCTGGGACAGAAGAAAGAATAGACTCTCTTGTTCTCGGTATTATTTTTGTTGTTGCAGCATGTAAACATTAGCGAGGAGCGTACGTTCTTTTCAAGAGGAGCATTGAAAAGGAATCTTTTCACAGAGTTTTTTGTTCAATGTTTACATCCATCGGTGGTAAGATGATCCATACGTATATACCCCATGGTCTTACGTTTGCCTGCGCGATCATCCTAGCTAGTATATTTCCATGTAAATATTATGCGACCTTGACATCCCGATCGAGCAGCGGCAGTCTCGCAACGATCGTTCCAACGTAGAGAAGAATTTTTCTTCCGACGCAAAAAGCTTTGTCATTAATTCCCGTCAAAACTGTACAGTTGCTTCCTCGTTAAAAATCCCTCTCTCTCTCTCTCTCTCTCTCTCTTTCTCGATGCGTGAAAAATCTGGAAGAGACTCGAGAGCGAAATTCGACTGGACTCTCAAGATTTCATCCGGTACATCGGAAGATGAGTTTTTATTGGTAAACACGAGTGGAGAGAGAGAGAGAGAGCATAGCTGTGTTAATTATTGCTCGTGAATCGACGAGTTTATTAGATTTCCCACGGGAGAGCGAGCGGGAGAGAGTCTCGAGGGGGAAAGGAGGGGGGTGGTGTACGCGGAAGGGTGACTGGACGCTGGTGATAGATTTACGAGTTGTTGGCTGGCTATGAATTCCACCTCTTCTTTCTCGCGCTCATTCGCGATTGTTTCATAATTGTACTGCGAAACTGTGACGCAAACTGGTCGGTAAATAATTACACGAGAGAGAAAAAATTGAATGAACATTTTTGTACATTGAGAAAATTTCGAGAGAGAGAGAGTTTGGACTCTCGTTATGCACTCTTTAGATTTTCTTCATCCTCGATTATTGCTCGTGGACTATATCTTGATATCGAAAAAAACTTTTCTCGTATTTTCATACACATATCATTACTCTACACTCTGCTTCCTCGATAAAAATAATCCTGTATATCGGACCGATGACTGTGTAAAACTCGTTGGAACACACAGATATTTCTGTCACTTTTAACAGTGGAATTGAAATCTTATCGAAAAGTAGTAATATCAGAGGCAAAGTATTAGAAGGTCGGTGAGAGAAATTTTTCAAGCCCGATGCGCTATGGTTTTACAGTTGCGATAAACAAGCCAATGATGGACGTTTTATCGTGGTTCGATAACGTCGTCGATTTGTCGTTTCGTAATCGTTTCACGTATTCGGTTCAAGATCTCTGATGGATCGCGAGGTTGTTATAATAAAATCGAATGGCGTTTCGTGGAACGGTGAAAGGAACGAAGCGACGGGGCCGAGCGTAGAGGTGTACGAGACAGAGCACGGGCTAGCGCAAAGAGTGAGAAAGCAATGGAAGAAGGTGGTGTGTATGTAATTCCGAACAGAGCGACTGGACTCGGGCCAAGAGCGGCGGCATCCGTTCTACAAATGTCGCTGAATACTATTATGATATGTACAGGGTGACTCGATGAAAATTCGACCGCTACCGTTTTTCCACCGCCCTTTAGCATCCAGTCGAATCGACAGATATATATATATAGTGAGAATATATTATGAATAAATAAGGCATTTTAAAGCTGTTAAATAAGTTATGTTGAGAGAGGTTTATATCGTAGAAAAGTTGAATTGTGTGTGTGTCTATAAAGAAAACATCCAAACCTAGCAATACCTATTAATAGACCAGTCACGTGACTACTGACCAATGGAAAGCTTCGAATAAAATGCTCTTCGATCCTCGATAACTTTGTTAATTATTTAATACACAACTGAAAAAACTAGATATAGTAATGTTTTTTCTCTTTTTAACATCGAGTGGAGTTTCTTGTCCAAGTAGCTCGCGTTTGCAATTTTGAACGAAACACCCTGTATATACGTACAACCCGTGACAAATGCGAAACGTGATGAAGCATCGGGTGATAACGAGACTTCGCATTGTCGTTGCCCGATTGAATCGTCCGATTGACCCAAGCTGCTGGCTAAAAAACTCGACGGCTTTAAGATCCGATCGAACAGACGCGAAGAAATGGACTCTAGTAGAGAGAGAGAGAGAGAGAGAGAGAGAGAGAGAGAGAGAGAGAGAGAGAGAGAGAGAGAGGGAATCTAACGAATGGATGGTAATTATCGGCTTGGATAAGTCGGATGAGATTTTGTCGAAGAAGAATGTCAGAGAGGGGGGGGGGGGGGGGGAGCGCCAATCGATAATCGATGAGCACGAGTTATGTATTATTTGGCTCCGATTCTCCTTCTCCCTGGGGAATCTTGATAAAAAAATCATTTCGCGTGATTCCTAACGCAATCGATCGTTCCATTTATGCATGTTAATTACATCAGCTGTGCGCGGGAATTACTGCGATAATAAATAATAATTTGTGTCGGGAGGTGCATATGCCTTCTCTCCCCCCGATAAACCATCGACAAAATTTCTTTCCCATGCAACACAGTTACAAATTTTCACTTGGTCGTGCAGGAAATGCAAACTATACAGCCGAGTACCGAACCCAACTGGATGGTTAGTCATCGTCGAATAATTGGACGAGATTTTATTTGAGAAAAACAAGGAAAGGCGTGCGGAGGAATGCACGCGTATATTGTATATATATAGAGAGAAGGGGGGGGGGGTGCCAATTACGAGGTAAATGGAGAATCGATAATCGATGAGCGGGAGATATACACACTTATATATATATATATATATATAGCATATTTGGGTGATTCTCCCTGGAGAGAGCGTTTGGCAGAAAAACCATTTGGCTCATGGCTCGAACGAAATCGGTCATTCCATTCACGCTCGCTAATGATATAAGTGCGAGCGTAAACTAACGGAACACGAGCGGACTCGATTACACTTGTAACGAGAGATTCGAGTGGAGTACGTATTCCTCTCTCTCTCTCTCTTTCTCTCCGACGATACTCTCGGCGATTCTTCGCGCTCCATTAAAACGGCAAAAACGCAGAGAGCTGCAAAAAGAGAGAATCGGGGGGATGGAATTAATAATAAAGCAAAAGGAAAATATTAAAAAGGCTCTGGCTCTGCGAGGGAATTTCCGGTCCACTGGACGGATGGACGCAGCCTCGCATCGTCGCCGCGAGTAACTTGGTTGCTTGTTTGTCGCGGACAGAAGACAAGCGACGGATTTCGCGTGTGCCACTGGCTATATCTATATCTACGGAGAGAGAGAGAGAGAGAGAGGAGGCGAGTTGAGCCCGATGAGGCGTGCTCCAATTGCCGCCATGAATAAGCTATTAATAACGCCTGGCTCCATTGCGAATCGAGCTCTGCCTATAAACTCCATCTTTTTCCATCCTATGTTAGCCTACCCCTCGATCGTCCAATCCCTCGGACACTCCGTTTCACCTTTGACCTTGAACACTTTCCAACTGCGGATTTATCAAATTGCGCAAAGCTAATTGCTGCTGCACGCTCAACATTCTTTTTTTCATCTCTGCTACGGTAAAATAACGAGAGAAATTCTTTTACGATTTCTCAAATATTCCGTTTTACCTTTGACCTTGAACTTTGCAACTGCGTCGCGCGATCGATTAAATACTGTAATGGTAAATTTTGTGCGATTTCGACCAACCGCGTGAAATTTTGTTCATCTTTTGCCAGTGGATTAAGAGAGAAACTTTACTGCAAACTTTTCGACACTCTTTGATTTTTCGTAAAAAAATGTTGCTCTACGTAAGGAGCCAGCAATAGTGATTTGCAAATCGCGTTAATTCTTTCACCTTGACTAATCCTGTTAAGGGTAATAAATAAACGGTAGAATGATAGAAAATTCTATAAACTGGATGTAATAATTGATAGAGTCTAACGATCCGAGCTTCCTTTCTTCCCGCCAGCCAATTAACCCTTTAAAGCCGCTAGGTCGATCGATTCGAACGAGCCAATTCGATTAATGATGTTTGCTCGTATTATCGATCGACTCATCTATTCCAGTAGGAGGAGAGCGATCGATTAATTTATTATCCGTTTATCGCTCGCCCTCCTCGTCACTATCTCTCTCTCTCTCTCTCTCTCTCTCTCTCTCCCGAGTAGTGGTAGTAGTATGACGCTGAAGTTAGCAGCGACTTTCCAGCAGCGAGTTTCGGCGTCACATAACCCAAAACTAGCGTGTCACCCGGTACACGACGCATTTAGAAAACCTAAATAAAATGCTAATATCAAATTAAAAGCAAGATACACGTTGTATTTTTTTTTTTTAAATAACATCAATTATGACTTAAAATAAAAAATAACAATTAATAAATAGAAATAGAAGTCAAAGGAAAGATAAAAGTTTAAACTCTTTATCATCATATTTCACCGATAGGGAAATTTTTTTAATTTTTTTGAATCATACAGTCTTGTAGCCTATTAAATTCTGCATAGACCAGTATGAATTTCATTAGGGATCTCGACACCCTTTTTAGATTTTTTTAACATTGAAAGCAAAGATACGAATGAATTTTCAAGTTTTTCGACATTTGGTCAAGTATTTCAAATAGCAGGAAATTTGTTTAATTTTTTTGAATCATACAGTCTTGTAGTCTATTAAATTCTGCATAGACCAGTATGAATTTCATTAGGGATTGCGATTACGTTAATGTTTTTTCTTTAGAATAGGTAGTAAAAATACATGTGATTATATAGCTTGCAGAATAAATAAACGAAATATTGCTTGAAATATAATTGAGTTTCGGCAGCTTTCCCTGTTATAAAAAAATTATAAAAAAGTGTCAATCCTTAATAAAATTTAGACTTGCCTATTCCTAATTTAATAAAGTAAAAGCCTGTATATTTTTAAAAATTAAAAAAATGTCTCGCCCGTTGAAAAGCTCAGCCGACAGTTTGAAAACGTGATTTTGTGATTCAGAGTCTTAGGTTGATTCTTGAAAGAAGGGACTAAGGAGGGCGCGATCCCTCACAACACTAACACCATTCTCTACAGAATTTCCTAAGCAAAAAGACAGAATGACTGAAAAAAATTTCCTGCAAACTGAAAAACTTGACCAAATGTCGAAAAACTTGAAAATTCATTCGTATCTTTGCTTTCAATGTTAAAAAAATCTAAAAAGGGTGTCGAGATCCCTAATGAAATTCATACTGGTCTATGCAGAATTTAATAGGCTACAAGACTGTGTGATTTAAAAAAATTAAAAAAATTTCCCTATCGGTGAAATATGATGATAAAGAGTTTAAACTTTTATCTTTCCTTTGACTTTTATTTCTATTTATTAATTGTTATTTTTTATTTTAGGTCATAATTGATGTTATTTAAAAAAAAAAAATACAACGTGTATCTTGCTTTTAATTTGATATTAGCATTTTATTTAGGTTTTCTAAATGCGTCGTGTACCGGGTGACACGCTAGTTTTGGGTTATGTGACGCCGAAACTCGCTGCTGGAAAGTCGCTGCTAACTTCAGCGTCATGGTAGTAGTGCATGCGTTGACCAACGAGAGAAAAGAGAATAGGATCGTCGTGTTTCATTGGATTCGTCAACTCGATACGTTTGTTTTTAGGGTCAAAGCGATACTTTTTCGTTCGAAAATAAGAATATCGGATTCATGACGAATGTTTCGATGGTGAAATTATAGCGATGCGTGGTTTGGGGGGGGAAGGCTGAAATAACACCCCAAGTAATAAAATCGATGTTAAAGGAGGGGGGGGGGGGCAAGAGAGAGAGAGAGAGAGGTAGAGAGATGGATAGCTTGATAAATAGAGGGGGGGGGGGAGGAGAAGGAACAACGTGGAATTTCCGAGGCTCCCTCCTGGCGCGCGTGGACCAGCAAACGGAATAGGAAGATTGGGGAAGTCGGACACAGTGAATTCTTTCGACCGTCTCTTCTTCTCTCCCTCAACCACCAACCATGGCTATGTCGTTTCTGTTTGTGATTCCAAATCCCGGCTCGACCACCTTTTATTAATCCTCCTCCTGCTGCTGCTCTTGCTGTTCGCTTGGAAATATTTATGAGAATCCGTTTCTCTCTAGTCCAACCCTCCCCCCCCCCCCCCCCCCCCCCTCTGCAACCATTCAAACCAATAATATTATTTCTCGGAAATTCTCCATCAACTTTTGATCTATATTCATCGTGTACGCTCTACGTCATGCACAGACCTCTCTCTCTCTCTCTCTCTCTCAAGAATATTACAGAAGTTGCAAGCTTCGTTAAGCGAGACTGCTATATATATATACAATTTCAGGCAAATTCGTCAACAAAATTTAGCAACGGCAGAAAATATTCGTCGAGCTAAACAGTGCACGATCCTCCTCCCCCCTCTTCGGTAGGGCAGATCGTTAAACGCAAAAAATATATCCTGCTGCTGCTTGACAGGTGGTTCGACGTAACGACGATATTCGCCTTGTCCAATTTGTCAGTTCTAACGTTCATTTTCGTCCAATTAGTTAAGAGCGTGATGCGATGAGAGTCGGCTGCGCGTTATAATTCCATTTTGTTTGGTCGAAAATCAATTTTTAGTACCTGATCGATATTCCTCTCTCTCTCTCTCTCTCTCTCTGGATGTATCGATCAGTCGACGACGACTCTGCTTGCTTCGCTTCCAAATTATCGAGTAGCTCGTCCGTTATCCTGCAACCCCGAGAAACCTGCACCCCCCCCCCCCCCTCCCCCACCCTCCTCGGAATATCGCGTTTAAGGGGATGCATTGCGCGTCGAAAAAGTACTTCCAAATTATCTTGTACAATTTTAAAAATTGGAATATTTTCATAGAGACCAAATTGGCTCGTATCGATCTGCTTAAGTAACGTAAAGGCTGCAAATTTGCCATTGTTGCGCTACAATAGTATTTCCAAAAAATCTTCTATATTTATGGGAATATTTGCTTCTTCTTGGTCTCAAATTACTCGTTGAAGTTTGGCGCAGCGTCGTAAAGGCTCCCTTTTTCGAAATTATTGATGGAAAATAAAATATTATTATTAATATCCGATTAAAAAAAATAAGCCTTTACGTTAATTTAGCAGATCAATACGAGCCAATTTGATTCCTATGAAAATATTCAAATTTTTAAAATTGTACAAGATAATTTGGAAGTACTTTTTCGACGCGCAATGCATCCCCTTAACGTCCTACATGTTATTATCGTGCAAATAATGTACTTGCGGAAAAATAAGTTGACATTTCTCGTCCTCCCTCGATAATAACGAGTGAAATATAATAATAAAACGCATAATTCTCTTAATAATTCTACGAGGAATAAGGAGATTGCGTTACTCTAATTATTCCCTCCTCCTCGGATCTTTTTACGCCGAGCCACGTGCTTAATCCACGAGTCATTTTTCCATCCGGCAAGAAATAAAAAGAAAAGTAGAAGACGCTCGAGGTTAAAAATAGTTGTTGGATGAAGAAGAAGAGCGTGAAGAGAATCTTCTCATTTATACCTTTCTTAAAGTCACTTTTTCATATTGACGAGTCGTAGATTTAATTACTGGATAATTTTCATCTCTACGTCATTATTATCGGGGGGGGGGGGGGGGGGTAAAAGGAAGAAAATTCTTTGCCAAATATTCTCTACCACGGCCAATTTTCCATAGCAGAAAATTAATTAGCGAGAAGCAAGCAATTGAAAGAAATAATATCTATATTATCATAGAGGATAATTATTGTTTGCACGAATTTGCAAGAATGGTGGTGGTGATACGGTCTCGTGTTGTTGGGAATAGCATGGCGGCAGGCGGGCAGCGTATGCAACGTGTCCGCGAGGCTAAACATAAAACGGCTGAATAGAGGCACTGCCAAGAAGATGAAATTCTCCAACGTTTTACCATGAGCTATGTATTTTTAGAGATTGACCAGCTTTCGAGTACAATTGCGGGAGTAGCGCTTAAAGTGAAGCACCCTTTGAAAATAAAGTATTTGACCTTGAAGAATGCACGAGGCTTCCGAAAGCTACGCAGGTATATTTGTGCAGCTGATTGATCGAATAAAGAAATGGGAGGAATTATGTGGAAGCGATAAGAAGGGAATCTCCTTAGTGTTATTTTACGAGAGAGAGAAAGTTTATCAATCATCCACGACGAAGAAATTCGATAAAAGTGATTCTCCCCGCGAGTGCTCGCGCGACGACTAAAACAATCTAGAGGGGGGGGGGGGGGTGGCTAAAAGCAAATTTAGTATTGTACGTGAGGTAAAAGATTGTTTTGCATAAAGTTTGCCCAATATAAAAAGTGCAGCTGCAAATTTACGAAGACTGGGCAAGTGGAAGGAAGGGAGGAAGGAAGCGAGCGAGGGTCTCGAAGAATTCCGCATGAATAATTGAGTTGTTGGCCGAGAATGAAAGCAAAAGGAGAATCGTGCAGGAGGATGAGAGAAGCTTGCAGCGGTAAATCGCAAAAAGCACAGATAGGGTTCGATCAAAAAGAAAATAATCCATTCCAGCCGATATTCTTCTTTCTTTCTTTAAACTCGTTAAATTCACTGCAAGAGAGAGAGAGAGGAGTCGAGCAGTAGATTATTTCTATCATGATGAGAACAAAGAAAACAACAAATTTAATTATTGTTTTTTTCGTATCGAAATTGCAGTTATATAAATTAATTAAAACTATACTGTAAAAAAATTGGTTTTTAATCTTTAAGATAATTTCTCAATAGAAATTCCCAAGTTTTTCTTTGGCAGTAGAATATATATATATATATGTATATATATTCCTTAGCGTCGGTCGGTTGGAAAGTCGAGCGCGATTACCGTTGTAATATTAGAATATATTTTTATAGCTTAGAGAGATGCTCGGGGATTGGGAGGTGGAAAAATTCCACGCGAGAATTGAGTTGTTGGGCATGAATGAATGCAGGGGGAGGGAGAAGGAGCGAGTTGGAAAATGTTGAAAGAGGAAAGCAGGGAAAATGGAGAATATGTCGTATCGAGGGAAAAAAATAAATATTGTTGCGAAAAGCGTTAAATTGACGAGAAGAGAGGAGCTTTGAGCAATTTCGTATACGAATCGCAGGAAGGAAGAAAGAAAGGAGAGGAATATCGAGAGAATTGCTCTTTGCGAGTTTCAATTGGAAGGCAACTCTCCGCTCACTCGCGCGGAGACCACCAATCCGCGGGACTCTGCGCGAGACTCAACGACAAACCTGTTGCTCGTCCAGCAATTAACAACAAAACGGAAAAACTGCAACGAGCACGCGTGTAACTCTCGTGAGAACCGAAAACCACTGCTTTCTCTATACACAATTGCAAAAACGACCAAGAGAATTAATGGTTGGAACGTACGTGGAATAAAATCCTCAACATCTTCATCCCCGACGCAACGCGCGAAGCGCGCCGCGTTAATAGAGAGCGCTTCGACACTTTTCTCTTCATTCCTTCACTGAAATTATTTATTATCAAAGCAACACTGCGAGATTCTACCACACCTTGCGCAGTAGTTGCGAAACGCGTTAAAGATCCTAGAGGGCGCTTCAACGTTTATTTCACTGGTATAACGACGAGTATTAGCGGAGCGATACACGCCAACTTTACGGACGGGAAAGAAAGGGCAAAAGGACTAGGGGGAAAAAAAAAAACAAAACTAAAAAAAGGGTATTGTGCTTGGCGATCGTGGCTTTTCGTGGGAGAAAATGGAGAATTGAAGGTAATAGAAAGTTGTTGGAGGGTGCACAGGTGTGTCGTACGTGAATGCGAGTGTGTTGCGTTGGTGGAGGAATAGTGGTTCCGGGGTATGGGAGAAGAGAAGAGAGGATCGTAAAACTGGAAGCTCTATCCTCTATCGTTAGTTGGGAACGAGCTCCTGGCAGGCGTAGCGGGAGAGGAGGAGGAGGAGGAGGGGGGGGGGGGGTAAAAGAGAGAGAAGGAAGGTTGAAAATAAGGGAAACCACCGTGTGCTGCAATGCCCGGAATGACGTTAAGCGCGATGTACACACGAGCCAGCCAAAGAGTCACTCTTAACATCCTCCCCCTCGCTCGCATCTCGCGCTATTATTATTCGAGTTGCGTCAACAAATTTGCCTCTCCTCTCGAGCCTCGAAAATTGATCGAAGCCGAGGGAGCGGAGAATTCGCGATGGCGGAGCAACCGCAAGGCAGAAATATTAGCAAAAAACAAAAGAAATTCCACTTACAGGCGAATTTTCAAACTAAATTTCTCACGGAATGTTCGTAAACGTTTAAACTCGCGCGCGCGAGCGGCAACCACGTGTCAATCTATACGCGTGCGAACAAACGAACAAAAGCACGCAGACACGCGCGGCGCGAAGCACGGAATACTTGGCTCGCTCTCGAACGTGTTAAGCGGTTGCTGGTGGACCGCGCGGCGGGCGCGACCGATAATAGCAGTCGTGTTTCCGCATACGATGATGCCCGATGGTACATTTTTCCTTTTTTTCCTCTCATCCCCCCCCCCCCAACCCCGCCCCCGCCCCCGCACTCGCTGCTGATAATTTCTGCACCAAAGAACGAACGCAAGAAAATTGAAAAGAAAAGTAGAATTTTCACAAAATTACTAAAAAAAACTCTTTGAACATTTCGCGCACCGTGCCGAAGATTTATTCACGCGTATGTTTGTGAGTGGGGAACGCTTGAAAAAAACTGCATAGGAAATTATACGGTGAACAACAGGCTGTAAAAAATATTTATTAGAGTACTCGTCTCGACAGAGACGAATATTTCACGAAAGCTCTCTTCACAATTATGCCACGCGCACACACAAATATATATATATTAATTATCTACAGATCGAGGTAGCGAGAGTCGAGCGAAGATTTAGTAGAATTAAGAGAGAAAAAAAACGTAACGGGAAAATTGGTTAAAACATTGGGAGATGCAGAAAAGATTAATGCGCGTGTTTGGAAAATGAAAAGAGAGATCGAGACGAATATATAGTGGGAAAGCTCTGGCGTATAAACACAAACGGGGGCGGGGGGGGGGGGGGGTATAAGTATAAATACTGTACATGTATATAGAGAGGTCCGTGGATGTGCGGGGGTGGCGAGAGGAAGGGAGTCGGTGTCCGTGTTTGTAGCGGCGCGACAGCGGGATAACACACTGGTAATATCGATCCCCTTGCCGCATCACGGACATGCTACGCCGTGTGTGCTACGCTTTGCGGCCTGCACTCGTCCTCCATATTCCCCAGCTTTCCACACACACACAGTCAATGACATTAACACCTCCCGATCCATATCGATGTACGTATTCTTAAAGAAATTTCAACGCGGTCGGAAAAATTGAGGGGAAAATCGACGAACGAAACAATTGACTTTTCAATCATTGTTTTCTTCGCGAATTTCGATAACGAGCCGCCGGACTCGACTCGTTCTTCGCGATAAACTCGGCGCGGCCACCGGATACTCCTCCAAGTAGCGTGCAGCTGACGTTGGGAGAAAATTTTCGAGACGAGAGGAGAGGAGATTGTTCGGACGAATAAAGCTGACCGCTACAGTGCGATAGAGTGGCTCGCGCCACGCCACGCTTCTCTGAATAAGTAAAGCTCTCTCTCTCTCTCTCTCTCTCTCTCACCTTGTTCCAGGCCCAGGCACTTCCAGCGCCAACATAAGCCTCGTTAATTCAACCGCCCAACGAGGGCGACGAGCCTCCACCCCTCCCCCCTCCACCTCTTCATATCTACAGGCTCCACTCTAGCAAACCTTGCGATTAATCCATCGATTCAACCCTCTCTCTCTCTCTCCAAAAATTATCTTCTTTTCTTGTGTGCTTTTTACATCGAGCAGAGTTAAACGCGTTTCGTTCGTTATTTTTATTATTCTTTAATGGTCGTTCAACACAAGTTACAAGTATACATTGGATTGGCTTATGGGTTTGACGTTGTTTCGCTAGAAGAATCATTTTTCAACGATTCTCTCTTTTCCAAAATGAAAACATCGAGTCCAGAGAGACACAAACATATGTTGCAATATTCTTGTAATTTTTTATAGCTATGATCGATGGATCAAAGGCTGCTCGCTCGGAAGAAAAATTCCAGTGGATTTCTTATTTCGCACTGGGAACAATTGCACGAAGGAGTGAAAAAATGTTACTCGGAGAAGATTCCTTTGATTATTCATTCATCGTCCCTTGTTGCATTTTCATTGAACGATCAACATGACGAAACTTGCCTTCCAGGCACAAAAGTTTAAAAGGTCAAGGATCAAACGAAAAGTTGGCTAGTTGTACTTTCGATTCTTTAATATGGAGCGCGAATCGAACGAACCATCGTCGCGCACGTTTGATATTACCAGGAAAAATCGATGAGAATAAACAAAAAACAACAACAACGCGTTGCATTAATCCTGAGTATACCGAGAAAAACGAATGAAACGCGAGCGTGGCAAATTCAACGTGGACGATATATATATATATATATATAGAAAAAGGACGACGATGCAAAAAAAGGGCGGAGGGGGAGGAGGGGGGGGGGGGGTAGTTGAAACACTGCTCTGGGTTTTTTACAGTTTATATAGGACGATTGGATGAAAAAATTGGGAGAGGCTAAAAATGCAAATGTATAAATTGTCGTCTCTGTTGCGTCTGACATTCTCGTATTTGTGGAGAACCCCTACATTTTCCCGTCGTTCTCCCTTTTATTCGTCGAGAGGGATTGCTGGGGGGGGGGGGGGGGAGGAGGAAGAAGAAGAAGAAGAAGAATTTTAGCAGCACGAGATGAAAGAAAATTGGTGGTGGTTGGAGTTTTTGAATGCTCGTGGAGGGTGGGTGGGGGGGGGGAGAAGAGAAATGGGAAAAAGGACACAAAGTTGAAGGAGGATAAAGGCGGGCAATCGATTTAAGGGCAAGGGCCTTCTCCTTCAAAGTTCCACACGTACAGAGAGCAAGCGTGCGTGTGTGTGTGTGTGTGTGTGTGTGTAGCTAGCAGACTGCTTGCTTGGGAGAAAACAACAACGATCGGCTCGCTCGGTCAGAAACGGTTCACAGGTTGGACATGGTGCTATGACCTGCGGATCGGGGTCACGACTAGCACGCCCACGCTCTCACCGCATTGGCGTAGACGGCTCTCTCCTCTCGTGGGACAGACACGAGCCTCGGTCAATTAAACGTCCAACGCACGCGTTATCAGCCAACAGATGCAAAAATCAACCCGGCCATAATTTATACGTGTATAATTCAAGCCGAAATTCGCAACCAACGAATCTTGCAACGTTGAATCCCCCCCCCCCCCCTCCTTCACACACCGATAAGAGAATTTTTCCATTATTCCTTTCATTTGTTTCCCCCCTGAAACGCGATAGTCGGAAGCGAGTTTATTAAAACGAGCGAGCGAACGAGATCTGGAGGAAAAGGCAGCTTTGGAGAGCGTTGCGTTTTCCGGATACAACAGACGTTGGAAAAAAGGGGAAAAGGAAAAGAAAGGGGGAAAAAAACGTAATATGTTTAGGCAGTAATTAATTAAGGGCGCCATTGTGCCGGATGGAAAATAAAGACACGGTGTCTCGCGTAATTTGCAGGAAAAGAGATTACAGGCTGGCTGGTTATTTGCTAACTGCGCACAATTCGTTTTCAGCTGCAGCCGGTTGATTTGCTCGAAAGAAATGGTGCACCAAAAATTTCCTACGTCACTGGCACACGAGCGCTAACCAACGCCGGCAGTCGGCACACTCGGTAAAATCGATCCTGTACCACGCTGTTGGAACAGTCCTCCTCTATATGTGTGTGTGTGTGTGTACAGAGAGCCGTCGTTCGTAACGTTATCGGAAATTGTAACCGTAGCCTCCTCGGCCCGAACTTGAGAACGATCGAGAACCGTCCAATGGACGATCGATCGATCAATTTTTAATTCACTCTATATATATGTGTGTGTGTGTGTGTGTGTGTGTGCTTTACTGAGCCAGCTTCTTCACAAAAATGCAGAAATTTCTCTCAAAATTCTCCCCCAAGTTTACTTTATCGTTCTATACACTATACACGTGAAAATATTGACTCCAACTGCTGAGAAGTTGGGCGAATATTGTATACTTGGATGCTGACCTCTTATCGGAAGCCGCAAACTTATCAGCAAGAGAGCAGGAGGAGGAGATGAGCCACGATTAACGACTATTTCTAGTATTTTAACTATTCCCTGCAAGTACTCTATTGACTCTTCAACTATCATAGCTTTTGATCGCAATTACGATGGTCTTGCGACTATCGATTGTAAGTTTGACGCTTTAAGAGCCACGGTGATGTTCCCCGTAGGTCAGCATCCAGTGTAACGCTATATAATAAACATACAAAACTACTGTTTATCTTAACAAGGAATATAACATTTGAAAATAGCTCGCGAATCAAAGCTATATATATATATATATATATATACGATTACGTAGATAAATATAGACCCCCAAATGGTAACACGTACAATAATTCTCCGAAATAGCGGTTTTGGATAAATTTTTCGGAAAAAAGTACGAGAAAAAGTACACGCAGGTCAATCTTGTAAATAGTACGTTGTGTTGAAATCTATGAAAGAATCTTTTTTGTCATTGTTAGTGCAGGACGGATCGGATACGGAGGAGCGGACATGTGGAAATCGACCTTTAGAGTTGCGAGGCTCGAACAATGGATATAAATATGAAGAGAGAAGAGGAGAATAGAAAGACGCTGCTCGGTTCGGCTCGGCTCCACTCGACTCGACTCGGCATTACCGAGTGTACAGTGGCTAATAGGTCTCTGGCATGGCATGCATGCCGTAATTGCGTGACTATTAGAAAGCAAGGACGTTCCGCAAAACGCGCTGCTTTTACAGTACTTTGGACTTTGCAACCCGGAAGTGGATGGACAGGAACACCGCTTCAACAGTCCATCGATTAATAAGTCTAATGCAAACACTCGTTCGAGATGATCTCTGTCGTTCCTCTTCGTAAAGAGAGAGAGAGAGAGAGAGAGAGAGAGACAGAAGGATTTCGTAAGACTCGCGTCTCCCTGAGTACGTTACAGACGTTAAGAGGATGTGATACTAGACGCGCCGAATAGCGTTCGTTTAGAGTTTTACAGTCTTTTGGTTGAATAAAAACATTGCTTATGCGTCACACTACGCGTTGCATGACATACAGAAGAGCCTGTACAGTTTTTTTTTTTTTTTTTTTTTTTAGAATTTTATCCATTTATCTATTGTGTATCGCTATTGGACTGTCCTATGCGAGCGATGCGAACGAATCGAAACAAGTCAGTGTACAACAAATTATATGATTGGTCGCGAGTTTTACGTACACGTCTCGCACCAATCGGAAACGAGGCGAGAGCCGCCGAAAGTCGCTAGAACAGGTCCTCCGGCCTGATGCATAAACTTTTAACTTCACTTCTTTTTCGAAAGGCCTTAGCGAACGTATACACTCACCAATGCGAAAATAAAACAGTGAGAAAGACCGAGTTATTCAGCACACGAGCGTATAACATTAATAAATTTATGATACATATATTGTGAACAATAAAACGAACAAAACATTGATTGAATAATAAATTGGGAAAGATTAAAATCCCCCAATATCCCCAGAAAATATTTTAAAGTTAATTCAGCTATAAATAAAACAATTTAAAAGTGTAACAATCGTAGGGCTAAATTAATTATTGCAGAAAATTGTCTTGAATTTTAGACAAATGTTGCATTTTTATGTTACGAAATTCTTGATTAAATCCTACTCAAATTCACTAGGTAGTCCATTTTTTCCGAAATTATTGACATAGACCAAAACATAATTGTTTAACATTTGCGTTATTCATGTTTTTGTCATTTTTCGAGAAACGGTAACGCGATAACGACCTGGAGCGCATATGACTATAAACAAATGAATTTGTTTCCCAGAAAGATGTTGATATTCTGGAATGAAAATTTTCGTCAGTCACACAGCTATACTGGAGAAAAATCCTCTCAAGACTGTTACGTTGCGTTGCACCGCAACGAGTTCGTTTACCCTTGAAATGCCGACTTATCGCGACTCGGAAGACAATTCCAACAAGACGTCCGTCGACACGATGATTCGTTTCCGACTGGAAAATCCCTCCACTCGTCGAACCCTTTCTTTCTCCGTGCGCGCGACCTGCAGGTATCGTCGCCTGGCCACGTCACTGCAGGATCCACGCAAATCCCCCCACCCTTTTGCACCACGCGACACAATATTCACAAAAACTGTATCACTTTGAAGAACCACAAAGTTATCTCCATCGATCGGTAAAAAGGTGATAAAAGTTTTATTAATAAGAACATACGCGAATGATATTCTCTCTTCCCGTTTGCTTTTTTTAAACGCTCGTATAAATAATGCGCAGTTTCGAATTTATGTATCAATAAAAAGCTACTTTCCGCCGGGCGTATTATACTGCTAAAACGCGAAATCTCTAGTTTACGTAAGAGAAAAGGATGAAAATTCGTGTCGTGTACCGTAACGAGAGACCAGGATCAGATTTCAAATATTTGTCGAGTCACGATCGAGAGTGGAGGAAAGAGATCGGACGAGCTGCGATAGTACAGTGATAAGAGCAGGGACCGATCAAAGGTGCATATAGCTCTTTAATCGCGTCGCACGAGCGAGGAGTAGCACAGTTTTTCGTCGACCAATCACGAGAGTCTCTCTCGTAACGCTTCGGCTCGAGGTATTCGACATGGACGTCCCGGAATATCGAAACTAAATTTTCTTCTTCGTCCAACTCGATTGAACGCGGCCCATAAGGAGAGAAGAGAAGAATAGCATTGCAACAACCATATATATATATATATATATACAGTTATACACATTACGATAAGCGCATATTTCGAAAATAATTTCTGCTCGCTGGAGTTTTTTCGTCGAGCGGTGTTATATCATCGTAGCGTATGGTTAATTCACGATTGACGAAGCTGGCAGAAGCTTTTAAAAGTGAATGGAGCTTACTTTTCCTTTCAAATATTCAAGCGTCCATTTTGTGTGAGATTCCACATTGCACTAACGGGCTCGAATCGATCATATTTTTGTAAAAGTCCATCTTTCTCGCCGCCACAGCGCGTTTGTGCATTAGCGGCGCGCGTTAAAGAGACCGATCGATCGGGTTATCAATGATAGGTCGCGAGCCGGACGAGTTTGTCCGACTGCACAGGATCGTTGATGATAAATTAGCGAGTCTTTATAATTAGAATTCTCGTTGGACGTTGAATGAAAAAATTACAGACTGCTTCGAAAAGACACTCCGCCCTCTTTATATACATATATACATATTACACGTACGTGTGTGCAGCAACCAACGCGATCGTGATTTTTCGTTTCAGCATCTCTACCGCGTTATCGGTATCAGTGCAAGATGATGACTAGCCGTGAAATATATCCTGGGAGGCTAACTCGCTCGCTCAGCCTCTTCCTGCGAGCGAGAACGAGTAAAAGGTGCTTAACGAGGGGAATCAAGGAAACAACCAGTGGCGGAACAACGATCCCCGAGACGATCCCTGTATAGCAGTGGGATTATTGTGTTTCGCAGGAGTAGCTGCTTCCTTGAAATAATTTCCAAGTTGGTTGACGACGAGCGTGCACGGGAGGAGGAGGGGGGGGGGGGGGGGAAGCCAGACGCTGCTATAGGTGTCTCTCCCCATTATATATATATATAGGGAGAAACATTGTATCCTCCCCCCCTCCCCTCCCGATAAAAAATTCTCACGAGGATGGCCGGAATGGTCGGTGACGCGCGAAGAAACGTGGAATCAATCGGATGAATGAACGCGCTCGCTCTCCATCCGTCCGTGGGTCCGTCCGTTTACAATGTAAGTGGGTTAAAAGCGGCATGCCTCCTATATATATACCGCTATCTCTCTACGGTCGAATTTAGAGAGTCGATAAACTTTCTCGCTTTTCGTCGCGAGGGTTCTCTCTCTCTCTCTCTCTCTCTCTCTCTCTCTCTCTCCTCTCTCTCTCTCTCTCTCTTGCGTGGCGCGAGAACTAAGCTGCCACGTAGGAAGAGGGATGGGAGAGGAGAGGAGAGGAGGAAAACGTGCGGCTCTGTCGTCAAACTGCGCGAGGATCTGGAACTCGTGGGTGAGAGGGGAGGGGGGGGGGGAGTCAAAGAGATACGAGATTTCTTCGGAGGTGCTCGTGGTTCGCCAACGATATAATCAGTCTTGTTACTGTCGAGCGAGGACCGAACCTCCTCCTCCTCCCCCCCCCCTCTCGCAACTACCCCACTACAACTACGACAAGCCGGAATTATTCATGGAAAGTGGCTACTACCTACCCTTCCGATTAGGTCACGACCCTTCCTTCCTTCGGCTTCCGTGCAAACGCCTGACATTGCTAAAACGTATAGCGTTGCAGCCCCAGCCGAAGCAACTCTCCTCGAGGGAATTCGCCGAAATTCCTGCTGCCAAAATATCACCCCCCCCCCCTCCCCCTCCTCCCCTTTTGTTGCGAGTCGACGCCATTACAGGGACATTTGTCAAAAACAGCCTCCAATCGTTGATCGACCAATCTATATTCCTCGCAATTCGCGTAGACTCGACGAGAATCGGAGAGGAATTATAAATCGATCATCAACGCGCTAGCCAATGACTCGATTAATTATTTCATCGTTCCTATATATATATATATATATATATATATATATATTGTTGCGTTATACGTTAGAATCAAACGATTTCGAAATGAAAATCAGTATTTATGCACGCAGTTTCCTTTGTCATTGTGTCTCTTTTGTTGTACAGCACAGTATTCGGCTATTCAATAACGGTCCACGTTAATTCGGTCACGTGATACACGCCACTTTGTAGCAGGGAATACTGATTCCCGTGTATCAGCTGACAGAATTAATTCCAATAGGACTCTTCTCCACAATTTTTCTACGACGCATTATAATGCAATTTGTACAACATAGGTGCATGGTAATCAATGTATTTTTATCGTTCTTCTCCACTATACGTATCGCGAGGTTCGAAAGCAGTGCTACCTGAACAATAAGTAAAATTCTAATATACAACATTTGGCAGCTTAAATCCAGACACACACACGTATATACATCCACACGGTTTTGCAGCATCGACAGAGCAACGAGCAAAGTTTAAAAACGCTTGGAAATGGAATCTGACATTTGGCGTAAACACAGCAAGTAGCTGCGAGTAGTGGGAAGGAAGTTTCGTGGAATAAGCGGCACACGAATGCGGATCGTGGCAGTAGAAGCGCTCATACAAATTCATGAATCGCTCGCTCGCGGAAGATCAATATTGCAAGACACGATTATTAATGTTTCAGGCTGACCGGATTGGTCGTGATGCAGCGGGCCGGCTGTGTGATACGCGCATAGCTGTTGGAGATTTTATGGGACGGTGAAAAGGGAGCCGAGGTCCCAATCGTGGTTGTTATTTTCATGATTGGGGTGGTTGGTGGGGGGTAAGGAAGCAGCATCACGTGCGAAAGTGCGAGTTTATCGTTGACGATGACGATGATGCTGGCTGGAGGGAGGAAAGCGAGTGGATTTAGCGCGTTTAATGGATGTTGGAGGAAAATTGAGAAAGACGAATGGGACGCGCGCGCATGCGCTTTGGCATGCGCCGGAGTGTGCCAGTCAGCAAACAGCCACATGGCCGCCACCTTGGCAATGCGTTGACCCTAGCCGCTACTCCGCCTGCGCCCCATGTGTGCGTGTGTGTCTCTATGTATGTGCATGTGCACGCTCTCTCTCTCTCTCTCTCTCCTCGAACGCTAAATTATATCCTCGGCATTTTCTCATCCAGCACTGCTCTACATTATCCGGCACGATAAAAATCTTCCGAGCGCTCGTTAAGCATCGCGTGAATTATTATATTGCTGCTACTGCTTATATATGTGCGTGTGTATATACATATACATGTGCAAGCAGTCAGGTAATTCTCCTCTCGCTTGACCTCGAAAACTGGAATTCACAGTTAAACCGTGCAAGTTCATTGTACAGAAGTCTCCTGCTCCGAGAGAGCCAGCGGAGAGTCGCGTGAACACAATATTCTGATAAGATAATCGACCGAGACCCATTTGCAAAGTGTCGCGTTTCCAACGGTTCTCGCAGCTGCTATTGTATGCAAAAAGAGAAAAGTCTAAAAAAAGATTTATTGGAATTTGCATCGATTTTTTTTTCGAAATAGACGTTGTTGTTGCCTGGCGTGCGTGTATATATATATATATACAGGTTGTAAAGGGTGCGAGAAACTCGAGCAGCGTTCAACGACTGTCAAGAAGCGGCTTTTCTTAAAGATGCAAAATTAATAATTGAAAAAACGAAGGATAATTTTGAGTAATTTGCAAACTTGGAGTTTTTTATTGGAAGATGAAGAACTCTTTTCTTCTTCTTCTTCTTCTTCTCTCAGGAACCATTTTACAGTCTCCGGAAAGAAGATGGGAAATGTTGGAAAAATGGATGCAGCGATCGAGTCTCGCGAGTTATCGACGCCCGAATTAAATGATCGCCAGTGTGACAACTGGCTCGAATTGGAAGGGTAAACGAGTTTCGCTGGTTCGCGTATAATATTCCCGTTGTGTCAATACAAGACAGCCATCTATACTGTGCATATATATATCGCGCTTGAAGCTCTGACCGACATTTCTTGGATAAATGTTGCGCAAGCCAGTATCAGAATGCAAACTCGCCTATCGACGTGGATAATCGGAGAAACTTTTGGCTTTTACTCGCTCGCTCGACCTTGGTACCACTTTGCAATTATATATATATATATATATATATATATATATATAAGAAATTGCAGGAATCGCTCGCTCGCAACGATGAAGCGCAACGGTTGAGCATGACCTTTGGATCGAGGAGAAACACAAGACTATATATATATATATATATATATATATATATATGTATACACTTGCATTTAGCGCGTCGCGCATCGACGAGCACTGACCTTCTCCCAATTCATCATAAACAAACGAAGAAAAAAAAACAATTTTCATGCGTGAGACGCATTTAAAGTTTTGGCGGGAAAATTCCAACGAGTCGATCGAAACGCGTGAAAAATGTTGCTGGAAGCACGTTCGCTGTGAAAACTCGCGTTTGCTCGTTCGACCTTGTCAACGACGCATAGTTTCGCCATTGCGCGAAATTGCGCGAATCGTCCGAGCGTTTAATCGGAAGCGTGCATATGTGTGCGTGCGTATCTCTGCATTCGTGCCGTGTTTCTCGCGTTGCGAGCTTAGATTCTCGAAGAAACTAACAGAAATGATCCAGCGAGATGCATCGGATCGTTGTTTATGTAAAGAATGGTGCATGGTACCCCGACGTCATTGCACATTATGTTGAAGAGATTCAAGGAGGATTGTAAGTCCCCTTGCGAGATAATCGTCGTTTACGTAGAGGAACCACCAAAAAATCATGCATGGTACATCATTGGACATAATAAATACATGTTGAAGAAGAGAGATTCGAGGAGGATTTTAGGTCCCTTCGCGTGGAACTGGAAGGGAGGAAAAGCGAGGACGTTTGCCAATAGAATATATCGAGGAGGAGGCCGAGCAAAAAGCTTCTTCTCTCTACGCGTTTTCCTTCCTTCGACGCGGCAAGAAACGCCACGGTTTGATGAAACACTCCGGCCAGGGGTTATCGTACGGCCCAGTTGACGAGAGAGAGAGAGAGAGAGAGAGAGAGAGAGAGAGAGAGCAGAAGAAGAAACTCGGGGCGCGATAAAGCTTATCGGTGATTAATTAGCTAGCTTCGCGGCACAGCGGCGTATCGTCGCGCGAGCAGGAGAGGAAAATCTTGCTCTCGTATAAATAATAGCGAAGAAATAAAAGAAGAAGAGTATGGATGCGCAGGACGATCGATACGTGATTCGCGCGCAACTATATACATATATATATATATATGTACAAGAGGTAGAGGTGAGAGAGGAGCGAAAGAGTGCACGGTTAAAACCACCTGTAACGTACCTCTGCAACTGTCTCTCTTTCCTTCTTCTTCTTCTATTTATCCCTTGCTATATACATATATAGCTAACTGTTTACAGATCCTCCATAAGATTAGCACAGACAACATTGAGCTTTTTCGAAGAAGACACGCGAGTTAATTTTGAGAACACGAACTTTTTCATAGACTCTTCTCTCCTTTTATCAATCCTCCATTTTATTTGTTTAAAAAAAAAAGATAATTTTAAAATCTATGCTTCAATTAAAAGGTTCTCAAAGATTCGAGAAAATGTCCAAATTTCTAATTGATGTACTGTTCTAATTTCGTATATATATAGGAATAGACTCGAGGAGAAGCTTATAATATCTCGTAATAACTGTTTTATAAAGCTTTAAAATGTTAAGATATTACTCACGCTTAGTATATATAAATATCTGTGAAAATTCCAATAAACGAAATACTGTAACGTTTGTTTATCAACGTTATATTTATCAACAGATTTGCGCGAATAAACAATCGATTAGCCAACAAAGATCCATATATACAGAAACTTGAGTGCCGTATACCGATCGCTGTTATACTTACGTAAAGCACAGTATGCGAAGCGTGTTTTTTGCCATTTTTTCCAACGCACTGTTTATCTCGCTGATAAGGAGAGAGGGGGGGAGGGGGGGATGGGTCGCTGCGATCGATCGCGATTATCGCCAGTAGCATCGGCCAGCGTTCGTTGCTTTCCTTCGGACCCGCCGCGTCCACAACGACAACAACAAAATTGGCCAAGTCAGGTTTAAAAGGCGATTGAGTCGAAGAGTTGCGAGGAGAGAGATACAACCCCCCCCCCCTCCCCCCCCTCCGTAGATTGCATAACAAAGCGCTAGTCGAGCGCGTTCCGATTTCTAGCGACTCGGCCCGACTCGGCTCGCCTCGGCTAAGCTCGGCTGAGCAACGGCGAATGGCGGTAGCCCCGAGCTTGACCTTGGATCTCTTTTAGCCATATCTAAAAGTACGCACGTACGTGTACGCGCAGTGTCGCGAATGCTGCCGCGAGAGAACCGATAACGCCAAAATCCCACCAATAAAACTACTCCACGCTCTGTACGCTCTCTCAACGACGACATACGCGAAGAAGAAAGAAAGGCAAAATGATACAGCGATATATGCAGGAAACAAACGCGATAACCCAAAATGCGCGAGCGTGCAGTCGATTGAAGAAAAAAAAGAAACGCACGAAAAAAAGAAAGTGTACAGCGACGTTATACCGCGAGGCATAAAAATATTTTGCAAGGACTATATCGGAGATAAGATTAGGTTAAAAGAACGCGACAGCTGGCGGAGCTTATCTCGCCACTTCCAGGCGCATTATCGATACACACACACACATATAGAGTACGTACAGCATCGAGCAGGCGAAACGCGTAAAGACGTTTCTTTGCGCGCGCGCGCGCGCGACTCGAGCTCGTCGACTTTGACAGATGGAAGAAGGGAGAAGAGGAGCAACGATTAGAGAAAATGTGTGGAGGAAGAGCACAGGAGGTAGCGATTGGTGCAGCATGTGGGCAAACGCGAGTTTCTCGGTTAAAGGGCGAGCACTGTGCACGACGACCGGCTTAAGGTTTTGCTCGACGACGTCGCGTCGTGACTCGGCGCGCTTGCCGCACGCGGGATCTCGGGTAAGGCTAGGTGGAGGAGAAGAGAGGAACGCACCACCGGGGTACAAAGAAGCGCCTCCCCCCAGCGACCGGTTCCATTCCACCACGAAGAGTTCGTTCACTCGCTAGCGGCATCCTTCGTTTCGCTTTGACGGCAACGGCGCTCCGCTCTTTTCTTTTCTCTCTAATTTCTCTCACCCCCCCCCCCCCCCATCCCTCCTCTCTCTCTCTCTCTCTCTCTCTCTCTCTATCGTACCCTCGTCCTTTTTCCTCCACGCGTGGGTCGATGCCCAAGCAACGGCCAACTTATATACACTACAATTGTGCAACGTCGCTTACGTTGGTCACTTTCGAGCAAAAACACTTTCGCGCCGCACAATGGAAATGGCGCGCGTTTCTTTTGTTTCTGTCGAAAATGGATAGAGCGGAAAGTCCCCCTCTTTGCGACCCTACGCGATCGATCCATCTCATCGATATGTATATACAGGTATTATCGAGACACCGTTTGGGTTTTTGCATTTCGTAGCTGAATTTCGCGCGCGCATGCGCGTTCGTCGCGCAGGCGGCTTTTGTTATTATTAATGGAAAAGCACTCGCAAGCAGCAATTTTAGCGAGGTATCCTCCGACAAAAGATATACGGAGAGTGAAGCGATAAAGCCGAGCTAAATTATGGAGCGTAGCATCGCTAGCTGTAGCACGACGAGAGTCGAGAGTCGAGAGGGAGCACTCTCCGGATTTCAGTGCTGCTGGGAATGTCAGCGAGACAGCCGAACCACCAGCCGTTATTACCGACAGCGGAATTAACGTCGTAATCCTCCTCCAGTTGCGCTGCAGCTATTACCAAACTCCTAATTATTACCAACCACCCTCGGGCCGATTTAAACAGTGGCGTGGAGATATTCTTTTTTTCAACCCCGCCCCCTCCACCCGGTAACAACAACGACGATAAGAAGGATCTAGCAGGAGGGGGGGGGGGGGAGTTGGTCCCTCTCCGTCTCTCTCTCTCTCTCTCTCTCTCTCTCTCTCTCTCGTCCACTAAAACATTCCTGCTGCTCCGTAATTTAATCTGAAAATAGCTCCACCGAGTCTTGAGCGATTCGCTGCCGCCGAAAAGTTTGGCCGAGCTAATTGAATTATGAATTTACGAAGGATCGTCCTCTTGTTTTTCTCTCCAACACGATGCTCTTTATCGTGAAATTGGAACAGTCTTGCTTTCCGGATAAAAGCAACTTTTTTCCTTCGCATATCGAGGTTAACGAGATTAGCGAATGTTTCGCAAAGTCGCCAAGAACTCTCTAAGAAATTAGCAGTCCGCTTGCCTGCTGCTTTGGCAAAATGAGCTAAGGCTTCTGCTAGTATTGCATTATGTATAGCGTGTTTCTTGGGATACGCCAGCCGGAACGCCAGAAGCTCCTGTGACTCTCTTCGTCGCGTGATTTATATGAAAATTACGATTATCCAAGAGATTGTAAAAACAGTGTTTTATCGTCGATTCGATGTAACTTTGGATGGATCGCGCGATTCTAGGGAGAAAGTTCCTTTGCAATTTTTTAATCCAACTTTTGGTCAAGGAGATACGGAGGCTCGTAGGTTGTCGAATTCGAGGCTCGCCATTGGCGGATCGCTCCGGTCTTCCCAGGACCAATGGGAAGCCCCGATCGGAAAGACACTCTATCCCTCGTAAATCTCGAACCAAGGGCTGGATCGAAAAACCGTTCGGGAACTTTCGTCTTCAAATTTTGACCTTGACAATAATACTCGGCTATATAATCCTGCATTATCAAATCCAATAGCCGAGCCTCCTTATCACGAGAGAAAGATAAAAATTCAATTTTCTAACGCTCGATATAAAAAAGTAGATTGCAAAGATCGGGGATGGATTAATGTTCCATGAGAAAAACGGGTAGATAAATAAAAGAGAACTGGAGGGGTCGTTCGACCGGAAGCATCCTCGCTTTTTTCCCTCTCGCTTAAAATCGATTATATCGCTAGGATAAACGTGGAAAGCAGCGTTCGAGCATCAACCGCGGGGAGAATTATTGTCGCGCGAGAATAAATAATGCAGGTAGATATGGGTAGCAGGGGGACACACGCACACACATTTTTCATTGGTGCATGCATGTGTGTGTGTGTGTGTGTGTGTGTATGGCAGAAGGAGCACAATTTGACGAAATTAGTGTTGTCGAAGGAGCGGTTATTGTTGAATATCGTCGGATGGAAATTCTTGTCGGTTTTTTGGGGAGGAGCGAGAGAGAATTTGAAAATGGAAAAATAGAGAAGCGGTGAAATCGAGTTGCGGTGGCCGAAGGAGGAGGGGGGGGGGGGGGGGAGTTTCAAAGTTTATCTCGGTTACGAAGCACGTAGAGCGTATATATGTGTATATATATATATATGTACATATGATAGGAAGAAATGAGTGGGGAAGGGGAGGGGGGAGTGCAAGAAGAACCGCGTAGGAGAAAAAGCTTTGCTAAATCGATATTACCCTCCCCAGGCGCGCGCTTTCTCTCTACACTATACTCGCCTATATTCTTGACGTTAGCAACATCCAGTCTGACCCTCCCCCCTCCCCCATCTACCCAACCAAAAATTCTCCCCACTCATACATTACCCATCCACGATTTATCCTATAAGATTAAATTTGAGCCTTGATATATATATATATATATATATATACGCACCCCTCGATGCTCGCAATTCAAGAGCGTTTATTATTATCCAGCTATATGCAAAAGGCAAAGTTTAAACGAACGAATGGAAACGAGGCTCGTTCCAATTTAACGAACGTGATATCGAGGCAGGACGAATTTCCTACAATTCGGTCATTAATTTAACGGCAAAGGAAGAAGCTAAAACCAGCAGTCGGTCGGTCCTTTGAAACTTTGTACAAACAAACGAACGTATAGCCAACGCCACGTGCTTTGCTGAAAACTCTCTGTAAACTCATTTGTGCACTATTTACGCGAAAGCAATGGAGTCCTGGTATTATTAGATAAATGAACGAGAGGATTCGACCAATGAGACAGCGAGGCTCTCCTTGCAAAATTCGGCTTATTGGAAAATAAATTTGGATTTCAGCGGGGCGAGGGATGGACGGGGTAATTGGTAGAAAACAGCGCGTAATTATTGTACCGACTCGAATGCCGATGAGGCAGTTTGGGTGTACTATATAGGTAGGAGAGACCGGAAGGAAGCACAGTGTGCGCGTATTATTAGGAACAAGTGCGCGGGTTGAAATGACGTTGTTCGTTGGACAATCGATATCGATCTGGATAGGCCGTTGGTGCTTCGTACCGTGACGCCTGCGTTACGTCATTGCGAAAGGACGCGGTCGTCGAGTCGAGATTGGCCATCGGTGCACTCGATGCACTTCTATATGTATATATACAACGTCCTGATAATTTATTATCTCCAAATAATAACCGTATTACGACCCAATACAAATTATCAAAAAAATAAACCTTTAGTGGTTCACGAACACATTAAAATTCATCGCAACATTGACATTTTTGTTTAAAATTTCAACAAATTCTCCATTGACTCTCTTCAACAACGAAAATCTCACCTACGAGCACGAGTTTAATCTTAATGAAATAAGTTTGTAAACAATGAACTAACGAGTAAGATAGCGTCATAATTTAGGAACTCGTTTGTTTGCACGATCTGTAATGTCGGTATCCATGACCCACTTGAAAGACGATCGAACCAAATCTCTATAGCACTATGTTGTTACTCGCTTAACGCGCGCGCATACCATGAATACTCGATTAGCGCTGTCCATCGATAAATTTTGTCATTTCGCTCGACTCTTTTCCTATAGCTGCACCTACACACACATAGTGTCTATCTCTACACACTCTCAAGTTGGTTCGCTTCGGTATGCAAGGAGCGAACATTCCTCTTGTTCGTTTTACGATCGATGGATCGACTGATTCGTCTCTGACCGAGACTTGGTCCATCGTCCATCCGATATATATATATATATAGGTAGCACAGTGTGCGTGCGCGAGTGCGCGTGTGTTTACGAGCAAAGAGGACGAAACGTGGACTCGAATGAACGAAGAAGGATATTCAGAGACAGCCTCTTCAAAGCTTAATTACCTTCCACGAACTCGATCCTCCTCCTAGACCATCAAACCTGCTCCCTTCAGGTATATAACACACAATCGTCGCTCTCAAATATGGATTTAAAAGATTTACGCTTAATTCATTATTAAACATTACTCGACTCGAGCTAATTTCACTTTGACCTCCAACACATATTTGCTAATGTTTCGAGTTAATCGTCGAGCTTCGCGGAGATCGATGGCTCAAACTTTTGCAGCCCAGGGTTCTCCTCACCGTGGAGAATCGATCATGTTTATACAACGTGGCCCATGCACTGTATTCACTCCAAATAACCTCTAAATTACAGATCGAAGATAGTTTTTTTCATAGGAAAATTTCGTGTCCACAAATGCGATGAGAATTTATCAAGTTTCGTATACGATAATTGTAGAATCGTTTAGGATCAACCGGGATGAGGAAAACACGTGGTGGTCCATCGTACTACGTGGTATATATGCAAGTGCTTGTTCAGGAAGAAAGAGGAAAATATGTTAAACAAAAAATTGACAGTCACGAAAAAGTTTTGCCTTTGCCATGTTCCATTGTCGAAAGAGAAGAGTTTCGGGCCTTTGGCAGGAAAATTCCCGCGCAACCTCGCGACTCGTTCTCCAGCAGCAAGAATCTTTCCCCTCGCGAGCCTCGCGAAAGAATTTGCTGGAATCGCCCAATTACCTTCGGCCAGATCCTAAATTCGATAAAAGCGCGACTGAGAATGAAGTTTGAACCGCCGAAAGTTGCTCGGTGATAAGGAACAAGCGGCGGTTTAAGAAGAGGCATCGAGAGAAGATGGGGCAATAGTGCATGCCTAATGCGGGTGGGAAGAGGAGACGATTCGACGAAGGAGAGGAAAAATTGATTATGAAAGAATAAAAGTTTCGCCGGTGGGTTTAATTCACCAAAGAATTTCCCGTTTAGCGGTCGTAAAAAGAAGGCGTTTCCGGGTCCGAGGGAGCCATATTCCTGTTGGCCAAGGTCGATGCGAGAAAAGAGAGTAGAGGGAGGGTTGGGAAGTTGGTGGGATGGGGGGGGGGGGCCCGGTAGAACGAAATATAAGGAGGGGATAGAGAACAAGAGATAACTGGCAAGGTCCCCCCCATCCCCTCCCCAACCACCCACCCACCCACCCACCTCTCTTAACCCTCCTCTTGGCTCGGCTCGTTAAAAGCAGCTTAAAAACGATCCTCTTTCGAGCGGAGAATATATATGTGAAAAGCAAGCGAATATAAAATAATACGCGTCAGCAGCATCTGCTCGTACGATCACGAAACTAATTAAAACGAGACCGTGAACAATTATTAAGGTTTCTTCTCTCGAAAGAAAATCTCCTATATATAAAAACATAAATTAATTAGTTGGTTTGTTTAAAGACGAAGAGGAGAAGTATCGTTGCACACGCTTCGAGATGTTAAATCGTGGCTGGTCCAGAGCGGATGGTTCAATGTGAAAGTGTATACATATATATATATATATATAGAGAGAGAGAGAGAGAAGGGGGGGTGTAGCGGTGTGGGTGTGCGACGGTAATAACCAATCGTGAACCGTCCAGGGGGGCACTTGTCACCAGTAGCAAGTTAGTTTGGTCCTAGCCTTAAGCCGGAATGCTCGGCTAATGCATTCAGTTGCATTCAGCTGCATTCCAAGGATCCGGCATGCCTCGCTCGCGCAGCCTCTTCGAGTCTACGTTCACCTGCAGGGACTCGGCGAACCACTATATATATATATATATATATATATATACACATGGAGGGAAGAGGACTCACACAGTTTCAAGCTGGTTCTTGCTTGCCAGTCCCAAGCCAACTTCCAACAACGACGTCTCTCATGCACGTAGCGAGCTTTGAGCAAGTTTGTGTATGTGTGTGTGTGTATGTGTGTGTGCTTACCGGGACTCCAGCAACCACGGTTAACGGATTCCCTCCATTCCACCAACTCCCTCTCTCTCTCTCTCTCTCTCTCTCTCTCTCTCTCTCACACCACTCTGTATTTAAACGTATGTTAAGAGCACGCTTTAAATAGGCATGCACTGTTCTTAACGCGTATTCTATAATCACTCCTTAAACTAATCTACCTCCCCCCCCCCCTTTTCTTTGTTTTTCCACGTGTCCCCTGCCATCTCATCGAGAGCAAACATCGCTACATGGCAAATTTCGAACGTGTCAATGGTGTTTCGGCAGGATCGCGTATCTCTGGTGACCTTTGACCCAACGCCATAAATGGACTCCTCGGTAGAAGAGGTGATATATATATATATATATATAGTATTGCCTGGAAGCATCACGGTGGAATTAACCGAACGGTTGGTTCGGATCACTCGATGACTCTCGCGGCAAGAATGACGATGAAAATTTAATCTCCACATTGTTGGAAGCCATTTGGCATAACTCGGAGCCACTTTCATCGTTAATTATCTCCGGCTGCAGGCAGCAACCTCTCTCTCTCTCTCTCTCTCTCTCTCTCTCTCTCTCTCCTTCTCTAGCGATTGAGTGTTTTCTTCCTGCCTGTTCCACTCTAGCTTCGTTCTCGAGACGCTTCGCTGATTTTCCAAGAGTTTCGAGGCCACCAAAGATCGTACAGCTGAGCTAGTTATCTATACTCTGCAATTCTCTCTCTCTCTCTCTCTCGCAGTAGTTGTGTGTAAGCACTGAAATTGCAGCAATTAGAGAAAAACAGCGTTTATCTTCGTGTTCTCATTGCCACGAAGAACCCAACCAAATTTCCGCTCCATTTCACCAGTCTCTTCTTCTTCTTCTTCTTCTTCTAGTCGCGTCATATCTTCTGCCTCGTGAAATTTATGTTTATTGTCGTACAACTGATCGAACTTTCGTTCTCCAAGTTCTTCGAGTAGTTAGACCAGCAACAAAACGGTTTGGTTATCAATATAACATCAACCCACTGTTCGCGTTGGTACATTTTTAATTCAAGGTCATCCTCGAGTGGCTATTATTGAAGGATCGATGCTGAATTCGATGATCGAGGCTAGAGAGTTTCAAGGACGAGGAAGGAACGAGTGACCGTTGGTCGTAGGCTCTACAGGTTCAAGGTCACTCCGCAGCGAGGAGTTGGGAACGATCGATAAGAGCTCGATCGTGAGACGGGACGACGAAATCGTCGAGGAGATGGAAATTCCTCATCCTCAAGGTCGCTCCGACTCCCACGAGCGTTAGAGGACAGGTTCAAGGTCGTTCTTTCGACCGTTGCTCCATTCGAGTCGATCGATCGTCCATCGCGAGATCGATATTCGTCTTTCTGACCACGGTAAACGCATGGGAATTTCAAGATTCCACTTTCATTCGTATACAGGAAGGTCGCACCGGCTTTGCAAGACGATTAAACTCTTCGGGTTGATCGGTTCCGCAGGATCGCATGATTTTTGGGTTCGCATCGATTGGCTCGGTATATATAGTATACAAAAGTCAAAATACTTCAATATATATATAGTATCGACGACGAGCATTAAATGACGTCAAAAAGTCGCTGTAACGATCGTCCGGATGGATCGGGAATGAAAATGACATTTCTGTGAGCGATGCGGGCAGGCAGGAAGGAGGAGGAGGAGGAGGAGGAGGAGGAAGAGGGGGGGGGGGAGGTCCCGAGAGAGGGACCCGTGGGGTTCGCCTCGCCAGAAAGGGTCTTCTCTGCCTGCAGCCTGCTGTCTTCCCGCGCTTGGAAACAGCTCCGTGGCCACCCACGGCAGGGGAAAGAAGGAGGGCGGGGGGGACATTCGAGGGTTCCTTATACAGGTATATGACGTCTACTTCATCACTGGCACCGCCAGAAACGAGTTTTCCTATCCTCCGCGCTCGTCCCTCAAATCCGTTGTAAGCTTCGATTCTTCCCTCTTCCACCCGATTCTCCGCTTTTTCGCCTCCAACGATATTGTACACAGATACATATGCATCGTGCATAACTGGCCGATTCATCGACCAGCTTCAATTCTTCCACTCTCCACCCGATTCCCAAACATTTTCTCGTCGTCAAAGGTCTTCCAAACGTCCGTTGCATTTATTTAATCGTTGCGAGTTACACACTTTCGAGTCGTGCAATGTTGCACAAGTTTATATACATATAGTGGAATGACCTTGGCTGACCTTGGACTCTCCATGTTCAATTTTCCGTTTCCTCCACGCGTAACGGACCGTTTAAAAGTCGATTCCGCATTTTCAACCGTCGCAACTCGAAACAATTGCGCGATATCGTACAAGTGTATACGTAACGGGCTCTGGAAGCTTTCATTTTCCAGCCAATTTTGCCAATTTTTTTTAATTTTCCGTCTCCCTCGAAAGGAGCGTTTAAACGTCGATTCTACGCGTTGAATCGTTACAAGTCGGAGTTGCACAATACGGTTCGACGGTGGGATCTCGCAGCGCGTTGTATTCAACAGGTATAAAACCGATGAGTCATCGTCCTTGTAAGTTAATATAGAGCGGCCTGACAGAGAGAGAGAGAGAGTGCAGCTAGAGAGACCTGCAAAGATGACCAGCTATTTTTAATAAAGAATAACAATTCGCAAATAGCATATATACGTATGTGTTGTACCGTGCGTGGTTCACACTATTGTTTGCACCGCAACTACATCTCTATATACACAGCACCGTATACATATATGTATATATAGAACAGAAAGGTTCGAGCTTCCATTGATTTTTCCTTTACGCTCGCCGGTTATCCGCGCAAATTATTATCGCATTCGCTGCTGTATTAAGGTCTGACCTGGTTTCGCAAAGGAAATCGCTCGGCAGTTCTGGGTCAGCAAGGCGCTCCACAATAAGCAACCACGACCACTGACGCTGTACACACGTCGTCTATATATCTACTAGGAATCTATGGTGTATATATACGAACAAGGAGCGAGTCGGGTTAAAACTTTGCTTATTTCACGAATCTCTCAAAGAAACAAAAATTCGTCTCTGAAATTTGTGAGAGTGGTGCTCGTTCGATATATATATATATATATATAGGGATTTTATATCACTCGCGGATGATTCTTTCGCCTTTAAGACCAATACGCCAAATTATACACCGGTCTCTGGTTCGCGTGTGTAATCGAAACTCTGTGCGTGTGTGGGTGAAAGAGGGAAAATTCGAGGAGAAAGTTTGGGCAAGTTGGCGCGCGGTGTTGGAGACGGAAGGAGACGTTTAGCCACTTTAAAAGTCTGGAGCGCCGTGACGACACGTCGTGCCGGTCCTCGGGCGACGATAATAATTCCGGAAAGAGCCGGAAATGCCGACTCTTTTCGCGCGTACACATTTCGAGAATGTCGACGACTCGCCCCGTGAACGTGAACGTGAGAGAGAACGACAAATTGACGTCATTTGCATCGAAATAGCTCCGAGAGCATCGGGACACGCGCACGGCTCATACCATATACATATACACAGAGTGATTCCACTTGAAACTTGGACATTTCTTTGCTCTTTATATTATTATTTTCTAGAGACCACAAGGCGCGCGCGCGCGCGCGTTTTCCTTTCAATCCAACGCCAGGTTTCCTCGCGTACACACCAGAGTGCACCAAAGTTTAAAGTGTAACGCGGAAAAATAAGCTCGAGGAAGCAATTATTCGATAGTTTCTCGAATCTAACGTGGAACACGTCACTGCGGGGTCAAATATTGTCAATTCCGTTGATGAAACGTAATGATCAAAGGGGCTTGAATGAAGCGATTGTTTTTCTGAACTGCGTTGAAACGTAACTGTTAACGACAGTATTAAAATGATTTGAAATTGAAATAGAGAAATGTTTGTTTCTATCGAGGAGAGAAAGTAAGGAGAATGCGTGTGTGTGTGTTCGTTCGCCCTTATCGCACAGGGAGTGAGACTAACGTTCTCGGAGCGACGCAAGAAACATATATCTATATACATATGTATATAGAAATAACTCGGCGACTCTTGATCGAAAACAATGTGCGATCGATAGTGATTCCGCAACTTGCCGCATAAAACACTCCATGTACGATATCAGTCGCTTAAAGAAAAATTCATAACTCACTTACACAGTTTACGTCTCTCTTACTCGAGCGTTTCATTAAAACGCTTCTTACCCCGATAAAATCACGGAAAATCGTTGATTCTTCGATTTCAACGCTTCGTACCGCTGAAAAAGCACGGTATTTTACCAATCTTGTATCTAAGAAAAACCTTGCAACTGGTAAACAGGCTATGTATATACATATATGTTGAGAATACGTGTACATAGAGATATTTGTAAATAAAGGAACAAAGTACAGAGTGTTATCGAAGCGAGAGGCAAAGGACGTTTTATTTGTATAGAGAATTTGAGGTCACGAAGAAGAAGAACGAGAAAAATGGTTCCTTCGTCCATGGGCATTGGTCGTCCACAATGGAGACGAGTAAGAAGAAAAATATAGAGCGAGAGCAGAAACAGGAAGAAGAGGAAGAAGAAAAAGTCTGAATTAAGGAATATCATCGGGGATGGAGCATCGGAGAGGAAAGTGGCAAGAATCGCGTGAAAGAGAGAAAGGACGAAGAGGTCGAGGGAAGAATTGGCAGTCGGAAGAAAAGGGAGAGGAGAGTAGGTTATAAGGAAAGGTGTCGGAGATGTATATGGATAAGCGCGGAGGAGGAGGAGGAGGGGGGGGGGGGACTCGGTCGGTAAGGATTTTGGAGGGGTGGAGGGGGGGGGAGAGTGGAAGAAGGGAAGGAGAATGGGGAAAAGTCCAGAGAAGCGTGACTGTGACTATGCTGGAACGGCATGGCATGATGGCGGTTTGGTATGGGTCGTCACGGCAACCAGCAGCAGCGGCGGCAGCGCCAGAAGAGAGGAGGCCACAGCCAGAGCGGAGTCTGCTTGCTTGCTTCGACGTCTTCTCTCTTTCCATCCTTTTTCCTCATTCATAACCTGGCCGTCTCAACAGCGTTACACACCCCCCCCCCCCCCACCCTGCCAACGCAACTCTCCTCTCACTCCCATCAGACCCGCTCGGACTCGCATCCCTATCTCCCTCGCTCCCCCTCCACCCCCACCACCGCCACGTCTCCCACACACGCCAACCGTCTCTCTCTCTTTGGTACCGCGTTAACCGTTACAACGTCTACGCGGTATCTCTCCTACGCCTTCTTGCTCGCACCCCCCCCCCCCTCCCCGCCCTCTTACCATCTCTCTCGCACGCGCTTCTTTTCCCGCGAGCCAACTCGTCTCAATGCACGCACCTCGACCATCGAAATTATTTTTTTCTTTGCTTCGTCTCTCGCAAATCCATTCCTTAAACGCGTATAACCGACACGTCTTTCTTTTACACGCGCACACGTGCAAACGTATTTTATGATAATTCAATCTACTCGGTACAAGGCCACGTAGAGAAAACTGCAACCTCTCCTCCCGCCATTTTCCACGTACTTTAGCGTTTCGACCCCCCCCCCCCCTCTATCTCGTAACTCTGTGTGGGTCAAGGAAACTCCAGCGGTGTATGGAAGAGAAACGGGAGAGGGAGAGAGAGAGAGAGAGAGCGCTCGCGATCGCAGCCAGGCTACGGGCTACGAGCTAATAAAAGACACTCTCGTCGACTCTACTCCTCCTCCTCCTCACCCCCCCCCCCCCCCCACCGAACGCGAATAAATTCAATGACAAAAATATTTACCATCGCCGTTTCTCAACTCCTGGCGAAGTTTCTCCGAAATGCCGGGGATAATAATCCTTCGTCGTAAAAGTCGTTGTGCGCGAAAACTTGGCTGCTGGGATCGATGTTTTAGAGTCCTCGCGTATGCTAATGAGGCAGACTCGTTAATCTGCATCAGGATATATAGCAGCGAGCATCGATCACCTATAGAAGCTCCGTGCATGAACCAAAAAATTTATACCGGCCAAAAATATCAAGCCGGAAGTATAACATGGAAACTCGAAATTTCTGTCAATTAACCGATAAATCCCACATCTCTCTTAATCCTCAACAAAGTTAACGTAACTAAATTTGACGATTCTGCGTGGAAATCGAGTTAAAAGTAACGTACTGCGTCAAGAATATTCGTAGAGTGTGAGAAATGTCCGAGAAACGTGACCGGAATCAATTTGACACGTCGGAACGTTCCAGGAACGTTCCTGGAAGGTGTCAGGAACGTTCCGACGCGAAAAATCTTGAAATAACGACAAATAGAAGCGGAAATCTAGCGAATCGACGTCTTTTTGCAAATTTCTGTAGGCAGCAGCAAAAATTGCGTAACTCTGTGGAAGGATTCTCGAAGAAAAATCGCTGCAACGAAGACGCGATGGGCGAAACATCAATCCGGAAGCGTCGTCGGGTCTACGAAGTAGGCTCGCGTCGCGCTTCTCGGCAAAACGGTGGATCGCATTATTTTTGCTCGGCCGAGAGAGAGAGAGAGAGTGTTGCGAGCGAGAGAGGCGTGCGAGATGGATAGCAGGAGTGCTGGATAATTGAGCGTGGCATCTTCGTCTAATGGTACCTACTCGACTCCTCGAGGCCAGGCCGGGCCGGGCCGGGCCGCTTAAACGGCATTAATGAGCAAACTCGCGCTCGATTACCGAGTTTCGCGCCGGCGTTTAACGGATGAGCGACTTCTGGAAACTCCACGACTGCTAATTAGTATCGACTGCTGCGAATCTAGCTCGCCCGATAAACTCGTTCCCCGACGCGCGGCGCCGCAACGATCGGCCCATAAAAAATTATTCCTATGAAGAAGAAGGGGAAAGGAAAATAAGCGAGCGAGCGAGAGAAAAAAAGGAAAACGAGACGTTAATTATTTATCTCTCCGGAGCTCGCGCGCCAAACACCCGATTCCCCGCTAAAAGTTTCGTTTACAAATTACTATCGGGCGACTCTTTTAATTCATGGTAGATACGTAACGACCAAGTTTCCGTTCCCACGTGTTGCGGATAAAAGTTCGTTAAAGCAATTACGAACCGAGAAAAGAGTTGAAAACATCGAGGATGAGAGTGAAAGAAAGAGGCAGGAGAGGGGGGGGGGGGTGGCAAGAGGAAAAAACGAGCGAATTGCATAATGGAACTGGAAGCAAGATGGAGTTTTGTCGGGACGAAGCGGGATGGGGGGGGGGGGGCGAGCAAAAAAAAGAGAGAGAGAGAGAGAAAAATAACGCGATAGTGTTGCTGTGCTGCGAGGACTGCTCGTTAAACTGCAAAACAAACTGCGAACGGTCCTGCAGGACTAGAAAACTCCACTGTGCAACGTGCGCAATCCTCCTTACCATTCGTGTGCGTGCGTGCCAAGCGTTTCACGCCCCAATACTCGCTCGCTCTCGCAAAGTTACAACCACCTTGTATAACTGTACGTGTAAGCACACACATATATATATATATATATATAGATAGTCCGATAGCAAGATCAGCGCGCGAGAAAACTCGCGAAATGTATTCTTATTTTTCTTCAAAGATGAAAATATTTTCAATGCAGAATTTATACCAATAGACTCGAACTTTATTTAATCTTCCTTTTTTTTCTTTTTCAAAATACTCGAAACGATTTTTGTAATTTTTGCCGGAAAATTTTCGGTTCGATCCTGAGAGGATTTTGAGTTTTCATTTTTGGAATTTCGGCAGAATTTCACTCGTCCCTTTCCCTCTGGCGAAACGACGACTGGCGATCCCCGCGAGCGAATTTCAAGCTTTCCATTTTCTTTGGAAATTTTGACAGAATTTCGTGAATTTTCGGGAGATTTTCACCGGTTCCTATCACGCGAAATGGCTCGATCGATCTTACAAATACCTCCTAGCAGCCCCTCGTTAATCCACGTCTTTTCAGGTTGCCCCCCCCCCCCCTCCTCCCCCTGGACTCTGGCACTCTCCGCCACTCTCGATCGATTTTCCCCGTGACAAAGAGGCAAAGGGCCGACAAACGGCTGCGGCAGCCTTGCGTTCCGGCATACGCGACAACTAATCGAAAAAATTCACGCCATCCGCCGCCGTCCGTTATCTCACGATAAGATAATAATGAGACAGAAATAGTACGTTACGGATTCTATTTGCATAGCTTGCTCTTGTACGATCTCTCTCTCTCTCTCTCTCTCTCTCTCTCTCCTCCATACATATATATATATATATACTAACACAAAAAATATATGCAGGCTATTTCATCGTCGTCGTCGTCGTCGTCGTCGTCGTTTCATTAACCATGGAATTTCAGCATGAAAATTCGTCCATCTCACTCGCCGTACAAGAGTTATTAATTTTCGAACGAAACTCCTGTGATGGAGTATAAAAATTGATTTTTTCGATCGATCGCTGCTTACTTTCTCGCGGAAGCTATAAGCAACCGTTGATCGCGTAAAGTGGAAAATTGGCTGGTCGACGATCGGAGAGGGGATTTCGTCGAGTGTACAGTCTCGTTACTACGATATTCTCGTTAACCGCCAAAAAGAGAATTTATGTGAATGAAAGCGACGATGGAAAAAATAAACGATTTTTATATGACTGTGTAAAAAATTGCTCCACTTAAAAAAGTTTTTCTTGCAATTTTCTTCCGTTTGGTGCAATCCACTCGTTGCTCCCCGTTACAATTCATCGAACGTCAGCAGCAACAAAATTCACGAGTAAAAAAACAGAATGGATATAAATCGATATGAAACATTGTCCGCTCCGGTACACAAAAGCTTACGGTATAATTAAGATGGCACAAAAAATTGTTCCACCTAAGAAGGTTTTTCGTCCAAGTTTCTTTCTTGCGTTTGGAGGATTTCAGTCGACGCTGCATTGTGATAATTATTCATGTAACGTCAACAATAAAGTTGATTCGTGGAAAAAAGCAGCAGCGAGAAAAAATTAATCGATATTGAATTAATTACTTACTTTGGCGGGAAAATTGAGCAAGGGTGATAGCGGCACAAAGCAAAAAATTGGTTCACCTAAGAAAAAAATGTAAAAAAAAGGATTTTCTTGTGTGTGTGTGTGTGTGTGTGTGTGACTGGAGGATCTCAGTCGACTCCATTATGATAATTCATTAAACGGCAACGGGACGAAACTCGCTGCTGCTTTCGACTCGACTGTCTTCGTCGGAATTGAAAGCGAACTGCGAACTGCGAACTTTCCTGCAGCAGCATTCCAACGAACCAGCCCAAGTAAATCGTTCTCGCACGATAACTTGCTAAAATCACAAGAGGCACGATCCTTTTATACTCCCATTACGAAATTAACTGTAAATCCAGTGCTAGAAAAATTATTGTCGTAAAACTTGAGAAGCAGACAAAATTGAGGAATCCTGAAGGTTCGTCGGAGGTTAATAAGCTTGGTCGATTGTGGCTCTAGCGTGCGCGAGGGGGGGGGGGGGAGGGGGGAGCGAAGAGCTTTTGGGTCTGTAAGCCATGCCATGCCTCTTGCTTTCTTTTCTTTTTTTTTTCGACTCGACGGATCTTTTATTACGAGGCGGTATGGCCGCCACGTTTATCACCTTCGACCCTTATACCCGCAGTCAGAAAACTACCAGCTTTTCGAAAAAAAAAGGGGGGAGAAAACTGGCCTGAAACACGTGCAACGAGGAAGCATTTAATTACTGATTTTTTATTTCGTCTCTAAACACGATTATACAACTGTTTTCTTTTTTTTTTTATTAGAAAAATAACAACATAGCTTGCAAAACTGGTGATTCTTTTTTTCATCGAATTTATCTGATTTAAAGCAGAATGGAATTTAATTGTAAATAATAATGTAAATACTAATGATCGTATTAAAAATAAGATTGTTAGTCGAATAGTGTCACAAGTTTCTTTCGATCAATAAAAACGTGTTCTCAAAAAAAAATATTAACCTTGTTGTTTGTAAAGAAAAGCATATGTTCATAACAAATACTGTAATATAACAGCAAAGCAACAAAACAAATTTAAAAATTATGACCGTTACACCGCCCGGTGACCTTCAACGGAATATTATTTAAACTAAAAGTTCAGTTATATTATAGCCTCCCGACAACTTTGTGAATAAATATCCAGTGCTCACGAGTCAACGAGTTCCTATTCAAGAGATTTCCACGAAAAGACGCATAGAAAATAATTGAAATAACGCTTGTGTGTTATTTTGAGGTTTTTCTATAGTCGCAAAAAAAAGACTGATGAAAGAGGTTGACGAATTTTGTGTTATGATTGCAAAACGTTGACGGTCTCAAAAAAACCATCATAAATACTTCCAATTGACATTTATTTCTTTGCCATAGAATACAATTCGTAGAAAGTTTAGTATACATACAAGAGGCAGGCGAAGCAAGCAGAAGAATGAAGGATAATAAACACGGTAATAAAATGGAAGATTGAGTTAAGTGGTGGAAACCGAAATAAGAGGTAAAAATAGTTAGCTCGGTACCATCTCTACATTATGTATATACATATAGCGAGCATTATAAGGTATGTATATACAGTATAGAAGAGGATCTATATAGATAATTGGAATAGAGAGACTCGGGCCGAGGCCTGCCTGTCTCTGCCTGCCTGCCTGCCTGCCTGCCTCCCTGAGTTTGGTTATTGAACTTCATAATGACTGGTGTGTGGCTGTCGTCGGCGCTGTTGCCGTTCTCTTTCACTGCCAGTGCAATCGAGCGATGCAATCATCGGAAAATAACACGTGAATCAGCTCGACTCTGCGTTCCCTCGCCACACCATCAAACTCGACAAAGCACATGATAAAATAACCAATCGTCCATTTTCCATCAACTCGGATTATTTTGGCGGGAAAAATCCGAACCAGTTGACAATTTTCCAAGAGTTTTCGCTCGACACGTGGGAAAGTTACAATTTGTCGGGCAATTTTATCTAGCGGTCTGATATAATCGGAAGTAAAATAACCCGTAAATCAGCTTCGCGTTAAGCTGATTAAACGCTCGTCATTTGTTTTCCATTAACTCAGATTTTTTGGCGGGAAAATCCGAAACAGCTGACAATTTACGAAGAAATATCGCTCTCACGGATTGGTGCACGCGATAGACGCCCCCTTCTCGCACCGTTACAGTACCACGTGTATTCTAAAATCAATTTAAAGCAGCTAATCCTCCACTTTTTTCATCAACACAAATTTTTGGCGGGAAAAATCTAAAACGGTCGACGCCGGTCAAAGAAACGTCATTCCTATCAAGCTCAGTACACGTGCTCGACGTCGTTTTTATACACTATCAAACTTTTTGGCGGGAAAAATCTGAGGCACGTGAAAATTTTCCAAGAGAAATATCGATTTGCCCGAGCAGTTACACGTATCCAACACTATTATTACACTCTTAAAAAATACCACGCGTATTCTAAAACGAGTTCAAACTAAGCGATCGTTTATTTTTCCATCCACTCGAGTTTTTGGCGGGAAAAATTTACAACGGTCGACAATTTCCGAAGAAATATCCGTTTGACCGATCGGTACACGTGTTCAATGCCATTTTCGCATTGTTGAAGCATCGCGTGTATAGCAAATCCGGATTAAATATGATTGAAGCGTGGGAAAGTTGAATTTTGTTGGTGATTCGTTGCACAATATAATGGCGAGTAGAGATTTCTACAGGTTTATATTTGTGTATAGGTCAGATTGATGGTGGATATTGTTAAGGCGAGCGGGAGGGGGTGGTAGGCAGGAGGCGAGAAGCAGTTAAGGCTATTTTACTGTTGGCTCGCTCGCTCGCTCGCTCGCTTGGTCGGCTATACGGTAACCTTGAATGGTCGCCGGGGTTCTCCCGAAGGCTATCCGATCGGTTTGCCGTAAATGAATCCAGCTAATCCGCCCCAAGCCAATATAGACCGTTTCACTTCCAACTTTCTTTCTTCCTCACCAGACGCTTTTTTGCCTCCGATGTTCCTTGATTTATATAGTCAGATCTACTCCCCCCCCCCTTCTCCCCCCTCCTCTCTTTAAGTAAATAAATCGATAAATAACCTTTAATCTCTCTCTCCAAATAAACAACAATCACCTGCTCTCAACGCGTTTACTCAACTTTTACTTCAATTCGTCGCAGAGCGTTGGCACAAGAATAAAAAAACTCTGTTTATCACGATAACCATAAAAGATATTCAGTTTTTTCCGTAGTAACTTTGGGAAAACTTCTATTTACGTAGAAAAAAACAGTAACGCAAAAGCTGGACATTTCGGGTATAATTTCAAAGACGGAAAAACCACTAGTTTGGCTAAAAAAATTCAAACGCTTATCGTTAGAAACAATAAACCTTACAAATATAAACAAAAATCCATGAAATGCTGAAAATAGTTTGAAACTGCTACTTATGTAAATCGTAAAAAATGATTTCGCAGAGAGTCGTCAATTTTGTAGGAATTCCGTTAGCGGAAACCGGCATATACCGGTTGATATATAGTCACGTGGCAGCTGGCAGCTCGTCTCTTTCTCAATTGTTGATGTAACCCGATTGCACGTTGACGACGAATCAGACGAACGACACACACGTTGGCCGATCGCGGCTTGCGCAAGCTTCATCGACGCACGGTTCAACGGTGAATTCCGTTCCGTCGATAAAAGTATAGAACAGAGGCGGAGGGGGGGGGGGGGGCACGCATACAGTAATGATATACGGATGCAGGAGGTGAGCCAAGTTGCGTTGCGTTGGTGGTCCTCGCTTCGCTGGATCAGCCAGAGAATTCACGTGGAATGCTGCGTCGTCTGGAGCAAAGTTCGAGTGTCGCCTAAGCCTGCCGCTGTGATTTATGTCCTGAGAGTAGAGGACTCTCAGCCCCCCCCCCCCCCAACTCCCCTAACATAAATACAAACACACTAACTATTTTTGATGCTGATTGCGATTGGAAAATCCTTTCAGAGGACGGACAGTTGGAAATATTAAACGAAACTGAAGACAAAACTCGAGAGAGAAGTAAGAATCGATTATTTAAAGTTGTCAGCGTGTACGGTGGACGAGCATGAACGAGGTTAGTTTTGCGAGCAATAGTCGTTTAACCTTTATACGGAACTAGCTAGCCATGTCTTTGTTTTCTGCTTTATCTAGCTATTGATTTCTGATATTTTCAAGTAAAAATAAACGAAAGTGTATTATTGTGAAAAAATAAAAAAGTTAAAGATTGTCACGGGTCAGTGTTACGATTTGAATAATGATTCAGAGTGGTAGCGATAACACTACCAAACGTGTTTTTATTACTTTTTGCAAGCTTTTCGTAAAAACACTGGTTTGACTCTGTGTGTGTTATACTGAAATAACACGCTTTAAGTTTTAATTCTAGACAAGTAAGAAAGTGAAGATTGTCATTAGTATATTGTGTTCACAGCAACGTTTGATTTTGTACAAATTTAACGACAAACAAGCAAGGTTTCGAATTGGATGTACAGGATGTTCCGAAAGAATTTTTAAAACTCTACGAACGTGTTGCATTTGTTGAAAGAAAGTTAAAATGTATCTTGCACTTTTTTTGTAATTTAAATTATTTTTCACGTAAATGTCAATAGCAATATTCCTCGATTCTATTTTTACTTTATCTAATAGAGAGAAGCAACGAATGTGTACTTAGATGAGTTATAAAATGTTTAGAGGTCAAAGGTGATATTTTTAAACATTCAGTGTATACGAAAGCTGTTTGCTACAGAAATAATAAACACATGACATTGTTACTGATATTGTAGCTCGATAAAAGTAAAATAACAAAAAAATGCAAGAGACGTTAAACCAACTTTTTTCTTTCGTAAACAATGCAATCCAAGAGTTTAGCGCATTCTTCCCAAATATCCTGTACAGATATAAAGGACTGAGTACATTAGGAGCGTTGAGAAGCGAAGCAATATAGTTGTCAAAGTAGAGTATGAAAATAAGTGAGGGAGAGCCAGTATTTGAGGCGTATATTATTCGCAGCAACGTTTGCTTTGGGAAAAGTTCAAAGACAGAAAAGGATCAGGCTCGGAATTGATTATAATGGGATTGAATTCACTCGTGTTGAGAAGCGAAGCAATAGTCGTGTAAAAGAAGAGTATGATGAAAGTAAGAGAGTGAGACGTGGTCCAGGTGGATATTGTTTGCAGAGACGTTTTGATTAATGGAGAGAAAAGCAGGGTAGCGCCAACGGCACGACGTTACTGTACGGTACGCTACGTCAAAGGCAGCCACCCTCTCTCCGTTATCCCCTTTGCCACGTCGCTACATCCTGGAAGCGAAGCAAGCAAGCAACCAGCCAGCTAGTCCAGTACAATTGAGTCAAAGTGAGCGCGCGCGCAAGGGAGAGAGAGAGAGAGAGAGAGAGAGAGAGAGAGAGAGAGGAGGGGGGAGTAGCGTTAATTCGACGAGAAGCGTACGACGGCCCTGAAATTAATCGCACTCAACTACTCCGCTGTAATTCTTAGCCCCCGAAGAAAGAGCGTCGGTGAGATGAACGCTGTACACTCCGCCGTTTGTAAAATGGAATTTGCGAGCTTACGAAAATATGGAAATTTTAAGACGGTGCGTGTGGCTATTAATACGAGGAGAAAAATAAAAGTAACCGCGCAATGTGGACAGAGAGAAACTTGTTTGCAGAGACGCAGCTCGCGCCAAAATCTTCGAGAAGAACGTAAACAAAATGATGCGCGGTCAACAGAACAGTCATTGGAGGGGAGGGGGGGGACAGCGCTAAATCCAAGATGGAGAATGAAGAGACTCACCAAAATCGTGGTCCTCGCTGCTGAGTATCCCCAGCCGAGACTCGTAACTGTATATCCAATAATAATCCACGGTAATGGGTGTTGGTAGCACACTGTAACTCTCACTTGGCCGAATTTCGGCAGATTTTACTATCACTCGAATATATGTACTATACATATATTTTATCACACTTGAGCCGATTACACATCCACGAGGTTAGCGCGCGACACTTTCCCAATGCACTAACGACGAGTACTTGACACGGCCATCGCGAAAATAGCACCAATCTTCTTCGGTGTCTATGCACCTATATGCGTCGTAATAGTACCACCACTGATACCATTACTACTCTGATCTCACACGATATCCGCCGGGAAGATTTACTCCAGCCTGAAAACCACAAATCCTGTTGGCACTTTTTTCCTCCTCTCCCGGCTTATGAAAAACGTGGCCGAAATGAAGAGCACCGCTTACGAGACTCGACAAACTTTGATTCACCGTTGGTTATACCTATATATATGTTATAGAAACTCAAATAGAGAGGACGTTTATAAAAAAAAAAAGTTGAGAGATACAAACATTACCAGAGTACAGACGCGACTCGAGAAAATTCAACGAAAAGGAGAAACTGACTCTTGACGCTTACGAACAACGGAGAAAAGTCAAGTGTTTTTACGCTTGCTGGGAAAATACTGACAAACCCTAAAGCTTTAAGGTAAACAAAAGACAATACGTTAAAGAGGCAATGTACGGTAGAATCAAGCCGTCAGTAAAGTTAATCGCGTTTCGTTTAAGGAGAACAGATGATTTTTAATTGATCGTCCAATCAAGGTGAAACTACGAGCGACAATAGACGGCAATTTAATAGGAAGGAGAGAGGTTTCGAAAAAAAATTGGACGAGAGAAAACGCGCTTTTGTTACGTAAAAGTGCGCGTCGGGTCCGAGTGCCATTGCCGACGATATTCACGAGATGGAAGGAGCCAAGAGGCGAGCTACACCGGAGACTCTCCATTTCAGCCAGTAATCCTCGTAATCAGCCATAACAGCAACAACTGGTACACTTTTAATGGCACAGATAAACGTAGAATGAATAATAAAGGGAATGTGAGAGAGAGAAAGAGACAGAAAGGCAGACAGAGCGAAAGAGAGGAAGGGGGAGAGAGAGAGAGAGAGAGAGAGAGAGAGATTAATATTACTGTGGCACTAGCGATGACAGAAGTTTTCACAGAAAGTGGCACATGACACACACGTCGCGAGTCTCTCCTCTCCTCCAAATAGTTTTTGGCCAATTTTGTTCCCTCTCTCTCTCCCGGAGAGAGAATCGAAGCAACGACTGTCGGAACTCTCGTTCGTCAGGGCGGTAGACTCGTTGCGCGCGATTTTACGGCCAGAGGAGTTTTACTGGGGGATTACATAGGCCAGGCGTTCGGACAGATTTCGCGGAGTGACATGGGGCAGGGGGAGGGGGGGAGAGGAGAGTCAAAGTCAGAATCGGAAAAAAAGAGAGATAGATTGATAGAAGATAGTGAGAGAGAAAGAGAGAAGGGGAGGGAGAGAGGGAGAGAGACAGAGAGAGAGAGAGAGAGAGAGAGAAAGAGAGACTGTTCGACGGAACGTTACGGTAATCCAAGAGCGACGGTGGTCCGACTTGAACTGAGCGCCGAGCGGCTGATCGAGGCCGACCGCCGAAGCGATCCGCCGATGACGACCGACTACGCTCGAATCATCCCCACCACCTCCCTCCCACTCGCTCCGACTTCCCTCCCCTACAATCCCCACCGCGCTACGCATTTTCAAGCCCGCGCTCTCTCGCTGTTCGCTCGCACCAACACGCGCACCGTCAACTTATCGGAATTTACTCGTTATACCGAATACGCGCGCGACCGACTACGATTACACGAAACGCGCAAGTACCATTTTTGAGCTCGCCGTGCTGGGAATAAACTTTGCCGCTTTATCTCCCTCTATTCTCTCCTCGATTTCTGCTCGTTTTTTCGTCCTCTCTGCAGCTCGAGCTACGGGCTATATTCGCGCGACCGAGGAACGACAAAAAAAGAGCACCGATAGGAAATTGCAAACAGCTGATAAGAAAATTAATTAACATCGATTTCTCAATGCTGCTAGCTGGCCCAGTGGATCTCGCTGGTCAGATAATTGCACGAACGAGTCGACGAACACGCAGCGTGCAATATATAGTGCACACACGCAAGGTGGTTAGGTTAGGGTTAGATGCGCGTCTTTTCTTGGTTACTCACACGCTTTTCTCTTATTCTTATTCGGACTGTACAGCCGTTTAATAACCTATCCCGATCCCAGCGTGGCCTCATCCATTTACCGTACGTTTAATATAACCTCGTTAATCTCATTACTGTTATTATCGTAATTATTACGCGCCGTGCCCATTACTATACTGTTCATATTAATCTTTCGATTGGACAAGTTTTTGTTGCTTTATAGTTGGATAAACTGATTGACAGGGGCGGAAGTAGTGACACTTTGGCGCCATTCGGATAATTATCGATTGTGTGTCGGGGAGAAAAACGCAAACTTGAAACTTTACAAAGTACGAGTATAGGTTAGTTTAGAAGGAAAAGCTGTGTGGCAGGAATGGCACAAGTCCAACAGATTTCAAAATGCTTCTTGGCAGGAGTGTATACGAGTACGATATTTGCCTTTGCAGATGAAAATTCCACTTAAAGATGTGTCATTTAACACAGGAAAGCCTATATCTTATCTTCTTCCTCATTTGGTCGAATTATCAATCGTCGATTGTGGAGATTCATTTTTCATCATTCCACACTTCCACAGTCGATGAATCGTATATATGTATATTCTTCTTTTTTTAAACGTGTTTATTCGTTTACCACGAATCAATTATTCTCCAATGGGATATTGCATATTAAAATTTATTAAACATTTATCGAGCCTCGTTTTGTTTTCCCGGTAATGAGTAGAGCTTTCGTATTTCGGTAAAATTGGATTATTTTCATCAATTTGACGCGACTTGTAACGCGGATAATGAGAAGTAAGAGTGATAATCGTTCATTGGAGCAAACGGACGTTTGATTATATTTTTTAACGAAAATTCATCCTGGCGTTTTACTTTTTTAGCTCGTGAAAACGAATCGATCCACTATTGCTACTCGTGTGCTAACAGTTTTATATATTAATCCGTCCTGAAATTTGGTTACGACTTCATAACCTATAAATCGTTAAATTCCGTGCTAGGCGGTTAATAATAGTACACAAATAGTCGGAGGTTCCAGGTGACTCGGAGGTTTTTTATCTTCATAGGGAAAACAGTTGGAAAGATTTGGTTGGCTTTCGAAATGCTTTGGGTACTTTCGTGCGTTGCGAAACAGACCAATGGAGGCCGACGATTTTAGGTCGTGACCCAGATTCTGTTCACGACGTATCACTCTCCCCTTCCTCCTCTACAAAAAAAATCACTGCTTTGATGATAGGTAAAGGTTAGGAATTCGGTCCCGATTACATCTGGAAATTTAAAGCTGCCTCGTAAATGCGAAGCAAGTGCAGTTAGTCCTAATTGATAAGATTTAAGGTCTCGCGCGCAAGTCTTGAAGCAGAGCTCGCAGTCGCAGGTCGCCGGTCGCACGCCGCCGGCAGAGTTTCTGCGCAGTACGCACTGCGCCGTTCCATTTCCAAGCTGTGTGTCGGACGACGTCGAGAGAGTCGAGTCGACCGCGTGTCGGATTAAAACAGTCCGAAGTTGGAGCCGAAGTTGGCCGAGCGGAGCCGAGCGAGCCGGGAAAGGGGAAAGTTGCTGGGCAGCTGTAGACTTGGCAACACTGTGAGACTCTCCTCATTCCTCCCCCAGTAACTCCGTGTGCAGCCTTCCTCGTTTTCCTCTTCCTGCGGGAGGCAAACCAAACCTAGACTGAAGCAATGCAGCGAGCTAAAAGTGCTAACTGCTTGCCTGTGCCCTGCACGTGCACGTGTTCTCTCTACGCGTCCGCTGACTACGCGAGGCTTAGCCGTCGTTCACGTTTCTTTCGTCGCTCAGGCTGGCCCCTACAGTAATTTCAATGCTAACAACAACCTCCCCCCTTATCAAACATTTCACCGATAAATTTTCGATTCTCGTCAAACGCGCGCTACCGTAAATCAATCTCCGAGAAGTCCCCGTTGTATCTTCGATGGTAAGGATACGTACAAATCGGCAAGCGAATAATGAATTATGGAGGTTATGTTACGCGACGCGACGTGTTTTCTCGAATCGGTTTCTTGTTGGTCGTCGTGGGTAGCGCAAAAAGCGGCTAATAAATGCGATATAAAAATGAAATATGAATAGAGGCGGCACACTTTGTGAGAGAGGCTGATGCTAGTGTGTATACGTATAGTTGGCTCGTAGTGTGAGTACGAGAACGCTATAAGCGTGGATCCAACGGGCGATGAAATATCGTTGCGTTGCTCGCACACAACTCCGCAGAGTCTGCACACGCAGCCATGAAGGATACTGCGCAAGGGTAGGTCAGTACTCCAGACTCGGCTAAATTGCTTTGTACTGTAAGCGCGTGTAATACCGCAATTCTAATATAGAGGAAAAAATGGAGTAAACTCACAGGTAAGCATTTCTTCCCGCCAAATATTAAACGTTAAATTTTATTTTCAGATAAACGAGAGAATATTTGCTGAATATTTGTGTCTATAACTGGGCTACTCTCTATGTGCACGGGAAGTAATTCACTTGAAACTCCTCTGCTCTTTAAGAGAAACGTGTAACTTTGGCCAATTCGTAAGAGACGACAACGATGTAATTACTTGCTGTACTATATATAGCACTCTACTTCAGTTTACCTCATCAGACCATTTTCTGAAAGCACTTGAGAGGAGATACCCGTCCCCCGAAATTCTACAGAGGATTGTAATTCTCTCTCCTATCTCCTCGCGAGTCTGGATACAACTGAAGTAATGGACCTGAAAATTCTCCGCAGCGATATCATCCTTTTTTCTCCATATGCGCTCTCGTGTACACATATACCTATATATGTATATAGCAACTAAATAAATTCTCTCGAAGCGAATTGAAGTATATCATTTGGTAATGTGTTGCAGGTACAGGTGGTCAAATCAAATGGATCCGATACGGGAGAGAGAATTCTGTCCCAATTTACGTAAGTGGTAATAAGGAATGCAATAAGTGTTCCACGAGTAAGCTCGCTCTAGCCGCGTTATAGTCAATTGGCCAATGGATAAAATTGAGCGCGAGGATAAAAATGCGATGGTGAAAATTGGGAAAATCATTGGAACTATTAGAGTAAAGCCTGGTCCTCTACGTCGGGAAATACTGTCTGTATGGCTTGAGAATAACGTAACCTTGTGACGCGTCACTGGGTTCGAGGATAATGGCAAGCTGCCAGATCGAGGCCAATTGGTCTAGCTAGAATATATGTATAGCGTACTAGTATGTGACATCATCCTACCCAATGTATACATTCTCTTCGTCCGCTGGATTATTTATGAAATCGCGTGAAATACGTATCGTGCATGTTGCACGGTGTACGATAACTGGTGAATAGAGTGGGAGAAGAGGAAGAAAATGAAAATGATAAGGTGGTTGAAAGGAATTACATGGTAAAATGTTACTTTGAGGAAGGAAACGACGCGACGTACGGTTCGAGGGAAGCGTAATCGGTGGCGCAGGTGTTTTAAGGGCGCTGTACGGGACTATACAGAGTGCTGAAAAATGATCAAACACGCGTCTAATACCTTTAAAATCGTCCTAAGATTGTTCAATAGAAATCCTTCATTTCTCTCGCATATTCTAGAAGCTGCTTTAAATTTTACTTTACGTTCTTACACCTCTTTCAAAGGTCCATGAATATATTTTTATAGAAAGTATAAGCCTGGATTAAACCAATAGCTCCATCCAATGAGATTTTAAATCTTAATTCTGCATTAGATTTCTAGCATAACTCACAAGAGGCTTACGTTTAAAATATGATCTATGATATTTATAGAGCAATATTAATTATCGAATTACTTTCCAAAACATAAATTACCTTCAAATGCGAGTCCACTCGATCTTTACAAATTTCTCTGTGAAAAATCATTTGACGATATACAGAGTTCAAATATATTTAAAGAATCCGTAGTCTTTGAAGCCTCACATACGTTTAATTACACTAATCAGAAGTTTTCCCTTCAGGGGGGATTTAAACTTACATTTCACAATATATCTAAAGTACGGGATTGTCGAGGTCACCCTTTATATACAGGATCATGCCTCACTGAATCTTACCTGACTGCGTACAGAGAGAGAGAGAGAGAGAGAGAGACGAACTTCCGTATCGCGGATACAAATACGTGGCAGCTGGCGAATAACAGACGTACAAGGCAAAGATGATAATTTCTTGGCTAAACTGACCTATCCATGACGAATACTCCTACTTAATGCATGCTTATTATTATTGCAATAATCCATTAATCAAACGTCTGGTGGTGAATCCTTTGTAGTAGAAGAAGGAAATCCGGTTTTTATCATATACCGGCGCTATTGGGATCTTGCGTGTATCACAGTTCCGTCAGTGAGCATCACTGACCTACCCTCCATGGGTTCCGGTTGATGGGCAGCAGGGTTATTGCCCCCTCCCCTTGTTTGCAACGTCCAGCCGCAAGGGGACCGTTCCACCATCCACCATCCTGCTTCGAATCAAGCCTCCCCCCCCCCCCTTCCCCCTCTCTCCCTCTTCCCCGCCAACTTTCCTTCGGCCAGCTGAAACATTAATTACCACAGCAACAATTATACCCCTCGATCGAATCGCTCACGTTACGTCGTCGATGTGGATAAACCGACGGTGAAACGCGCGACACGTCAGACGTTTATTTTCTGACGCGAAATGAAGGAAGTTATCGCCAGCTATTTTCAGTCGCGTTAACCTTTTGCTCGACCTCGATTCTCGCCAGACAAACCAACGATCGTCTCCTTTTCTTTTCCTCGCTGCCTGCCACTCGGCCATTCTTTTATTCCCAAGCAGCGACAAAAATTCAATTCTACTTTAACCTTCTTCTCCACCGCCACACTCATTCCCGATTCGAAAACGCGTGAGAAAGAAACATTGAGAAATCCGACGAAAATATTGCTACATAGCACATACGTAGTATATTACAAATAGCAGCGTAATTCCCAAAAGTATTTCGTCAAATACGAGTCGTGGCGTCTAGCCGTGGCTCCGCTTGACGCGTTGCATCCGAGGGAAGAAAAGTTAGGTTAAGTTATTACGTCACGATGCACGTGACATTACGCGGGCCTCTCCCGGGACTGTATACATACGTCAGCAGCCGAGGAGAATCTCACGTTTTGGCAAAATCGACGCGTTCGCCACTCGTGCGACGAGAGTATGACTTTTCCTACGAAAATTATAGAAACCATCCCACATCCGTGACTCGAATACTCCCCCCAAAATACTCTCCGTGCACTCGCGGATACTCGACAGTCCCAGGACTACGATTTTAATCTCGACAGGATTCGACTCTGCTAGAGTGCGGGAATCGCGTGGTTTTAAAGCGTTCGGAAGATATTGGCGGTGGTTCGAGTGGTTTTACTCGCGATGGAACGGCACGCGTACGCGTTGTGGCGTGACAGTCGAGCGGCAGAGATGGAAAGTCGTGGAGGAGAGTGATTGGCCGGCCGGGGGCCAATGAGGGACACCGATTCTCGCGAGCTTTCGTCACGACCCGCGAATCCCTATTCCGATTCCGAGGCTGAGCCGTGACTGACGCGTGCTTACACGCGACCTTGAACCTTCGCCACGACGAGCGTCCCTGACATTGCAACTTCCGCTCTCTCTCCCTCTATTCCCGCCGATTATCGCGATCGATTCGACCAGTCTGCCGTGCCGAAAATCTCCGAAGGCTTTTTCTCCATCGTCGCGGGAACATCGTTCGGCTTCGGTTTCTCGTTTCTCGCTCGTTTCTGACGTAATAAGCATGAATCACTGCACACGACCAGGCAGTGAAAGCGTCCGCTGATATAGAACGCTCGTGCTTTGATAACAGGTTATACATACAATGGCAAATGGCACATGTTCATATATATATATGGAAAGCCCTTATCGCTGATCGAAGTTTAAACTTAGAGCGTGTATCGCATGACACGAAGAATAACTAATCGAGAAAGATTAGAAGCGACTCTGTCTTTTGTTATGAAAAACAATCAAGCGTCGCTAATCGCTTATCATTGGCAAACAACGCTTGCGAAACCTCCAATAGCTCCGAGTTGTCCCAGTGAAAATTCTTCAATGGGAAACTTCGTTTATGACGGTTGAAAGCAGTTGTGAAGTATCGTTTCGATGATTCGTTATCGTTGAGTGAGAACTTGTGTGTTTCTGCAGTCTTTTTTTATCCCTATACTGCAGGAACGACTTGACAATAATTGTACCAATGCAATTTTTTCTATATAAACGTTCTTCGCAGCTGTAATCGAACGATTAATCGAGGGAAAATGGTAGCTGGTGAGAGTAATAAGTTTCTTGTGGTAATACGTGTGGTATAATTTCGCAAAAGATATTCTAGTTCCTTATCGGTTTCTTTTAGACGACTTGCCGTCGAGACGCTACTGTATCCTTCGATCAATATATATATATATATATATGTTGTTAAGTTGTGGCGCTAATAATTATAGACCCGGAACAGATACGAGATTTCTGAATATCCACGAGACTCCTGCTCGCTTTAATTAACAAAGAAAGGAAATTCCGCGCGCGTGCGCGCGCACGTATACACACACACACACACACTGACCAACTCGATTCGCTGTCGGAAGGAGGGAATATTTCAATCGAGTGTATTATTTTACGAGAAATCCCTTAGGGGCGAGATCGGTGCATTCACGAGTCCGCGACAATAAGGATAAATTCAGGCTAGAAATGGGATCTCCAGCTTCTCGCGAGAGTCCATTGGTGGAAAATGAGCGTCTACGCGTAACGGAGAGTCCAATGCTTGGCAATTAATAAGGAGAGCTTGTACTTAGCACTGACTAACCCCATTTGCTGGCGAAGCGAGAGAAATCCATTTCAAGGCGGCGCGCAACATTACCCCCGAAGCACCCCCGGCCCGAAGCACCATCGGAGTGGGTGGCAGGGGTGGCAGGGCCCTGAAACCCAGCCATGGTTGCCATGGCGACCGCGTCCTTCCCCGTGCACGCCTTGCGTAACCACACCACCCCTCCGACCCTCGTTCGATCCCTCCCCACCAACCTCCCCTGACACGACGTCACTCGATATCAACCTGCGATATCAATTACTCCGCCAAAACTACCCCTCCCCCCCCCACCCCACCCCACCCTCTCCCATTCAACCAAAATCCCGCTAAATTCACGGCTCCTCGCTTCCTTCCTTTTTCATTCCGAGTCCGCGCTTTTATCAAGACGTGGATCACGCTACGCCAAAGATCTTCCAATAAAAAGAACGCTCGTGCCTTGTCGTAGCTCGCGATTAGCCGGAAAACTTGAATTAATTCCTAATACGAGAGGAACAATGATGACAATTATAGGCAAGAAAATTTTGAACAGAGAAAACATCTTCTTACAGCTGTGTGTGCCTCGATGAACCAGAAAACTTGAATTTATTCCTCGTTAAAGTATATATATATATATATATATATATAAGATTGACGCTACGTCGAAGAAAGCGTTAGGTTAACAAAAAAAGGCACGAGTGTTTGATCGTACCTCGATTAATCGTCAAACATCGATTTATCCCGTCTATTATCTATTTCTCGGATTTGACGTCATCTAGCAAATAGACGTTCCAATTGCATTATTAAAATATCGTCCTCCGACGTCCAATCCTCGACGTCCTTCGATCTTCGCGACCTTGGCCCATAGATCTGCCGTTATATATATATATATATATATATATATACACGTCACGAGCGGCATCCCGCTCGTGTTTAATACTGACCCGCGAGAAAATTGGAATTCTCTCTTTCCCATTCCTCCCCCCTCTCTCTATCCACGGATGAAATAATCATTGTCCATTGGTACCCTCCTGCGAACCGTCTCGATTAGGATCAACCGAGCGACCAATCGCTCTGTAATTCTCCAAATGGTGGGGGTAATACCGGTGTCCAGAGGAATGCGCGATAAAAATCCATCGCGATTTTACCATTTTACGATTTCCTATCGCAAGGCGTTTTTCCAGGAAAGCGTGGATCTTGGCGAGGACTGCTAGGAGCAAGGACACCTTAACGATCGCATTAACGCAGCCATATTTGTGTCAGCACCGAGTCGCGTGATAAAATCCTGCACGGATTGTTCAATTGGTCGCTTCGAGCGCGCAAACGACTACTCTCCTGCTGGACCACTTGGCACCGCGTGGGGGGGGGGGGGGGGGGGGATCCAATGATCCCTCGTTACTTCGCCAGAATTTATGAAAATTATTTAATCATCGATTGGTCCATGTGCGAGCTCCACGCACGCACACACTCGATCCTTTCGACTCGCATGGTTACAGCACTTTGCAACTCGTTTTACATCATTCATCGAGAGAAATATTAGCTAATATTTATGAAAAAATTGTACTAATTAAGGAAATCAAGAAATTATCATCGAGTGAATATCTGACAGCTATATCGAGTATTATAAACGTTGATCAAGTGAATTCGTTTAAATGACAAAATTCGATATTAAATTGAGAAGCTAATTATCCTTGTGGGGAGATAAAGAATAAATTAGGAATATTATTTTTTCCATATATAATATCTTAATAAAGTCTGTAACCTCGCGTAAGAGGTAGTAAAATCATAAAACCAGACGAGGATTGCACCTGTCTGCACACGATCGTCAATTATGCACATATACACATATCGAAGGATTATTATTATTATAAGGATTGGGAAGCTCGTTGCACGAGTGAAATTAAAGAAAAATGATCAACGCTTGGTTCCAGCGAGCGATACCGTTATCGCTCTTTCTCCCCAGCTTTGTAATTCCTTCCAAGCCGGATGAACTACGCATTCCACTGCAAACAATAGAAAGTATAACGATTATGGCTTTTGCTCAAAGGGACCGCTCGCCTCGCTCGTTCGTCCATGAAGAAACGATTTTTAAAGCGCTAAAACTGCAGATAAAATTAAATAACAAATACCTCCTCCCCCTCCACACTTTTTATCAACTTCGTAATTATTTTACGCGTCTAATTAAAAGCATATTTCTATCTCGGCTAGAATTTTGATCGGCTTTATTCCATACAACACTGGCAGATTTTCCGATAATGCTCGTGCTGTAACTCGACGTTTAAACCCTTTTCAATTCTATCCCGAATAACCAAACGCATGGCAAACCTATATGCATATTTATTTATTTGCAACCTTTTCAAGTTTGTAATTATTATGTAACGCGCGCGTGTCGTTTGAATAAAAAATTGCATGAAAATAGAAAATTCTTCATATTCTCTCTGGAATCTCGTTAAAAGGTGTCTTTGAAATTGGATGAGGATCTTCCAGGTATTTTGCTTTTTTCTTTGTGAGTTAAGAATAGGGTATGGAGCATGGTATAAGGAGGATCGAGGCTGAGCCCGTAAAATCGTCTTATCACCTGCGACGTCATTCTCCTTTTACGAGCAACGACACGTTGCTCGCTATTGACCCGAGAGAGGATAAGCAAAACATCTTATGATCCCACTTACTCCTGATAAACCTACACCAGCCATATGATCTCTCTCCTCCAACTACAAAATTTATTCTCTCTCTCTCTCTCTCTCTCTCTCTCGAACCTTTGGCTCGTCGCGTTCCAAGAGCCTCGATTAAATTACCATCAGCTCCATAATCCAATACTTTCACTCTTAATAATTCCACTGGATTTCCCCGACAATTGTACAATTCCTGCTGTCACGTGACTGTAGCTCTCCGAATAAAAAGGGGTGACTGCGCGAGCGCAGGTTGTTTTACAGGTTGAATATAACGGGACTGGCCTGCCGATCGCAGGACAGGATGCAGTGGAACTGTGGATTGTGGAAGTAACCGTTGGCGGTTCACTGACCGACAGACTGATCAACTGCGTCAACAGTGTGACGTCACGGATTCTCCATCTTTGCGTTCCACCAATTAAGAGAACAAAGTACGTACGTATATGCGTAATGCGTACACATATATATGCGTGTATACGAACTGAAATAACAACGGTAAATGGGTAACGCTAATGTTTGATGGAGAACAAAAAAAAGAAAGCAAAAAAGAAAAAAAACAGAAATAAGCTGTGGCAAGAAGATTTTGCTTCGGTTCAAAGATCAGTACAAAGAGATCCGAGCCGAAGCCCATTACGGCAGTCTTTCCTATAATCCTGCTTGAGGGATGATATAGGTTTTTCCAGGGTGCACAACCGAGTTTCTTCCCACTTTACCCTCAAACCCCAAGCCATTTTCTCCGATCTTTCCCCGACCGACCGACCGACTCTGCATCCCTTTCACGGAGGGTTCTCTTTCTCTCTCCCTCTCCGGAAGCTTGTAAACTTACTCGACGAAGATTTTATTTTCCTGCAGCTTGTGCTTTCTTTCCTCCATCCTCGTGCTCCCTCCCCTGCCTTATCTAGATGTGAACCTGGTTATTCCATTGGACATCAACATTGATTAATTTCTGGAAAAGAAAAAAGAAATAAAAACATGCATCCAAGTTGTGGAAAAGTCCATCGGTCCTCGTGCCAGTGCAGTTGGCTTACCTACGGGAAACACCAAGTTCGCATTAGCTGGTGCGTGCACGCCAATCGATATTAGCTTTGCACGCTTCACTCCTGACGCCATCCAATACAAACACAAACAAGGACATCCATGCAGAAAGAAACGACAATCCAGGACCATCTTCCATTACACGCTAACAAAGTTTTAATGAACTCGCCATTTTACAGCGTTATATATGTGTGTGTGCGTTTATCGTACACCTATGCGATCGCTCGTGTTACATATAGAAACGAGTTTTGGCTTTTTCCCCCTTTCTACCTAATCGAATGTTAATTAGCTTTAGCCCGAAATTTATTGAATTACACGCTCCACGCAACAGCAAGTACCGCAACAATAAACCATCGAATTTAGTTTATTAGCGAAACTCGTTTCGCGATTTTACACTCGCTAAAATTATTTACTTTGAATTTTCATCGACTCCAGTGTGTGTGTGTGTGCTTGCTTCCATGCATCGTTGTAACACTATTTCACACGACGCAGCTCTCTTCTATATATATAGTTACATCAGTCGTAATGCTGGAATAATGCCAGTGCTTTCCATTCTCGAAACTTGGGACTTGGGACTCTGTCTCGTTGAGCAGGATGACGAGAGGAGAGTGCGCAGGGGGTGCAAGGGGTGCAGGGCGAACCATATTTCCGCGATACGAATCTTGAGGCATGCATCCGAGATCCGTCAGTTACCAGCTTAACTTATGTGGATATTTGGCTAGTCATCCAGGAGAATTTAACCAATAACAGCGAGCTTACACGTTCCTCTAAATTATTCTCTAGAAAATAGTCAACTAGCAGAGATTTATTGCTGCTGTATATTCTCAAGTGTAAATATCTGTTTCCCTTTACGAATTTTCATTATTACAGGGTTTATAGATAAACAGGAAATGTGGACGAAAGAAATAACAAGAGGCGATCGAGATTTCTTCAAGGGACTTCCGGTCCATTATTATTAAGCTAAATAACTATGAGAGTCCTTTATTTTCACCAATTGTATTTTTTTTGCTAATAAACTATTTGATATATATAATTTTAAAAGTTTGTCAGTTTAAGAAAACTTGCAATTCTCTTTTCGAGAGAAGAATGGTGTCGACTCTCTGTTTTACATTTAATGATAAATAAGAGTAAACTTGGGCATTGTTATAAATCATAGCCTGGTAAATCGGGAACAATTAGACATTTATCGGCGTTCCATTCTCGAGTGTAATTAGCAATTTTCAATGCAGGACGATCGAGAAGAACTAGACGGAAAGGGAATAACAAGAGGTGAATCGGACGTCTCCCACGGGACTTCCGGTCGACTCGTACTCATCTTACACAAAAGACAGCCCCAACTTTCCTAACCTTATGACCGTACAATCGTTTCTTACAAGCGCCATGAGCGTTGCGTTATTATTATTGATCAGTTATCGAAAGCATATTTGTCAAGCGCTCAGAGTGGATTTTTTCAGAATAGAGCAAAATATTGATTAATCATGCTGGAGATTCCACTCGATAAGGATCCATTTGACACTTCGATTGATAGAAAAAGAGAAAGGACCAAAATGGCGGTTAGAGAATGTCACAAGTTGGATGGCCTTAAGGGTTTTTAAAATCGATACTTCCTTGCCACGTTGTCCTTTTCTTTGACAGAGTTATTGTGTTATCTGTCGTCCACGCTGCTGCTGCCATTACGAGACAGGCAGTTCGATATATCGATTCCTCGCAGTTAAAAGGATAGCGTCGAGAAAAATTTACGTCGACGTTAAGCAAACTCGATATACCCATAAATCAATAATCTTCCTTGATTGATGTTAATATTGCGTGTTAAAAAATATCTTCGAGAAACAATGAAAATAAATTAAAGTGAGTAGTTGGATTGGAAGGATTTGCGTGTAAGTATAAAAGCAGTCCCGAATGCAGGGAGTGATAAGTGGGTTATTGGGACATGCGAGGAGGTGAAAGAGGTATCGCCCACCAAAATGGGAGGGGAAGACCTTCGTCCTGTAAAAGGATATGAGGAGAATTCTTCGGTAGCTATGGCAACCCATCATCTATATATATATATATATATATATATGCTGTGTGCGAGATCCCCCCCCCCTCCACCTCCTCCCTCCATCACCCAACAATTCTTTTCTAGCCCCTCAACGCAGGATGTTGTTCTATATAGGCAAGGACGAGGACTAATACCTTCAAGGACCAAGGACTCTCTCTCTCCCTCTCTCCCTCTCTTTCATTCAATTTCTCCTTTCTACCACTCGTTTCTCAAGATGATAAATATTTGACGCACAATCCATTAAACTCATTCTCCTATAACACAAAAGTAACTCTCCTGTAGAAACTTATCGTACAACTTTTTATCTTTGCGTATTTGAGGAAAAATAGAAAGCAAGTCTCGGGAGAAAGATCTAATTGAAAAACTTCATATCGAATGGTTTCTTGTGCTCTCGTTACAAATATTAGAGATGACCAGTCGCGTTAAAAAGTGTGCCAAGTGTAGACATCTATCGTCGAATGCACAAAATACCGCAAACAAACTTGCTGCGTAGTTGTCGCAGTGGCTCACAGATCGTAGCACCTCCCGGAGTAAAACTGTATTAACGAGAGAGACCTTTTAAAGGTGGATATAGTAGATTTCATTATTGTTAAAAACTAATTAATTATGAACATTTAAAAAATATCTTTAACACACTCTACGTTTTTCCCTATTAGGATCTTTTCTCAACATTTATAATTGATTATCAACAAAAATTTGATTAATAATCTTATAAACTATTAACATTAAGTTTTCTGATTTTTGTTTGTTAATGAATAACATGAAGATAATATTGCGATATCTTATCAGTTCGTATATCCATTACAGGCCTATTTAGATGGATGATCAGATTTTAGTAATAATTTTATTTTATTGAGAGTCACACACACAGATTTAGACAGTTAAAAGAATTAGAGATTTGCCACTGATATATATACAGTTGCAGCATTAAATAACTGATAAATGTTCATTTGCAAATGTAGTTTCACCCAACTCGGAACGAAATGTAACTCGATAGAGATCGATTCCGAGACTATCCCTATACTTTGTCACTAGATTCTTCCTGGTTTTTCAGGAACTAAAACTGACATGCAATTTTTGCGCACGCAATACGCACATGGTTCACGACCACGCGAGATTCTTTCGCGAAAGTTAGTCGGAAGCAGAATATTGGATTTTGCGTTATCAAGACGCATGCAATTCTTTTCTATCAACATAGTTATACAAACACGAGTTATTTTGCTTGGAATCGTCTATGCTGTCAGAGATAAAGGTGCTTTTTATTTTCCTTAAAGCATATACTTTACAAAATGTACATGCAAGCATCCTGTTACTATTCTGGGCTTTTGGGGAACCAAGCACGCTTACTATTATTATTATTCTTATTACACATGCACGACGCAAGCTTTTCACCCATGACCCGTGCAACTTTGCAAAAGCTGTAACTACAGAAAAGATAAATAAATCTCGACGATGAAAACATTAAATACAAATTGAGACATCGAGTAAACGTTAACATTCGAGCATAAGTCATATCGTAACAAACAAATCATTTATCGTCTTTGCGATTTTTTTCGATTTTTTTGAAAATATTAGAGAGAGAGAGAACAAGTATGGTCCGAAATGGAAAGAATTATTCTGCCAGTGCCTCCTCATCCGGGTATATGAAATTTCGAACAACATTTATCGCTGCTAGCTGGAATGGTCTGCCCGTAGGTTATCGTTTTACGACAATTCAACATGTTCCATCGTCTGCACGATAAATTCACGGTTCGCTGTATTGATATTCCTTTTATTAAAACGCTCCCTCCCACTCGACAATGGAAAAATCGAAGCATAAAAATGATACAAGATTATAGGATTAAGATTTAATTTCTATTTTGTCCAACTTGACCCAAATTTTCAAATACTTTCTCCTACTCGATTTGTCAAATTGTCAAATTGGTACCTTAACGTTCAAAGCGATTATTTCTCCTCCGAATATTAAAACCTACGAGGGCCAATCGGATCGAAGGAATTCGTTCGGACATTTTGAAGTATGCCAGGAACCTTGACCCTTTGAGATAATTGGAATGTAATGAAAAAAAAGTGGCTGTTAGACGAGTTTTTTTCTCCTTTAAATGAAGCAACGCTATTACTCCGCGACGATCCTTTAAATTTTTGAAAGTTCTACACAGAAAATCGCAAACTTCATTTATACCACTCTATTTATACTTATCAACTTTTTTCCTCTATAAATCTTATTTCCTCCCACAACTCGAACTCTCAATGCAACACTAATTATTTTTAACAATCGAGTTTGAGATGGCGTTAATGCAAATAAATGAGATAAAAGAGTACAGTTGCGCAGAATAATAATTCCAACGATGGATATAATAATGAATTATCGAGAAGCAATCGCAGATCAAGATATCTCGGTAAACGCGAAATTTACTTACATTTCCTAGCGATGGAAAGCTAAATCTGACAACTCGGATAAACTAGTCTCCGCGTGGTATCTAATGGACTCTTTCTCTCCCTCTTTCTCTCTTTTTCTCCCTGAGCCGGCTACGTCATACAATGCAGCCGCTATATAGCGGCTAAAATAACATTTTAAGCGAGTAGTCGCGCCGCGCCTCAAAGTCGCTTCGTACTGGGATCGGCTCAACCCGTCGTACACGTATAATAAAAGCTCGGAAACCCAGCTCCAGCTTTTTCAATTCTCATTTGAAAAATTCAACAATTTTAATATCCTACTTTCCACCAGGAGAACGCACGCTAATACAAATACTGTTTCCTATTTATTTCGTTATTTTAATTCCTTATAATCCTAGTTTAACATTGTGAATACATAGATCGATGAAGATTTGCGATGAGCATTTGAGATAGCTTGGAAAATTTCACCCTTTTTTAGGGGTAGTTTGGATTCGAGCCACTCTTTCCTTTCGAGTGACATTGTGATTTATTCGCGAACTGGCATTGGCCAATTGGAAAAGTTTGTTTGCTACACTTGTCAAAATATACGCTTGACACTGGGTAATGCCGATAAATTATAATGATAACAGTCTTATCAGGAAAGCGCTTCTTGTCCGGTCAAAAATTAAATCTCAATTTGTCGTTTTTGCAGTGAATCCCTACTTTTTCACAATTTCAAGATGATTACTGCGATACTTTTGGCACTTGCCATTGCTTTATTCGGTTTTCACTATTTTATCCGTAAGGGAAGAATAGGGAGACTGATTTGTAAAATTCCAGGTCCTAAGTCTTATCCGATTATTGGAAACTTGTACGCCTTCAAACTTTCGATGAGTAAGCGCAAGAATTCATCATTAATTTCATAACATTTTTACAGTCAGATTACAGTGCGTTTTATCTTTTTTATTTAGAGGAGCTTTGGACGTATTTGAGATACTTGAATAACGAATACTATCCAATTTATAAAATCTGGAGTATAACGACTGCTTTGGTAAATATTCGACATCCGGATGACGCAGAGGTAAAAATTATTAGATATATATATATATATGAATGGTGAAAGGATTTGAACATTTTTTATATAATCCAGGTTCTCCTTACGAGCACGAAACATATAGAAAAAAGCGAATTGTACAACTTTTTACACCCTTGGTTTGGCACAGGACTGCTAACCAGCACAGGTAAACAAAAATCCATTCATAATAGATAAAAAGAAATCTTCGTTTCAGATTTTGTTTCTATAATTAAACACGGCTGCTCATCGACTCTTTAAATGTTATTCGCTCCACACAAACTGTAAACATTTCTCCAACTGATATTTAACCTTTTTTCTTCAATTCCAGCTTTAATCGCGCCAACTCTTTTATAAAGCAAGAATTAACTTTAAAAGTTTATTTTATCTCAAGTGAAAATAGCTTGTGTTGAATCGTAGACTGAATTTATCATTATTAACTGTTAAAGAAATTGCAGTATTATCAGAAAAGCTTATAAACCATCGTAAAATACACGATATGATATGATTTATGACAATTATTATACTAATGAACCGGAATGTCTGGATAAAATCGTATCTGCGGATTGCAAAAATGTGATTGGTTCTTCAGTTCTAGAGAGCTTAGATAATATATCGTCGGCTGAAAGTGCGGATTTCAAATTTGTAAATCTAGCTTTAGATAATTCTTGCTTCTGTAAACTCATCAGAGTTTTATCATCGATCAATGTGACTTTTAAATTTAGTATATATCGCAATTATTCTCTTATCAATTTACACTGTGTTAAACTAGTATCGCTGGTATTCACTTTTCTAGGTAGCAAATGGCAAAATCGAAGAAAAATCTTGACTCCAGCTTTTCACTTTAACATTCTTCAACAATTCGTGGACATATTCGTCGAGGAATCAGAGAGAATGTGCGATTCATTGAAGGTCGAAAAGGGTCCGGTAGTCATGGATCTAGTTCCTCTTCTCAGTGAATCCACGTTGAATGCAGTTTGTGGTAATTTTCATTTTCATTTCGCCTTGATTAAATCTCGTCCATCTGAAAGAGTAAAAAAATTATAACTAGAGAAAAAAATTTTTGCATGCAGAAACAGCTATGGGAACTTCTTTGCAAGGTCGTGGAGAGTTTCAATATAAATATCGCGAGGCTGTCCATCAAATGGGCGAGCTGCTTGTGCACAGGTATATCTGAAGACACGTATGCAGTACATCGACAGAAATTAAAAAAAAATATTGTACACAGTCGAGAGAGGCACTATTCTTTTATGCAGCAAATTTTTTTACAACACTAGCTTGATTGAGTAGATTGATTAAACGCTGAACGATTCGTTTGCTACTCAGATTGGTGAACCCCTGGCTACACGAAGACTGGATGTTCGCACTCTCACCCACTTACAGACGTCAAAGCAGAATCCTCAAAATTTTACACGGTTTTACAAAAAAGGTAATTTTTTTAAACAATTTTTGTGGGATGAAAATGAAAATGTATTTTTGTAGATTATAGGAGAAAGAAATGTTTATCACAACATAACTGGCGGTCGATATTTAAAGGGATTTGAAAACAAGCCAGGAGTCCCTGTAGATATGCAGGAATCTGACGAACAACCTCTCAAGAGTAAGAATTTTCTTCTACTATTATTAAGAAAAAAACGATAATCTCAAATGTTCCCTTCTTTTAATTTATCAGTAAGAAAAAAGAGATTAGCCATGTTGGACTTGTTAATAGCAGCCAATAGGGATGGGAACCAAATAGATGAAAATGGAATTAGGGAGGAAGTCGATACTTTTATGTTTGAGGTAATTATCTTCTAAATTATATCATCGCAGACACTATTGCCAATGAAAGAGCAAATCTTTTAGGGACACGACACTACTGCCCAAGCTTTGGTTTTTGTTATTCTCTTACTCGCTGAACACCAGGATGCTCAGGTAACTCTTGACAATTTTTCGAGACTCTCGTTATTCACGAGGCACATTTTCAGGAACGTTGTAGACAAGAGGTGGAAGAAGTTTGGCTGGAGAATGATGGGGAGATAAATGCGCAAACTTTACAACGCATGCCTTATCTGGAACGTTGCATCAAAGAGTCCCTGAGATTATACCCGAGTGTTCCATTTATCTCTCGTTACATCGAAGAAGATTTACATTTGAGTATGCACTTTAACACCAAAGGCAGAATATTCATTTTGGCATAGCTTCCATCGACTTGACAATTTCTTTTTCTTTCTCCAGAAAAGTACATCATTCCTGGAGGAACCATAGCCCACGTTCACATCTACGACGTCCACAGAGATCCAAATTTCTGGCCAAACCCGGAAGAATTTGACCCAGACAGATTCTTGCCGGAGAACATTATAGGTCGACATCCATTTTCTTACATCCCCTTCAGCGCTGGTCCTCGTAATTGCATTGGTAATTTTTCCCCTAATTTGGTAGATGCAAAATCAACGAAATTAATGATAATGTTATCGAATAAAGCGAATTTTTGTTTCAGGTCAAAAATTCGCATTTCTAGAGATGAAATGTCTCGTTGCATACCTGTTGAGAAATTTTCACATAGGGCCAGTCGATCGGATCAAAGACATTGTTTTCATGGCTGATCTAGTATTACGAGCTTCCCATCCACTGCGTGTCAAATTCACACCGATCAAACATTAAAACTCCTCTTTGCTCCTTCTTCTTATCAACCTAATCATAAACATTATTCCTTGTTAGCATATAATCGTAAACAAAATCAATTTCCTACAGTAGTAAAATAGAGTTTAGCGTTAAAAATATACTTGCCTAGATGTAAGAACTGAAAACGTGACCATGTATTTTAGGATAATTAAAAGACTGTAGATTCTCTTTTTTAGGATAACATTGTGGAAATCAGTAAACGAACAAAAATCATTTTATCTTTTATATTCTCAGCGTTAGAATATATGTTTTTTATAAATGAATGTTGAAAGATTTGAAAAGACAGCAATAATTTCACAAAAAAAAGAAAATACAATCTAAGGCCTAGTCAATTTTGTATGAAATCAATAGAACAAATAAATACATTCTTAGCATATCTCTAGTTCGACAAATTGCGATAGCGTTTCTTTAAGGAAATAATATAATAGGTGTATACGATGAATAAAGCAGATACATTATACTTTACAACAGAGCCTGTATTTCGCATAATTTCTTTACATCAACCGACTATCACTGCTTTTTTCTCATGTACTAAGCTTAATCCGCTGAAAACCATACATAGTTCGACGGATATTCGTTTTACATTTTCCGGTTAGTATAAAGCTAATATATTATAACGTGTATACAATATATACCAGCGCGACTGAGCACTGTGCTATCGCGAATTATTTCCTCTTAACGTCTGCTTACTCTGTCTATTTTCCAGCCTCGCGTTGTAAAAAGTTTATCCTTCATCGACAATAAATTATGCTCGCATAACTGTGCAACTTCTCGCATTGCAAGTGTCCTACCAAACAATTTTTCGCAAAATCCTTCAAACGTTACAGTACAAATTCTTTGATAAAAACTTTGAGTTACATTGACTATGGTACATGTAACGAGAAATTTGATAGTTTTGCGAGCTAACTCGATTGGAAATCGCTCGATTTCACCTGTAACATATGGCAGGAGCTCTTTAACCAATTACGACAAGATATTCTTAGGATCTGCGAGACATTGAACAAAAGAAAAATGCAATATCTCCAGGGAGTCTCGAGGAGACGAACGAGAAAAAATAAATAAATAAAGTGTGTCGTTTTATAAACGGCCGTATCAAAAATAGAGAGCAAACGGTAGACGGGGGCGCCCCCGTCATTTTAAGAGTTACTATCGGTGACCTATACGCGTAACACGCAGAAATATCGTAGCAACGATATTTGGATACGACGTATAGTCACTCATACGCAGTACGTATCTTTGGTGACGTTGCATTTGGTATTCTTGCATGTGAAAGGTACAGATTTCTTTTTTCTCATACTTCCCTAATTCCGTTAACATTAATTAATTCCTTTCTATAAAATCTGGGGGGGGGGGGGGGGGGAGGGGATAATTTTTCCTACACGAACCCTTCACGCTTAGGTCGTACATACTTCCAATTGAACCGAGTTAAATAAGTGAGCTTGCACCATAACTGCGTCTCAAAAGCAATTTTTAATATTTATATATTTATTAAAAATTTGCGACGCGCTAATTTATTAACAATGAATCTGTTTGGAGTCACTATTTTTTGTGTAATAACAGCCTTACTTTTTTACGTCTAAATGGTAAATCTGACTAAATGCAGGGTATACCCTACGTAAAAAGAACGATTCTTTTTGAGATTTAGAGAAACTAGCATCAACAAACCTATTATGCTTCTTGTTTCAATATATTTCAATGTCAATTGTCTTGTCATCGTCGCAAGAATTTTCTTTCCGATTATCGAAGGAACTTTGACGACTTTGGAATGATAAAGGAAAGTAAACAAAAAATGACTGTGGCGTGCGTAAAAACGGTAACTTGTCTTTTATCTAGAAACGTAAAAAAAGACTATAAATCACGCTCTCACACTCAGACACAAGATTGGAATACAAATAGCTTTAAAAAATTTGATCGTGATGCAAAATGAGTAATCGTATATCGGAGCTACTGATTAAATTGTATTAGCATAATGTAGAAATTGTTATACCCGCTGCAAGGTATAAGAATAGAGAATTAAAAATTACTATATCAGCATCGACGAACGAAGAACAAAACAAATTTTAAGCATCTGGCTGATAAAAGGATTACAAGTTTATTCTTATAAATAATTAACATGCATGTTGAAAACACACTAGGAATTGGTTCCATTCGAATCGAAGCAAACTCTAACGACGAGACAGTGGACGTCGATTGAAAATGCAAAGACCGTGTGATTATTATGAAACGGCTGTTACAACACAACCAATAAAGAGCTGCTGACTACAAAGTATACCGATAGAACGTCGGAAGTATCAAAGATTTGAAATTTGATGCAAGATTATCAATACGATCACCTTTTAATAATTGTTAGCCGCTCTACCTCTTCGACCACAAATATTCGCAGGGAGAGGAGGGGCGATCGTCCTGAATAATTTACTTACGACATTCGTCTCTCACACTAATAGAATGTCTTCACTCGCAAAAGGGACACAGAAATGAAATAAATCTGGCTAAATCGATACGCAATTCTATACTACATCACAATCAACGTATCACTATGTTACAGCTTGGAAACATTAACGCTTTGTTTTCTAATGCAATTCAAATTCTCTTCTTTATCTCCCTCTCTCTCTCTCTCTCTCTCTCTCTCTCTCTCTCCCACTCTCTCATTATCTTTATCCAGCTTTAACATCGATTCGATCTTATTGCGTCACGTCGAAAGATACTTCGCCGGGTAAATTGTAATAATTATAATAATAGTAATAGTATAATAGATATAATTAGCACGAGAAACAAATAAATACAGTAAAATTATATTAGGAGTCATTTGTTATAAAAAGAATGAATTCTACACTTTGGTGTATGTGTCACGGGTATTGTGTCTGAATCGTGTGTGCACGTGTGTGTGTGTGGGTGTGTAACTTTGAGTGTCTAATATTCCCTTTCGGTAAATCGGGGAGACAAAGGCTTGGCCAATGCATTCGGAGATGACATTATGTTATTTATGAGTCTAAGCATATCTCACAAAAAATATTAGAAGCTTGCCAATGGCAAGAAGGCAATAAAGCAACATTAGTCCGTGAAAAAATGATTCAAGACGGTTCGATAGAAATCGGTAGCACGAGGGAGAAAGTTTTCAGTAGATACTGTTGCTCAGTCTCACAGGAAATTATGCCAGCTAAGGCGTAATTTCATGGCTCGGCATGAAAACCATTATGGTTTAGAAGAGAAGGAGGAGGAGTTTGGCTGTCCCCACCGGGATTATCAGAAACAGCCACGAATCGGTATGCGAACCCGTCTCGTTCTTGTATAAAGGTATTTTGTATGTATAAAATCGAAAGGCACTTTTTCGCAAGGCACACGTAGAAAGCTCGCGTCCCGAATAGGCTCCTGCTGAAGGAGACATAGCTTCCCATTTTTCTTCACGCGAGAGTTACTTTGGTAATGACTAGGTCATATTCTATAACGCTATTTTTTCTTCTATTTTCTATTACTTTAAAAATTTTTTTTTTTTTTTTTTTTTTTGTAGTATAAAGCGCGTAGAGTTGGAGAGTGTGTCTATTATGGCGTAGCATATGCTGGCTTAGACGCAACAGATGCCTGAGGAAACTCAAGTTGGGTCGTTGTTCTTGCTCTATGGCCACGTGCGGAAGAGTGGTGGCTTCGGAAACGAAAGAATAATCTTTACAATCGAATTCTAAAAGATCGCTTAAAGGCACGGATTGTTGGCAGAATTACGCTCGATTTTATCGAATATTTCTGTTGCTGCAACGCAACGCAGCCGCACGAGTTTCGAGTAAAGAGCTTAAAATTGAATTCGGTAATTGGGGCGAGGTATCGACCTGGCCTTGGTAGGAGGAAGCGAGGACGTGGAAGCTTCGGAACTCGCAGTTCCTCCGGAGTCCCTGGCACTCTTGCTGCTGACAGTGCTGCCGGTGCTCTGGCCGCGCGAGTTCACTTGCTTCCTCAGTGTTCCCTTGCCGTTGTCACCGTCGCTCAATCTCCCATACTCCCCGATCCTCCTCGAGGGCGGTGGGATCAGAGAACGAACCTGCTCCCGATGCTTCACCATTTCCATCGAGCTGGGTGACTTCTTTCTCTCTATCTCGTTCTGCAGCCGCTCGTAATCGTTGCTCGACGATGGTTTCTTCAAGTTTTGGCCGTAAGACTCCGAGGACTTCTTTCTCCTTTGAGCCTTTGTGTCGAATCTACCGTACTCCAGGGTGCAGTTACCAGAATCCCTGGATTTGATCGGTGACGCGGGCTCGATCACCGGTCCAGGGTCGGATTTCTTTCGAGTCTCCGAGTCACTGAGACGACAGTAACGAGAGCCCGAGGAGGATTTCAAGCTCCTCGGGGGCCTCGGGAGCGAGCTGGGTGGGAGGCTTCCGGCTCGTCGAGGTTCGCCCTCCTGCATCCTCTGTCGCTGCGAGCTTCTACCCTGTTTCTCCAGCAGCATCATATCCTCGGGCTTGCCGTCCGACAGGCGCGACACGTTGGCCTTGAAACGGGCAGCTGCGCTAGCAAACTCGATGATCCCGGCTGACGAGGCTTCACCCCCCGAGTCGTCCAGCAGGCGAGACTTGCTCGACACTGTACTCGAGCTACCCGTGCTATCTACACCCGCCAATAGTGGCTTGGGTATTTTTCCTTTTCGCGACGCAGTGCCTGGATTAGAGAATCCTGGAAAACAGCAAAGTGCCCGCTGAAACAAGAGAACAAATCGCCCACGTTCGATAGGATACCGGGACCTGGAATTGGGTTAGTGCTCGCCACAACAGCGCATGCACACTCGGGATAGGGTCTGGTTTCAGGATTAGTGGGAGTTCTTTTTAAATAAATCAACCAAAAAGGAACAAAACAAAAGAGAACCATCAATTTCACTTACGCTATAGTCTCTATTCTGTTAAGGACGTCAGAAAATAATTTGGTTTCGAATTAAGACAATCTTTGTTTGTTTTTCTTATTTAATTGCCGAATCGTTCTATCCATTCGATAGAAACATCAATTTTGCACAGATATAGATAAAAAAAAAGTTAAAAAATTACTCTCTATCATTAATTACACATTGTTAAGTCACACAGTGAAATGCAATACATGTTATATAAATCAGAAATAGTTAACTTTTGTTGAAATCAAGAACATCACATATCGTTCGAGAATTGTAATTCATGTTAACTGTTCCTGCTTTCGTATAAAAAAAAGTCAACTCGTCACTCGCAAAGCACACTAATACCTTCAAGTGTAATTTCTCTAGTTTCTCATGTTCCACGGTAGCTATTATATACGAGGTAAAATAGAAATAAAGGATGTTGAACCGCTCAGAATCAAGTTTGATGGTAGCAAAGAAGCCTGACTGATTCGATAATCGACAAGATAAAAATGTTCAATCTTAAACGTCATGTGGCACCAAATGGTTAAATGTATAAATATTGTAAAAGGAAAATTAAAGCAACTAATTAGAATTCGAATATAAAAGCTGATTTATAAAAATTAATTAAAAGTCGATCGTTTGAAAGGATTTCTTTGTAATAGAGAAAATTACACCTTCGACATTCTTCCTACCTTACTGAGCAGCTGCGAGTCGAGTTCTTTGAGCTGATCGTCAAGACTTTTGTTAGTTTGTTCAAAGCTGCCCTGCTTCCTATATTTATAACTGTCCGCAACTCCGTACGAGCTGGTGCAGCCATAACCACTGCCTCCTCCCAGAACACTACTCACTGCAATAAGAAACTATTTCAAAATATGTAAAATTATGAAAAATGTTACGCGCATTTGGCTAAGTTTAAGGCTTCTCCGATTGTTGATGTACCCATCAATGACACACATCTTGCCTCTCTTTCTCTCTATTCTTGTATTCATTATTTTTACCAAGTTCTGGTGTGCTGACAAGTGCAGTATGATGATCTGCCGACGTACTTGAATGAGTCGAATGTGCAGCGGGATAACTTCCTACTCCACTGCTGCTACTGCTGTCCTTGTCATACGTGTGCTTCTGGAGTACTCGGATCATTGCGTCTCTCTCGGCCAGTTTCGACTCCAAATCTTTCATTCTGAAAAACGTAATAGACTCTAAATACTGTTCGCTCCAAATAATCGATTAATTGGTCTCTCTTTGTCTACCTAGATTCAAGGTCAGCCAATTTTTTTTGAGCCGCATGAACCTCGTCCATGTGCCTCATTTTCTCAGATCTGGCTTCTGCTATGAGTTTCTCCGCATCCTGACTGGTTTTTTCTAAGGCAGCTATCTTCGCATCCCTGATCAATCATTAATAGCGATATTAAATTTTTATCCATAGTTAATTACTCATTAATTTGAACAGTTTATAATCGATACGAGAAAAAGTGTGACGTACTTCGGAAGACTAGCAGCATCAATGGCAGCTTGCCTGAGTGCACTTTCCTCAAGGTAACGCTGCTCCCATTTAGCCACGTCGCCTTCCAGTGACATAATTTTTTCGTCTCGTTCGCGTAGTCTACGTTTCAATTCAGCAATCGTTTCTCCGTTCGATTGTTCATTACCATTGGCACCACCACCCCCGCCTTCTCTCAGTTCCCTCTCCAGTTGGCCCCTCAACTGCCTTTCAGTCTCTTCTCGCCTGTCACTTGATGCTTGAAGAGAGGACAGAGCTCTTTGGAGTTGGGCTACCCTTTCCACGTACACTTGCTTTTTACAGCACTAAGATAACATTTTTCGTTATATAATACCATCTCTTATATATTTTTCATTCTTTATATTATATTTTATTACCTCTTCTTCCAAGCGTACTACATTCCCTTGTGCATTTGTTAGAGCTGTGTCTAGAATATCAATATGTGTGCGTTGCTCTTGTAACGTTGCTCGTTGGGCGGCTAATTCTATCTCTTGTCTCTCTTTTGCAGCAGCCAGCTCTTTATCTGAAATTATAAGAAATAATAAAAAATCTCTCTCCGACTTTAGATTTTGGGCTGAAGAGAAGTTTACTTTGTGTAATTAGTTGTCCAATCAATAGCTCCCTTTGGGTTAATTCCTTTCTCATGGATTCTACAATAGGTGGGCTATCGGTTCGTGATGATAATAAATCGATTTGGTCCCTTAGCGCGCAGTTTAGCTCGGTTAGTCGTCTGCAATCGTTCTGCAGCCTTAGCCTTGCGGCTCGTTCTAATTTTTCCCTTCTTTCACAGGATGCGGCGAGTTCTTCGTGCGCCCTGTGAACTTTCGCTATTTCCTGCTCCAACTTTTGCGACTTCGCCACTTTATTGTAACAACGCTCCAATTCAAGTTTTAAAGCACTATTCTCCTGGATAACTATCTGAATCATTTCAGACGGCGGCCAGATTTCACCTGTTGCTTGTTCCATCTCCTCCCTGCCTTTCGTTTGAGGCCTATCGACAATTAAACAATACCAGGTTATTAAAAGATTGTATGTCTCGATGACGAATTTATTGGTAATATTTATTGAAGAATAGAAATACCGTGGTGACGTAGTACGAGGATCATAATTTTCAATGTCCACCTTCCCAACTCTAGACAAGTCCGGTTGTGATCTCGACAAAGTTAATTTTTCAGTTGGTCCAAGAAGTCTGTGTTTACTTTTTAATGGTAACAAAGTAGATATATATGAGGGTGGTGGCCTATCCTCGTATTCATGATCATTTTGCTTTCCTCGCTCATTTTCTCGCATCCTCATGTCTATCGTTCCCGTATTATTGGGTATTTTTGTATACGATGGCACTTTAACTTCTTTCGCAAGATGCTTTAGAACCTGATGAATCAATGAAGCACACATTTAAGTCATAACAAAAGTGGTTATACAATTCTTTAGTAAATATAATTACTTTTTTTATAATCACCTGAGATTGACTGAGGTAATCATCAGGAATATCGGTAATCTCTTGACAGCCGCCATTTCCTGACTGATCATAGGTATGATCCTCGTGTGGCAAACTTGTTAAAGATTGCATAGTTGGGCTATTTGAATGTCCCTTACCTCCACCTTCGCAATACAAGTAACCCAAGTCTCCATGTTCTCGAACAACACTAGATAGCCTTCCGGAAGGAGTCCATGCATTTTCATCATTCGCATTATGAATTATAAGTGTGTTATATGAACTGGTTGACACATCCAAGCTGCTCCTGTTTGATCCAATGCTAGTGCGATTACTTAAATTATCTTTTAGACTATTCCTATTAGAGCCATTGATACTGTCTTTCAGGCTATTTCTATTAGATCCATTAAGACTCTCCTTCAAACTATTTCTGTTTGAACCATTCAAGCTATCTTTTAAACTGTTTCTGTTGAGCAGGTTACCCTAAAAATGAATAAAATATTTGGCTCTTATATGCAACAAAATATACACAAGAGTATGGCAAAATGTATAATTGAACAAACTGCGACACACAGACATACTTTAGAAACAGCTGAAGTCTAATAGGATTTTTGTCATTACAATTTAAATACAAATATATCTCAGTACGAACACATGATTTTATAAGTTTTTAAAATAGGAAATAATTTTGTTCTACTTACTTGTATATTTGGTATATTTTCTTTATGACTTGAAGACCTAGATGGACTTTGTTGTTGATTTTCCTGGCCTTGTGGTTCTTGACGAGCCGTGTGTCTTATTACATATCTTTCTTCATTGCTCAAATTCTCATTGGACGTTGACACATCAGTATCACTGCCGCTTAAACTTTGAGGGAGACCTCCTAATAATGGTAATCGAGCCATAAGAAAAAATTATTTCAAACAATAGACAATATGGACAAGAGAGAAAAAAAAGAATAAAGATATACCTTGTAATGACAGCTGTTTTCTTTGTATATTATTGTTGGAGAAGGGAAGAAATCTGTTGGTTTGTTGAAGGGAACTCATTGTTAATATTAATTCATTGAGAAGTATGTTTTATATCTGCAAAAGATGGAAGCAATTGATTAATTTGATGAAATTAGTATCTTCGGATGCATGCTTCTATAAACTAATTTATAGAAAAGTTAACAATGCCACACATTGAAAATAGAAATATATAGAACATTTATTTTGTTCTTTATATAGATTTACCGAATTTATATTTTCGCAAGTTAGAAGAAGTTTAAAGCATTCCAGCTATTTACAAAAGTGTGAGAGAGCATGAGAGATGAGAGACACATTGAAGAATTAATCGCGACACCGTGCTAACGAGCAAGAAAAAACAGCTACTGTGGAATGTATGTATTCCTTCTGGTATCCTTACATTGTGCTGGAGAAACCCATTTAACACAACATTATAGAAAGGTGAAAGAAAGAAAGATAAAAGGAGGGCATTGATAGAAATGTGTACGGTCTGCTCAAACACGAACGAAGATATTATATGGAATTAGTAAAATAGAAGCAGAACACCTTTGCTCTGCTCTGACAGAGGTGTCAATACTCCGAAATGTTGATAACCCAGGGATATAGGGGATTACATATATGAGATTTTTTGTTATTGCGAAAGCGAGGCAAGCATCGATCTGGCCTTTCACAATACACAAGAAGGCCACGGATTTACGCGGAGAATTCTGTAAGCTCCGATTTTACATTCGGTCATCGTATTTTTACGGTTTTCCGAACTTGGAAATCCATTATAAATAAACAAAAGAACATCGCACTAGGCAGATCTGCCAAGCTCCGATACGGTCATTACGTTCTAACGCAAATTAAGCGACAATCGATTATCGTCGAATTACTCACTTGATGAGATGATGCGAAATCGTAGCGAATATCGCAATTATTTCAATAAATTAGTACACTTTACTCCTCCGCGCACGAGAAATAAAAATTCTTAGTTGCCGCATTCCTCGCCAGGGAGCGATACTTCTGAAAAGGGGACGCACAGGGGACGCAATAATGCCGGCCATTTTCTTTTTTTCTTTTTTTTATTGTATGATGATAATTCCATTTATCTATACATACCTAATTGTCTATCACTCTGCCTTTGGCCCTCCGGGCTATAGGGCTATTTCTAACATCTATTGTCGAAAAATTATAATCCAACGATTATAGGTTTTTAAAATACAATTTCGTTAAAAATGGTTCAGGTTGATTCTATCAGATTTCTATCGATAACATTGTTACTGCTATAACTTATGACCAAAAAGTTTTCGATAATTTTCTAATGTTGTATAAAAATCCCAATTAATTAAGAATTGATAAATCGTTATTATTAGAAATATGATCAGAAAATTTGGAACGATGTTGATAATGTCTTTTACCAAATATCGGTAAATACTCAAAGCAGCGCCGCCGAGTGTCGAAGCCTGTATCAGCCTGAATGGGAGGAGAAAACGTGATACATGTGATTACATGCTTATTGCACGCACAGTAAAGCTTTTTCTTTACGGCGATTTGTTTGTAAAAAGTTGCTCTGATGGGTGGAAATATGCGATCATCAAAGAAATCCGGTGGATTTCAAGCGATGGGGCTTAGTTACCCAGTACTTAAAGGGATATTGAAACGAGGATATAAAATTCCAACTCCTATTCAGAGAAAGGTAGAAAGGTTATGTAGATATGAGAGAAATAATGATTATAATAGTTAACAACAGGTAATAATTTTCTTGTTAAATTAATAGACAATACCATTAGCATTAGAAGGCCGAGATGTAGTGGCTATGGCCCGGACTGGTAGTGGAAAAACTGCTTGTTTTTTAGTCCCACTATTTGAAAAGTTGAAAACTAGACAAGCTAAGACTGGGGTACGTGCATTGATTCTTTCACCTACTAGAGAGTTAGCATTGCAGACATTGAAATTTATTAAAGAGATGGGAAAATTTACTGAACTGAAAGCTGCTGTAATTTTGGGAGGTGACAGTATGGACAATCAATTTAGTATTATGCATGGAAATCCAGATATTATTGTTGCAACTCCAGGAAGACTTTTGCATATCTGTGTGGAGATGGATTTAAAATTAAATAATGTAGAGTATGTTGTTTTTGATGAGGCTGATAGGTAAGTTTATATTTACATTTTTTGTTAAACATAATCTAATTAAATGTTACAAGTAATTTATTTTGCTTTTAGATTATTTGAAATGGGTTTTGGGGAACAAATTCATGAAATAGCAAACAGATTGCCAGAAACAAGAAAGACGCTGCTATTTTCTGCAACACTGCCAAAAATTTTAGTTGAGTTTGCAAAAGCTGGCTTGACAGACCCTGTATTAGTACGTTTGGATGTTGAAAGTAAATTACCTGAGGAGTTAACTCTTTCCTTTATTACCTGCAGAGCAGAAGAAAAACTGGCGGTATTATTATGTTTATTAAAAAACATTATAAAATCAGATGCATCGACAGTGGTGTTTGCTGCAACTATGCATCATGTTGAATATATTCATCAGGTAAATCGACTGTACAAAACATAATAAGCTGTATATATAAACATTAAATATGTTTTCATGTTTTAGATATTAGATAAGGCAGGAATAAGCAATACATTTATTTATTCAAATTTGGATGCTTCTGCTAGAAAAATAAATACAGCAAAATTCCAAAATGGAAAAGCCAGGGTTTTGGTTGTTACAGACGTTGCGGCTCGTGGTATAGATATTCCACATTTGGATTATGTAATAAATTTTCATTTTCCTGCAAAATGTAAATTGTTTGTACATAGAGTTGGTTGGTATATTTAAGACTGTACTACAATTTTCTTCCAAAACACATTGCTTATATATCTATTCTTTCGTAGGAAGATGCGCTCGTGCTGGTCGAACGGGAACAGCTTTCAATATTGTATCTGCTGATGAATATCCTTATCTATTAGACTTGCATCTTTTCTTGGGACGCCCAATTCAAATTGTTCCACCTTCTGGTGGTAGTAACGCAAATGGTGAAATAGGAAAGCTACCATTATCAATGGTAGAAGAGGAATTAGTAGAATTAATAAATTGGCACAATGGTTCTACAGATCTTGTAAATATGGAGCAAGTTTGCAATAATGCATATCAGCAATATATTAGATCAAGACCTGGTGCATCATCGGAAAGTGTTAAACGAATTAAAGAATTACAAATTAATGAAGCTGGAGTGATTTCTGGGTACTCGAACATTCAATCAGACGTTACAGACTTACTAGCGAGAATGAAAAATTACAGACCTCAAGGAGTAAGAGCTAATATTTTACAACTATTCAATTGGCAAAAATGAGATATAGTATATTGAATACTTTGACTTTTTTGTTTACAGACAATATTTGAAATTGGAGTAAATGCATCTTCGGCAGATTACCAAGTAATGAAAGAAAAGAGAAGTTTTCATAAAGAAAATATTTTAAATTTCAAACGGAAAAGAGAAGAATTGTGTAATAAATTAAAAAGCAATGCAAACGAATCTTCTTCGGTAAAATCAACTCTCCCATCGAGTACCACCGATGAAATAAACGAAACTTTCAGTCAAGTTGTAATGCCAAAAAAACGGAAAATAGAGGATCTATACAAAAAGTCAAAGAAGAAGAGACAAATTAAAGATGATGAGTTTTATATTCCATATTGTGCTCCTGATAAACACACAGAAGATGGGTAAGAATAACTTTATTACAAAATATTACTAGCATTATGTTTTTATCTTATGTTTCATATTATTTTGACCAATACAGTTTAGCTGTAAACACATTTGCTACCGAAGCAGAAAAAGCACAAATGGACTTGACAGCAGATAGTGAAGATTCTAGAAGGTTACAGACTCAATTAAAAAAATGGGATAGAAAAAAGAAGAAAATGGTTACGATAAATAACGTAAGTTCATCAGCTGTAGTTCCCACAACTTAAAAAATACCTATTTTCACCGTTGTTAATAAAAGCAATTAAATGTTTATATAGGATCCAAAGGCTGGAAAAATTCGTACCGAATCCGGTGTATGGATACCAGCAACTTACAAATCTAATCGATATGCACAATGGAAAGAGAAGAGTAAAATTGATGCTGTGAATGACGATGACAGCGACGAGGAGCCACAGCATTTGCAAAAATGTAAGTGGATTAATAACTTTTATGTCGAATAAAGAATGGTCCAATGATACAATAATCAAGTCTGCAACACTTCCGGCACATAGGGACATTGAATTTATCGTGCAGGAAATGAAGGGGTAAAAGTCGTTATTAATATTCCCCGAAAATGTTTTACCTTAGTAAGCAATGCAATAGTGGAACACAAAATGTATTATGAAACATTTTCATGGCGTAGTAAGATTGTTTCTTTTATTGCGGTATAAATTAACAGAGTTCGCCATTGTTTTATTATGACCTTCTTTTGTTCAACATAAAGAGATAACCGTACTATCATTTCATTATAAAAAATATATTATCTTCTCGACATCAATTTAACTTAAGATATTATCTTTGTATATTTACTAACTACAGCATGTCAGAGAGACGTGGCTGATTACGCATTGCATCGAATTACAAGATCGCGTCGCGTGTCCTATAAACGCAAGAATAGTTTGCAACGCAATACATTTTTCTTTCATACGAATAGATACGAAACGGTTAAAATTAAAATGCAAGAAAAATACTGAAAATTAATCAGATGTATCTTTTGTATATTTTAGTACGAACTGAACCACATACTCACTGGGCTCGTCACAATAAAAAGTTGAAGGAGAAGGTCAAAGCGAAGTCTGAAATAAAGAGGCCAGAGCAGATTTTGAAGGCTCGAATGGAACTGGAAAAGAGGAGAAATCGAAATGCAAGAGGCAAAAAAAAGGGTCAGAAAAAAGGAGGCAGAAGACGTTAAAGGTAAGAAAGAAACATTTTTTGTTCATATAATATTATCAGACCCCGAGTAGCAAAGATGCGTGGAGATTGGCTTGATTAACAGAATACTATCTATTATCAAAACAATGGTTTACACAACCACATAATTAATTTGAAAGTATTATGTTCCAAAGTTCTGCACATTCGAATATTTCAAGTGGATCCATGATGCCAAGTTATTAGAATCTCTCTTGAGAGGTATTTCTCGTGTACTATCCAAGTCCAATATTGCGATTACGTAATCTCAGAAAATATGTGGTTCATACAGATTTATAAATTTCAAGATTCGTCATCGGGACTGGAGTACCAGCAAAGCTATATTTAGTCTTTTATTATGTCGCTAATATGCCCTTTAATGAACTATCGTATCAATAATATTGATATCGGTAAATCAAGGCAGGCGGAACCTCATAGTGCATGTACGAAGTAGTAGCATTTTAAATATTACAAATACGCAAAATCAAATGAAATCAGAGTTCTAAAAATCGCTAAGTATTCCGAGTTACCACACAAATTCTTTGCAGATTAATATGAAACCATGCATTTACGCTTGTTCGAGAAAGTACATCGGTTAATGTCAGGTTCAAACTGCAAGTCTTATCAAGTGCATTTAAAATGTATTTCAACATAAAATGTTTACGTATTCCATTTATCTCCAAATAAATCCATAAATCTGAATAAATGAATAAATTGTATAATATTCTGAATATAACTTAATAGTCTGATGGAGCTGCAAAAATATTGATTAGTGATTTGTTCAGTAAAACGTTGCTGAAGAGCTGGGACGTATAAATGCTATGTATATATGTGCATCATCAGTATATGCATGTTTATTGATAATGTTATTCCGCGTATATAGCATGCGTATGTCAATGAACGCAGGAGTAGCACAGGAACTAACGAGTGTAAAGCATCATCGAAGCGACAGTTTTCCAATGTTTGTTCCAATGTAACTGAACCACTTATTTCCATGGAAGCACCGTGTCATTCTCAATCACATCTCATTTCCTTGAATTTGATATACAAAAAATATATCCTGTTTATCGACAAAACACAATTATTCGTCAATTCGAAAATCCCTTCCGGATTTTCCTCATGGACATGTGTGACAAAAATTTGAAATGATAATCCAAAGGCTGCGTCCTTTTTCAATGCTTCCCGGCAATATCCTTTCGCGTAAATTTATTCAAGGCTAATACTAATACTGGCTGTCCGTTATGCAATGATAATGCCCAAGTCTGTACGCCACACGGTACTTTGCACAGAGTGGTACACGATTCAAGAGTACACAGTGTGTGAAAGATAATATTTTAAACTTAGAATTTGAATATTTATTTTTTCTTATTTTAATAAACTTTGGAACTTATTTGGTTTGGTCCATTTCTTTATTTTAATAATTCGTGCTTACTATTTCTCCCTGTAGATTTTCTTTTCTAATTCATCGCACGTTATGGAAAGTTTGCTGCAACTTTCAAGATTGGCTACATGATCCATTAATTTCTCACGTAGGTGTGTGTGTGTATGGCGTGTGAGCACAATGGCCATTCTTTGCTTTTGATAAACGAATGAGCAGCTGCTTACTCTGCTATACCCTGGCAGCAGTCTCTATTTTTGAGCGTTTACCTCGCTAACTGTTTATAAACAAACACTGAAACTATACCTAAGCAACGATTCAACAGATTAGAGTTCAAGATCGTGTAACGACGTCATTTATTTTAAGACCAGAGGATTCGGGAATGCGATCCCAAGCACGGAAGTGCCGGTCGAAGTGCTCAATGTAAACACGACGGATAAATAAAACAAGTCAAACGCTAGAAAGTGAATGCCATATGAAGAATACTTAGAGAAGAGTATGGATTTAGCTTATGTTTTCTCGTGCAGTTGCTTTTCACAACACAAATTCGTTTGACTGCTATTCGATATATTTCACGCTCTTGAAGCCTGACGCAGCATGAAGCGAAGCCTCTCATAATGAGCCATAATAATCGATAGCAAGCCAAACTGCATATACGAGCCTATTCAGTTTTGATTCTTCTGTTTTCGCTATTGTCATCTCTCATGAAAATTGTACTTCATTCTTGAATTTCCCCCATCAATCGTATAGAGCTGTAAATCATTTTAATTATAAACACTCAAATTATAATGTTTTGTGTCTTGACACCTCTTGCAAAAGTTTATCAATATTGTTAACCTGTTGTGGTATGGATACATGAGTAATACAATGTTTGCAAACTGTTCATAGTTATACAGTCCACTGTAATAGTCAATTTCGTTTTGAAGCTATGATAAACCACACGCTACTTTGTTTACGCGAATCGATAAAGATTATACCTAGTTGGTTTGCTACAAACTTTATAATATAAACTGCAAATTTTCCAATAGTGTTTCATGATCATTAACTCTAGTTTACAAGAGGAAGCATTCAGTTTATTATAATTTAATCTATTATCGATTAAAACCATTTAAGAATAACAGCATTCTCATCTTTTCCTATTCTGCTCAAAAAAAAAAAAACAAGATTGCTTTGATTTTCAAAATAAATAACTGACCATTTGCTCGATTCATTTGACCGCAGGCTTGGTTGAGTTTTTTCGAGCCTTATTTCAATACTTTTTTTAGATCAGCTTGAGCATTATAAAACCGTTACACTGTAACTGTGCAAAATTTCAGCATGCACAGCCTTGAGGTTGTTACCATAAATCTTTGAGATGGATGCTGCATGCACTAAATAATTTTTTTCTGCCAAAGTGCTTCTGTTAGCTTATCAAATATTTGCATCTTCCATCTTCATCTCTTTAAGAATATAGCTGTAAAATTAAGGTTCATGAGACTCTTTGATTAATAGTATGTTTTCTTCGATAGCATATCTTAAAAAGTAATGACGTCACCCAAACACTCGACACTTTGCATTTATGAGTATTTGAACAAATTATCTTTGCCCCTTAGCGTTTTCCGGAAAAAGATCAATATCGTCCATTGAATTGGGTTTTCGTGCACGGTAGTCGTTGCTTTTTATGGAATATTCGACCTTGAATCGAATAGTCGCGGATATAAAGCAGACTGTCGTGAATATTATAAACTCTGTCACACATACTTTCCTCTTTTTTTTCCTTGAACGAATCATCCGAAGCGTCGTTGTTATCTGAAAATTACGGAATTTTCGTCATTTCTGTCTCGACTGTTAGCAGTATCGATCAGTATCGCGCAACGAGGCAGTTAAACTTCCGCAGAAATTTAACAAATCTTATGCGTATATAGCAAGGTACACCAGCTGCTTGTACTTTCTTCCTCTTTCTTATGTCCTTAATCGATCATTTTCTCGCTTAAAATTATTTTTCAGAAACAAAGCTAAACATTTTTAAACAAGCTAAGAAATTTTTTGTCGCAACGTGACTAATAAGAAAATGATTAAAAATTTCACGTGATTCTCGAGGGCCTGGTGTCGCGATATGTTGAACGATAAAGCGAATTGTAATTCGGCTTTTGCCCCGTGTAAAAGGAGTGAAAGGAGTAGTGGCAATGACGTAAGTGACATGTGAAACTTTAATAAAGCGTACCAGTTTCGGAGGATTATTCATGCTTGACTTATAAATAAAGCTATCAGCGATACGAAACAATCACTGAACCCTCGATTAAGTCAATAATGGTAATTTCTATAAAAAAAAACTGGACAATTACATTCCCTTAGCTATAATGAATTTATCATTCGACAATTTTTATCCCAAACTTCTTCGATTTTTTTTTTTCTTGATTCTTTGAATGATACACAATCGTTAGGTTTGATAGAAAATCGATTTAACGCACGTCACTTTTGTCATTTATTAATTCAAATGAAAAAGTTGAGTAATTGGACGACAGCTGTAAAGTTTTTTCTTTGAGCAGGTATCCGATGATTCTGGCTGTCGAGTGACCTCATCGTGGTCGAAGGTTCAAGGGCAGAGACTTCCTATCACCGTCTAGATCATTACGTGCAAAGGTGGGAACATCAGGAAGAATCTTTTCCACCAACCACACGGTCAACGATTCCCAGACACACAACAGTCGCACCCTACTCTTAATTTATGAGCCTCTCCTTCTTTAATTAATCCTGTATAAACTCCACTGGTATAATTTATCTCATATCTGTCTCGTTGTATTTCAGATCTTATCAACTATTTTAATTTCAATAAATCTATTATCAAACTGTTAATTAAAATCAATTCATCCAATTTCTGAAAATAATTGATAAGAAATTACTTGTTCGTGTGCAGATGTTTTTGCGATTAACGATAATTCCTCGAACAATTTGGAGTAATTAGTAGTTATAATACAATGTTATTCGTTTGATATACGCCGCAGTTACTCGAAGAGCTTGAGCGAACAATTCTGCAAGAATTACCAAGCCGATTGGCTGGAAAAAAATCTTCGATCGGCAAGAGGAGAACTGGGTTATATTCACAGTTTTACCTCGCCTCTGATATAGTATTCCATGCTTGACGAACCTTCCGTTGTCTCAGCATCACAATAATACAGCCCGCTGCTCCATTTAAATCAATCTGCGTCTCGTGCTTTCCTACGAGTTGACAATAATTCAGGACGATTTCGATAAGATCACTCTGAAACGAGATTAGTACTGCTTAAATAAAGAAAGAATAATTTTTTGCTATTTCTGTTAATTTAATCTTCCACCGCCAGATAGACTAGGATAATAACAAATAGTAATAAGTGGATCTAGCGAATAGCATTTAATAACGCAAGATCCCAGGTACCGAAGCATATGAATTTTACTTTACGCAAGTGAATTACAATTGCACAATTTGTTTCCTTGCACGAAACTTAAAAAGACTGTACAATGGTCAGCTTTTACCGGTAAATCTCTGTAATATACCTGTGCCATTATTAAATGACAGAACGAAGTCTTTTACATTGCATTATGCAAAAGTTAGCGTAACACTATCGCGATACGAATTGATAATAATTATTATGCAATACACGGATAAGAATGAAAGTTATTGTCGACTTAAATCGTACGTGCCTCGTTAAAAGGAATAAAGAGCCAGAGGGAGAGGAGCAAATTTGAAGCAATATCTGTAAATTACACAAGCAAAATGACATTTGCATATCTATATGTAGTATATGATTTTTCGTCGAGTTTAGGAAAACTATATAGATGAAGATTAAAAGTGAAAGCCGACAAGCTTGAAATAGCTCGAGGTAAAAAGGTTTCCTCGTTTCGAAGACGGAATTGAGGTGGGTCAAGATAAATCCAGCATGAGCAGCTTGCTTCATTTTGTCATTCAATCTTGACCTAATCTTGGCCTAATATTTCTCGTCTTAACTGTATTATACATATAAAGTACTAGTTATTACACCGTAGGCATACCTTACGCGTTAGCTCACTAAGGCTTAATTTGCTATTTATTCTTCCTCGGAACCTTCCCCCTTTTTTCGTTTTAATGTTAAAACATCATTGATCGTACAGGTCCCCCGCGTGTAAACATTCACGCAAGAAACTACATTGTGCAAAAGCTAGAAATGTTTGTTCTACCACTTAATATACGTTGAAACATTTTTGCTATATAGAGTAACAAAATTCTGAATTTATCCGAATTAAAGTCTAACAAATAAGAACGTCGCTGAATTTCTTCATCTTCGCGTGTTCTTTTCAGTGACGTATTAAATAACTATATACACAAGATAACTGACTTTTAATCTTCTTTAGATTCGCATCTTATCAGTCCCAAACAAACTGAACGGTTTGATATTAAATTTCCATTACACCTCTCTTTGTTGGCGAGGGTAGCTCAACAATAATATTTATGATTGGAATCTCTTTCTAGATTTTTCCGAGAATTCCACATTTTGTTTAAAGTATATTGATCGTGTCGCTTGATTGTTCGCGCAGTGACAAAGTGCAATGAGGATTATGCGTCAAAGCGCGCAACATATTATTCAACTAAACGGTGTAATAGGCCTCTGAGCTAAGTTGATTAAGGAAAGCCTGCTGAAGTAGAGATACGAGTAAGTAGATTAAGTTAAATTTCAGTCTGCAAACGAGAAATAAATGGTAAACGTTTTTGAAGTTATTTTGTGTTCATATACTTACAGGGAAAATTCAGTGAGTTTCTCAGCGAAGGGTAGAAAGGAATTTCCAGCGGAATTCCGTGGTTACCAAGCGTGACCCATGAAATAATGTATGTTTTATCCTCAAACAAAGCTAGCTGATTTTTTCTTTCCGTTTATCTTTTTTTTAATTATATTTATTCATCAATACTTAACGAGATTCTTCTGTCCCAAAGTACAAAGCCTGTAAAAAAGTATAAATAAGAAACATGAAAAGAAAAAAAATTATATTTGCTTATCCGAGTTATTGGTTTCCTAGAAAGCTCTATGACTAAAGTTCAGAACTCGATGCGTTCTTTTGCCGCAATCCTACTGCGTTAGTGAAACATCAATTGACAATGACTGCGGTTCTCCTCCTCGACATTGAACCAAAACGTTGACAGTTTTTCCTTCATCATCTATTATTATGCGCAAACTCAACGGAATCGCTTTTTCGAAAAAAAACTCTTGAAATTCCAGTTCTTCGTGCCTCGCGCTCTTCTTAGCAGAAACGGAGCTAAAAATAGAGCTGTGTTAATAAAATTCGATAATACAAAGAAAAACAAGGAAATTGACAGAATCGCTCGAATAGGACAAAGAATAGGAGACCGAAATTTTGCAGAAATTTTTGAAAGGAATCGAATATTTGAAGAGTACTCTATGGCATTGAAAGAGAGAGAGAGAGAGAGAGGGGGGTGAGGTGAGATTGAAAAAGATTGCGGTTATAATATGCATCACGTAGTTGAAGAATGAATCAGCGGGATTCTAATGAGAGAATCTTTTCTATCGGACGAGTCTTAAAGTCTTTCAGTCTGAGACGTAGACAATGGCGGAAAAAGGTGCTTGAGTTTGCATTGCGATAGTACCATACCTGCTAGCCTTTAAATTTGAACGTGTAAGAAAAGCAGACAGTCGCTTCTAGTCCTGACAATTATTAGACTTGTGCATAAATATGTTAAATAAAGATTCAAATTTATAGGAAATCAAATATGAATCGTTTATTATCTTGTATGAGACACAATTATAGAAATTATGTAATTTATAATTGTCATTTTTTTCAAGAGGATCCTTTAGATTTTATGGCAGAGTCGATGAGTTTGTTCATTGCTAAGTTCTTAAGGAGATTACCTGCCGGAAAGCCAATAGGCAATGAGCGGAACGCACCCTCCTAAAAGAAACAAGATATCCACTCAAGGTCGCCTTAAAAGCCTCTCTCGTGTGTGCCCCATATCGCCATTCCCATGTTTCATGAAATGTGACATGTTTATTCAGAGTTGTTATGCGGGCTTTGTGCAACGTGAAAATTTCTATAAATGTAAAAAAGGAAATTAATTGCTTTTGCATAGTCGTCGTGATTCTTCTTATCTGTCTAACCTTCAAAGCCTACATGTAGCCACATGTATGTAGCACTGACTGCCGGGAACCGAACGAACGGTCTTCCCTCACACGGTCACACGTCATCAGTGTCCAATATGGCGGAGAATTAATTCTGTAGTAGTAGTTTAATTTGCAGGGTAATCCCCGCTGGAAATGCCTTGGTAAACGCATGACGTCTCTCTGATGTGGTTCACGAGGTCACGGGGTCCCCAGACTCGAGAAAAGAGTCGTGAAAACAAGGCCGTGATTAAAAACGATTGGCCTCTCTTTATAAAAATCTTCGCCTAACCTCAACGCCACCTGCTGCTTTACTTACGAAAGCGGATCAACGTTATAAATTTATTATAATATTAATTGAACGGCCCAACGTTATCCTCATCAACCTTTTGGACGTTAAATTTCTCGTACATCATTATTATTTGACAAAAAACGAATATGATCGCCTTCGAAATTGGTAAATATGCCATAACTTTTTCCGTTCTGTTTGTGTACCACGCATAAACAGATAAGGAAAGTAAACTCGGATGAAATTATACGACGAGAATGTTACCTCCGTGTTTCGTACAATACTACTGACTATTTCTGGCGAATCAAATGGTATTCAACGATAGCAATTTGACTAGCACGCAGCAGAATCAGAATTCCAGCGAGATCCGACCTTCGAAGTATCTCGCGTTACACCAATCGCCATACTATTGTTTCTTGGAACGAAGCGTTGTTGTCTTTCGCGACTCGTGCTGAAATACAATAGTATATACATACAGATGTAGATATTTAGACAGACCTCCAGCCAGTGTCATTGGCACAAACTTTTCGTTCAACCTTTTTTATTCTTTCGTATATGGCAACTGATAAGATTTAAGCTATCATTGGCGACGAATTGGAGCTCTGCCACGAGATAGAAATTAACTGTCGCTCTGACCATCACATCCAGGAATAATAATTAGAAAACAACGCGTTTTTCAACGAACAAAAAAACCGGTGTCGACTTTTATTCACATATATCATCTTATTATTTATCAGAAAGAATTGTTTCTATAGGTGTGAGATGAGTTCCATATCAAACAATTGGACCGACTGTTTATAGGTTATGGATGGTGTAGTGCATTGTCCTTGAATGAAGGTCAATACTGAGCGACCATTAATGGAGGAGAAGCCAAACGACGGCGCGAACAATTGTGAGAACGCAAGTTTTACGATCTCTCGGAAATAGACTTCTAAGAGAACTCTTCAGTGCAGCGAATTCACGTATCAACACATTTTTCACACAAAGTTCAATCCACCTCCTTCCTCTTCTCCTCTTACAATTCTATATCTTACAAATTTGATATGGAATTCATTCCAATCGTTTCAATATCTATTATACACGTGTGATAATAACAAAATAAATGCTGGCTTAATGTTTACTGATAATTATATAAAACAGCTTTTCGATAATTACGAATTTCTTCGTAAATGCTTTATCGAGAAAAATCAAAATAAATTATTGTACGGTAAATATGTCTGATTCGGGATGAGTAATTGGCTTTTCGCGTGACGAAAAATAAAATTGAATAGGTGCATAATGCATACACGTAACTCCCGCTTATAAAGTTTCTAATCAATCGAATGTATCAATCCATAAATTCGCACTTTCCATATTTTCAAATTATATGTTTGCTTCTTTTGTGATCTTTATATGTAAAATATCATAATGCTGCAGTAATAAAACAAGGGTTTTTATATTTTTTTGTTACGAAACATAGAGCATAGAACGTCAGCCGTAATCTTAAAAAAACGATTAGCGATACTAAGAAACACGACTGACAGCTGGGATAGTCAAGAATTCGTTCCCGACCATTTTCTGGCGAATCGTGCAACTTTTTTGACTCTCGTTAATTAATGCTGGTAAGAAAAATATGTCGTATGTATCGCATTAAAGCTTCTTTCGCTTATGTGAAAATTTGATAATATCTCATTCGACGAACAAGACAATTGGCATGTTGAACAGGGAACGGACGTTCGCACAGGGCGGTAACTAAAATTAGGGAAGTCCCTTGCGAAATTCTGGCAAGTTTCTTCCGCGTCTAATAGTACATAGTACATACAGCGTGTTCTCCGCGAGAACTGAATTTTAGCTGGGAATTTGTGCCAAGGTGCTGCCGGTTTATCAACTCCGCCACCGACGCTGCAAAGCCTAAACACGGTTAAACTTTTTACGGTTGCATCTCAACAATCATGGATAATTTTCACTTTTTAGGTTAGAGTATATCTTGCTTGATGACGTAACATCTACGTTCGATGTCCCGAAAAGACAAATATCCTAAATTACATGCATATGCGTTATCAATAATATTATAACGTGTCAAATTGAGTCCTAAAGGGTTTTAGAAAAATTCCTGGCACTTAGGTTATTTATGTAGGATGAACGCTGATCGGCCAAACTTCGCCTCGCCATACGTTACGTAAATGTAAACAAAGAAATTCAACTCTTGCTGCAAACGTCACTACCACTGCTGCGGAACGTACTATTCCTCACGTTCAACAGTTTCTTTCTTCTAATCAAACCGAACATGCGTGCGTAAAGCATCTGTGTTTATTCATCTCTATTGTAAGTAATCGAGGGAAATAGCGAAAAGTACGTGACGCTATTCTATATTTCCCTTAGACTAGTCGTTTTATTTTCTTGCCAGATTAGCGTCCTAATTTCATAGACAGTGGCGCTTTGTGGTGAGATAACCAATCATTTGTGTCCTGTCATTGACAGCCGACAATGAACGATATTGTTGCATTCGTATAAGAATCGTGTAGTATTTTAGCAAGTGGCGAGCTCTCGATTCGTATTGATGATGGTGATTTTCCAAGATGATCGGATTATGTCATTTTTCTAAATGGCGCCAGTCGCGTATCGGGTGTTGTAACAAGTTGAGGAAGATCAGCAGTACGTTGAAAGGGTGGATAATATCCAGTTGTGAAACCGGTTCTCTCGCGCATCTGCCGACAGATGCAGATATTTTTGGCAAGGTGTACTACGCACTCGAGATAAACTCTCGTCGAGCAACCGAATCAAAGCTGCTTTCTTTACTCGTGCTCATCGAAGTTGAATGCAGTCAGATACTTGATAACCTGAAAATGCTATTTGAAAACTTATAATACAGTAGCTTCCGTAGCTTCTCTCACTAGAAAGTGAATACATAAAACATTTGGAGACGCCATCTACCAACCTATACAGCAAATTATCCGGCATAACCTCAAAATCAACTTCAAACTGAATGAAATTAATAAGTCTGTTCTTTTTCGCTGTATTGCTGCACTAATGCAATGAGTTAGAGTGAGAAAATATATGTTTGTCTTATTTCAACTAATTGCACCAGTTCGATAGTGCAGCGAAAAAGAACAGACCTCTCGTATGTCTTGATCAACTTTTAATAAGAATTAAACTCAACAAAGCATAGTGAAAAATTAGTCAAATATGAAAGTTAACTCTGTTTTTTTAACAATTTATTATCAACATAATCTAGAATTCCCGTGCAATGAGGAACAAGGAGTAATCTGAATAATGTTAATATCCTATCTTGAAAACTGTCTAAGTTTTAGAGCACTTCATAAAATATCAACGATTTATAGAAACAGAATTTTTTTTACAGACTATTTTTAATAGGCGAGGATTTCTCAAGTAATAAGAAATGAGCGGCGTAAAGTAAGCGTAGCCTGCCGTCTTAATTCAATTAATTAGAACGTGAACAGTGAAACTCATGGAAGGTGGAAAGTAGAGCTGCATCATTTTCACAACTGCGCCGCAATTGTAAAGTTATTCTTCTCCGGTCCTATCGCACAGCATCAACGATTCGCCAATAATTGCATTTTTTACCCCGCTGGAGGCTCTTAATTAATTAGTCGCTGTATCACGCCTACTTGGCCCTCGCGGTCGACGTCCTTCATTTTTCATCCAAAGTGCGTGAAAAATAAAAGAGATTACTAGCAAGATTTTGTTACATGCTCTTTGGCTGCAATGTGGCGTTATACCGATGGTAGCCGTTGTTCTGTAGCGATGCAAGGGATTTCCGGGAGAGAATAATTGAAAAGCACAACTCGCACGAGTTGAAGGAACTCTTTGAAGGGAAAAGGGAACGCATGTCTACTGGAGAGACGCTTGCACTGAGATGGAGACTCGATGTAATATCAGACAGGAAATGACAGAGAGTCATGAAAGTGCAGTGTGCTGGCAGAGATAGGACTCAGTCATGCTGTCCTTCCTCACCATTCTGATAACCGGAGACGCCTATGATGCTCGACAACTTTACTCAAACCTGCTCTTACCTCAATACCGTGGCAGTCCCCCACCATCGACCAATCGTCCATAAACAAACTTTTACGACGCCATATTTTACATCTTCCTGGCAAAATTCTTCCATCCACGTGTCGATCTCGCATTAAAAATCAAGCCAGAAATTCCATTTTCTTGGTTCACTAGTGCACGTGTACTCGATACATTATAACCGAGCGAGCGCAAAGTGCACGTGTACTCGGAAGAACATATAGAAGAGCCACGTTTTGAGCGCGGAAGGAGAAAACTGAATTTCAAATTCCAGCCAAACGAGTTTACTTTCCCTGCCACATTCCGCTACATCTTGTGCATTATAATTTTTTCCCTCTTCGCCAAACTGAGTTACTCGATACTTACAGACACCTGAAATCTTCTTTAAAATACCTATGTATATATATGTGTGTGTGCGTGTGCATTTTAGAAGCTAAAAGTATAGAGATAAAGGGAAAAAGATATAATCGTGAGGCGTTGAAAGGTAGACGAGCAATGTTTGAACATTAGAACATTGTAAACAAACGATTTTGCCTATAATCTGAAATGGCTCTGATAAACAGCTAGTTTTTCCAACTCGACAACCAATATCACAGTCGAGCACATTTACGTCAGACAAATTATGCAGCTTACAGAGTAATTCCGCACATCGCGTAGGAATTCAATTCGCCTAATTGTTTTTCCTCGTCGAGAGAAACGTAAAGCTTGGATCGAGTTATGAGATAACAGTGGCTAAAAGAAACTAAGGTATTGACGTAGAATATTTCTTGGAAGAAAATTTTGGGGAAAAATTGATGTTGCCAGCAATTTTCCCCCAAGTGCTTCCCACGCTTCACGGGAAGTTGTAACAGGATAGGTCGTTATCCTCTTCGAATTTTTCCAATTTTCAGCTTTCCTCGCAGCTCTGTAAATCATGGCGATTTTTACGATGGAAAAAATATATAAATAGAGATGAATTAGGGTTGGAAAGAGAAGTGAAGAAATCCCCCCCTCCTCCCCCTTTCTCTCTCTACCAACAAATGAATCATTGTAGTAGCTTCTATTTCGGGTCGATGGGTTGATGCAGATGTTCTCCAAGGGTCGAGTTAAAAGTGTCAGTGTCCAGAAGGGGCGCTCCTTCAAATATCCTTCTACCAAACAATTTTTCATCCCAGACTGGAGATAACAAGCCTGAAAATTAAATCAACTTTATGTCATCGAGCTAAAACTAAATTATCAGGCTTGAATAATAACTTTTGAATAAATCGTTAACGATATAGATGCGAGCCACGAAACATGACTGGTAATCCGTTTTAATCAACGCTGTGTTTTCTAATAAATGACTCATGATATTGAAGATAAATATTATAGTATCTGAATCAACTTCCTCGGATTCTTTATCTCTTTTCATGGAAGTTTATGAAGAGAGAGAGAGAGAGAGAAAGAGGGGGGGGGGGATACTCAGTCAGCAGCTCGATCACTGACCATAATTTGTTGTTGATAGCAATGTACCTGATTAATGACATACACCGAACACGAAAGACTGGCAAGCAGAATAATATGATGTTTATTTGAATTTTCGACTCGTTGGCCATTGATTGGGTTGTTTGAACTCGTTCAGTGTCCGTGTGTGTTGCCAATGGCAAGGGTCAAAGTATGCGTGACAGGAAGGAGCTTGGTATTCAAATGAAATAATATCTCACATTCCTTGGCCAATAGCGATCGGGTAACGGTTGTACATGCATAGCTCCACCGCGGACACATCAATTAGTTTGTTTTCTCTCGCATTCCGTATCGTATGCTCAATAAAAGCTCGTCAGCGTCGTTCGTAAAATGTCGTGCTAAATGAGAAACTACAGCAATGCAGTAAATGCACATAAAGTCTCGATATTCAATTGGCAGATGGAGGGACCGTCGAGGAAGAAAAAGTCGTTTTGTAAGAAGCGCCCCGTGCAAATGGAATGGAATGTGGAATTACGCATGTGAAAACTTCTACTGCTAATCCTTGACCTCTCTGATGGTCTGGTCTGGTGTCGACGAGATATCGAACCGATTCCTCCTCGGATAACTCGGCGCGATGCGATATTCTCAGCTCAACACCACCGTTAAATTTCATTGCTCGTCGAAACGCCTTCCGAGAAAATCTGCAAAACAAATGCAGCAACTAAACGTATTACATTTTCTTCGCTTCAATTAGCAAATTGCAAAATCGCTACGAATGGAATCTCACACGCCCTACAGAGAAAAGGATAGAGATGGAAAGTACTGGATCAGTGCCTCTTTTATTAGGTGCGATGAACAAATTTGTCATATTTTAGGTTAGACCGCCGAGTCTTGAGATAACGGCTGGAGTATGGTCGATACGTGATATACATATGTTATGAAGCACGCGATGTATCCTAGAGCCTGTGGATGTGACACGCTAAGCATCGTGTGTCACCCAATCCTTGACCTCCTCTCACATACCAACAAGATTCAGAAAGAAAACGGCACAGATTACCCGGACAATGACCGTACGCGGCAAGAACGTTAGCGTTAATTCCCCCTTTCATCTTTCAAATATTCCAACAATCTTAAGCATTCATGACAAACAGAACTCGAATCTGCATTTTCAATTCTCTGCGAATTTTGCTTCATAATCAGAAGTCCTTGTGTTTTTACCGTGGAAAACATGGTGATACTAATTGGAAAAATAAACTGTGTTTGAGACTGGCAATTTTCACGCAATGCTCATTAAGTACCCTTACAATTGTTATATTCTTATTGTTATTATTGACAAAGACGAATTTGCTCGTGAAAATCGAGTATACTCATAAATCGACCGATTCTCGATTAGACCGTTCCTCCTGATATTTCCTGTAATTTTATACGCTTTCTACCTGTCTACTAATAACAGCATGATTTTACTTGTCACCGAGAGCTCGGCAATTGTCAAGAATTAACGCCGACTCTTCGTAGTTTTGACAAGTGTGAAAATCATTGGAAACTCCTTTTGAATCGGCACTAGTAAAATAACCATCTCTCTCGAAAACTGAAATAAGTAAAGCAATACATTTTTTATTATAGAAAAATGGTTTGTATATTCACATAATTTTAATAGTAATAAAATGATGCGGGAGTTTTTACGTCGTGTCAAACAGAAGCCACCAACCCCACCCCAGCCCCTTTCTCCTCCACCTCCCCTTCGTTCTGCGTTCTTTCCTTCACAAAACTTCATTCGGATTCAGATGCAGCTGCACTAGTAGTTGTGTTTGTGCTGTGCTTGTGCACGACCTTTCCCACCTATAGCATTCAGGCATGCCAACCAAAACTTTCCAGCCAACACCCACGTATTTTCCTGGCGCTGTTTTCCTACCATCCACACTTTGCGTCCTCCTCCTTCTCTTCTATCTTCTTCTTGCCATCAGCTCCACCTATTTTTCGCAGAGTGTAGAAAAACGCATTAACCAAGCACATTTCGCATTCCATTCTTATCTATTGACAAAAATAATAAACCTCATTTAGTTTCTATGATTTATTTCCAGTCGTAATCTATATCACAAACAAATAATGATATCGCCCTTGTTCGAATCTCACTCGTTTCTTTAAAGAATACATTTAAATCATATTTAGATTTTACTTTGTCCACAATTAGAATTTGATAATTCCTCTATTATTTAAGTAATGTATTGATTTATTGTCGCTGCAAGTACAGGCGGAATGATAAAATATTTTATGTGTTACGCGGTGACCGTGATAGGAGCAACGATGATAAAAAATGGAAGCGGAGGGCTCCTTGGGGAATTGTTCCGTGTATGTGCTTATTGAGATTCGTGGAGATCAAGTTGGCAAAAGTGGGTTCTCGACAGACTGCGCCAGGAGGCAGCAGCAGCAGAGCAGCTAGGCAGCGCACACAGAGGCACAGGACAGTCAACTGCTGAGTCAACTAGTCAAGTCTGGCTCTGGCGAGGTCGCCTTTCGCGTTGCCACTAAGCGACCCATTTCTCGCTACAAATTTCACAATTCCTATTGAAAAATTGCCGTCGATAGTTTTGTGCGTTTCTCTCCAGTGTTTCCCCCAAATCCCACTACACTCGGCACAATGAGACGTGTTTTGGTAGGCGAACGCATTGGGCGTAGCCGGATCGTCGAATTCTAAAAACGAGCAGTGACAGGGCCTGCCATTGACACATTAAAAACATTAACTTCGCTCACCCACGCGGCTTTATTATCAACGTTCCGGATATCCTATGGAAAACAACTGGAAGATACTCACGATAGTTTTTCATCGTTTTTTTTGTCAGTTCGCGAGTGTGTGACAGAAGCTTCTACGTATTTCCCTCCCCACTTTTAGCTCTTATGGATAGCGTGGATTTCATCGTTTGAGATTGCGACGAGTGTTTTACCTGTTTTGCGTCGTTTTCTATCTATCAGTTATTCGCTTTTCTCATTCCTGCAACTCAATGAAATGTCATCGTCTTGTTGAAACGAAGTTTAATTTTTAAGTGTGTGAGGTGAGTGTCCACAGGGATTTTACTTATTTGGCTATGTGCATCGTTGAATTTTTTTTATTTCTCTCTCCATACGTGGGAACTGAGAGTATCAACGCCAGCAACTATTGTTGTTCACTGCTAGACTGGACGTTCCAAGCGTGAAAGTTTGTTAGTGTCACGTATCGAATTCGTAAATCTCGCGGACGAATCCTTTTTTGGTGAATTTCACACAAGATAATAATAATAATTAAATACTAACCAAAGGAACTTTTATACATGATGTATTGCGCATAAATTTACAGTCAGAGTTTTTTCTTTTTAGTACGATTTTTTTTGCTTTAAAATGGCTTTTTTCTCGGTCGAAGGGCCGTTCCTTAAGGTGTCACGCCCATCACAGGGTGGCCATCGTCGAATGGAAAATAGCCAATTTTGCAATTCCCAGGATCTTTCAATGTGTAGAATAAAGTCTATTACCGCAGCCTAGATTCCGCTTCTTCGCTGTTTCTCAAACTTTCACGACAGCAACGACATCAACCAACACTCCAACGTCATCGCTAGCATCGACATTTTTACGTTCTATCCTCGTGCTATTTTTCTCTACAACCGGTTGCTTCTGGCAAGAAACTAAATCTAAATAAAAAAATATCCTTCCGTTTTTGCCCCCCGCATAACGCCATATCTTTTGATTCGCGCACTTCGTTAATTTGTATAATGTTTTCTGTTGCACTATTAATTACTTTAAATACGAATATTATTTTTCCTGCTCCATTTTCTTTCTCTTTTTCATGCATTCGTAGTACCAAGCATGTTGTCAATAATATATTACTGCGATATAGTTCTGAAATTCTCTGTGGCTCCAATTAACAAGAAGCGGTCGGGGAGAGATTAGTGAAAGCAAATCCATGCGTATCTCTATGAAGGTTTAAAATTTGACGCATCTCATATCGTATTTCGGTAAAATACTCTCACAAACAACCCGGCAATTTCGTGGAACGATAAAGTAACCCGAAAAACCAATCACAGAGCTTCAAATACGCACATGGCTAACAAATAGCAAAATTATTCTCCTACAGAGATAGAAAACAAAAGCTATTGGTTTTTTTAAGGGTAATACGATTGCTGTGTACCAAATTAACATTTGTAAAAAAAATGCATTTATTTAAACAATCCAGGTTTAAGAGCGAGAAAGAATCTTAAAGTCTGATTATTCATGATACGGTTGTACATACATGGTATTGTGGTAATAATGGAGCAGATCGAATACGTCAAGTAAATACTTCTTTTGGAAGTTTATCTTGAAATTTCTTTTGTTGTAGAGAAGCTGTAAAGATGAGCAGCAGATGACTGTCGGCTAAGCCGGTGCTCATTTAATTTTACTATGAGCGAAGTAGTAGCTACAACAGTGCCCACTGGTGGAACTACACGCCAGGAAAGTGCGGCACATATAAACATGCACAAATTAGCCAATTGCAATTTTCCTCTTGTCCATGGTCGACCAGACCAACCAATTAACGTCCGTAATAGGCTGACAACTCACCAACGAAATCATAGCTTAGACTTTAGGTTTGTAACCCTATCATAATCTATGAAATTCATTTAAATTCTAATTTCCCCTGTATAATAAATCAATCAAAAGTCTCGACGATTATTTATTCGTTTTTGCCGTCGAGAAATTTGTATTTATATTACATTAATTTATTTTTCAGAAATAGTTTTTAACTAAATTCTTCTGCTTTCAGATCAATGGGAATATTGCTGCATCCTGTTCCTCAAACTTGCACAACTCCTTTGATAATTCATCATAGAAATCGGAGCTTAGATTCTGCTCTTCAACGAATCCCTGAGGTGGATGTAACGCCGAGTCCAGAGTGTGAAAATCCTACTCCAGTGGTAAAATCTGTCCATGTTTGTAAGGGCCAGAATAGAGAAAGGGATGATCTTGCTAGTCTTGGATCCGATGACTCTGGCATCCTTTGTGGTTCGGACAGTGGTTCTAGTGACACTGCAAATGTAGCTACCAGAGAATCTAGTGTGGACCATCTTCATAGCAGGGAGAGTCTGGATTCTACCTTCTCTCAGGCTGGTGATATGGATAGTGTAGATGTGGTAGACGGAGAGAGTGTTCTGTCTGTCTCCCCTCTGAAATTAGTGCTTTACAGCGAACCTTTGCCAAAGGAAAATGCTGAAGGTGAATCAAGTAAAGTGGAAAAAAGTGTTTGTAAAACCTTGGACATGCCAAATGGAATTATTAACTCAAAAGACCTACAAAACTCTACTTATTTACGTGTGGATCCATGCAGTGCAAACTCTGTCAGTGAAAGAGATTATACTAGTACAATGCAGGTAACAGTGCAAAGGGAGCTATCAGGAGCAGCCATGACTCTGTGCTGTGGCACTGCTACTCAATCTGAAGAGAAGCCAACTAAAAAAGTAGAAATTAGGACACAAGAAACAGTGCAGCCAAAACCTGCCGAAGGATGCTTGCTCAGGTTATTCGAAAGTCAACATTTTGATATATTTATGGAAATTTCTTATTTATTCAACTACTCAGAAGAACTTGGAGTACTGAGTTATTTAGGTAACTAAACAAAAAATATTAATATGAAAAGGCAGGAAATATTACAGCATATACATTGATTACAGCTAACAAGATGTTTAGTTTCCAAGATAGTGATGTGGATTTCTATTTGCTACAACTGGTTTTAATGTATATACATATTCCCAGTCTTAGTGAAGTTCTTCGCCCATATCTTATCCATAGGTAACTTCAAATTCTTCATTGATTACAGTACATTTTAAAAGGAATAATTATTAAGAAAAAAATGTATTTTCATAGATGTAAGCAGTCAGCGGATTTCTCCTTAAAGTGTGCCTGGCTTCTAGAGGCATACAGCTCAGATGTTCCTTCAACATCCAAGAAACGGTCTATTGGGACCAATTTTAAAGAGCTTATCCTATCAGATGAACTCAGGTTATAATCATTTATCAGTAATCAACTACATTAGAAGTAGACATTTATTAAATTATTACACTATCTACAGGCCAAAGGGAAGTGAAATTAAAAAGCAGCGATCCAATGACTTACAAGTTCCTGTTGCCCTTCCACCAAACTCAGTTCAAAATATTTCATCACCTAACAAAAAAGCTCATCATAGATCTCAATCTGATGCTACTGGATTATTTCAGAGTTCACGTTATACCCATTCCGGTATATATATATTTTGTTTATTTTCTATCAATAAATATTATATATTTATTGTTTGACTAAATATTTTATTTTTATCCTGGATTTATTTTTAAGGTACAATCAATAAAGTAAGCCTTGGGAACCTGAGCTCTGGCCGAGCGTTTGATAATGGATGTACCTGTTTTGATTCCTGCCAAGGCGTCGTCAATGACTTGCGAGGAAAGAAAACTGACTGCTTTTGTAATGTAAGATTTATAAGTAAAGAAAATTTCTATTAAAAGAAGAATATTTTTAATTTCATGCTATTTATATTTTCTATTTATAATTTTAAGGCACCACGTCTTGACCCAGAACGTAAATTCATTGAAGCTCTGATATCAATTGGTAAATTGCTTGGTACCATTCCAACAAAGGAAAGTAAAATTGTTCAATTAGTAGCTGAGCTCAACACTCTCAATTTGAATCTCCCTGCAAGAGTCTGGCTTCCCTTGCACAGTAGTGTGCCGCATCATATAGTAAGGGTACCACCGCAATATGCAGCGGTTCTCAATAGTAAAGATAAGGTTTGTAGATTTCTTTATCTTAAGTATAAAAGAACAAGCAATAATTGATGATAAAATGTTTTTATATCATAATTTTAACGTTACGTAATAATTCTAGGCTCCTTACATTATTTATGTAGAAGTATTGGAAGTGGATGACTTGTATACATCGCCTATTCCAACTAAAATAATGGGAAGCTCTTTGAGGCACACAAAATCTGAGGAAAATTTAATTGGAGGAGAACAATCTAACACAAATTTTTATAACATATCTTCAGAAAAACAAAAGAATATAACTCCAGTTCTTAGACAGACCCCAGTGAAAAATGCGTCTCCTTATTCAACTAGGAGTACAGACATAGCATTTAATGACGATGATTCTAACGATATTTGGAGGCAAGGAGAGAATCGAAGAGGACCAGTTTTTGTTCCTGCAGAAGTAAAAAAAAAATTATGCGAAATGGTTGCTACACCTAGTGCAACATTCAATCATGACCCTGAAGATCCATCGGCTGCCGTATTAAAAGAGCCTTGGGAGTTAAAACAAAAGCGAATAAAAGCTTCTAGCCCCTATGGACATTTAGCCTCGTGGAAAGTACTTGCAGTTATTGTAAAATGCGGCGATGATCTGAGACAAGAGCTCCTAGCAATGCAATTGCTTGAAATGTTGCAAAAAATTTGGCAGGATGAAAAAGTACGACTTTGGGTTCGACCTTACAAGTAAGAATCATTATTTATAAACAAATTAAATACAACTATAATTTTGTTGAATTGAATCTTAACTGATTTGTTTTGTGTTTTTTTTTTATTTTAGGATTCTGTGTTTGTCAAATGATAGTGGATTAATCGAACCAATAATGGATACTATATCCCTCCACCAATTCAAGAAACACTGTAAGCTGACCCTTCTTCAATATTTCGAACGAGTGTTTGGTCCGATGGGGTCAGAAGCTTTCAAAAAGGCCCAAAGAAATTTTGTTGAGAGCTGCGCAGCTTATTGTCTCTTCAGCTACATTATACAAGTCAAGGATCGTCATAATGGAAACATTTTATTACATAGTGATGGTCATTTGATCCACATAGACTTTGGATTTATACTATCCAATTCGCCAAAAAATCTAGGCTTTGAGTCTAGTCCCTTTAAGCTGACTCCTGAATTTGTAGAAGTTATGGGTGGTAGCCAGTCTGAAGTCTTTATGGAATTTAAAAACCTTATTGTTCAAGGATTAATTGCTGCTCGAAAACATTCAGAAAGAATAACTAATCTTGTCGAGATTATGCTGTCAGGTAATTCATCATTGCATAAATGAAATATAGTTTATTTTCGTCGTTTAATTAATATCAATTAAAACTTTTAGCATCCCAACTTCCGTGTTTCCGTTATGACGGAGAGGCAACAGTTCAAAGATTGAAGAACAGAGTTTTTAAGGGGTTAACCGAAGATCAATTTAAGCGCCACGTCGATGATTTGGTAAAAGGTAGCATTCGCTCATGGTCCACAAAATTATATGACAGATACCAATACTTTGCAAATGGCACGCTCTAAGTTTGCAAAAAATCTGATTTTTTTTCAAGAGTAATTAATCTCAGGTTCAATATGAGTGGCAGGACTTAGTATTTCTTTCATACGTTCATCGCAAATATAGCATTCCAATTCACAAAGTGTAGGACACCTATTCGTTTCAAAGTTATCTTATTGCTCATGCTTCATTAATATTTTAATTTATTTTTCGATTTTAAACAAAATTTAATGCTGGCATTTTTTTCTGAATGAAGAGATATTGTAGTAAAGCAGTTACTATGTATGGATCCATACATTTATATGTGATGAATTGTTATGTGAAAAAAATGACTTATTTAAAAATGTTTTTGTGAAATTAAATTCTATACTGACTCGTTAAATATTAATTTTTAAAAAAAGGAAATGATCCACGTGTTGATAATGCAGAAATATTTATTCAAGTTTGAGAAAAGATAGTAAACGAAGTAGGGAATAATTTATGCAGTTTTTAGTTATACAATATTCGATTAATATTTCTTTTGTTCAACATACATGCCCACCCTTGATTAACATTAAGATTTAGCTATGATTATTGCAGCCTTATAAATATGGAGTGAATGTGAGAAAAGAATTGCTTGATTGCCCTAGCCTGTAAAAGTGTAATTTGTTAATGGTGCCTTATTTGTGGGGGTTGATAGAAATGATTGGAATCAGTAACGGTGAAACGGACCTCTACCGTAGTCTGCGAAATATTGTAAAAACGGAATAGACTAATTTGTAAATAGTTTCATAAATCTTTGTCGGATATAATTAGATGTCGGCAATAAATAATTCTCCTTTAAGCGAAATGAACTATAGAATCTTTATTAATTAAGGACTCTACATAAAACGATATGAGAGCTGCTTGTACAAGTTCAGGAGACGAATACTCAAAATATTTCATACTTTATAGATTAATACCTACTAGAATCATCTGTTAAAGATAATTAGAGTGATTAAGGAAATCACATTTGAAAGTTTTTACATGTTCTTAATTATTATGTGTATATATTATATATACATACGGGGGGTGCAGCATGAAACGCTCCAGATTATAAACGCAACCAGACGTATATTTCCTATAACTACAAGAGATATCAATTTGCACACAGGACTTTTTCGAAATTTCTTTCTATTTAATTCATAAAGATCTTATGGAAAAATTGAAACCTTCTAATATTTATGAAGATAAACAATTACGTGCATACTGTAGAGCGTTTTAAGCGACGAACTCTATGTGTGTCTATATATGATCCGTCATTTAAAACGTTCCAAAACATATACGTAACAAAACACTTATGTTTATATCTGTAACTACTACAAATATCAAAACTGTACATAAAACTTCTCTGAATATGAATAGTAAGAGGTTTTGAAAATGTCCTAAGCAAAAGTTTAATCTCTTATACTTACGAAGATATCACGTTTTCTTGTATCTATGCTTTAGGGCGTTTTAAGTGGTGGATCTCATATATTCAAAGTATAACAAAATGACCGCACCAAATTAAGGCATAAATGGTTTACTTGATTATAAATCTTAAAGCACATTAAAATTGGTACAAAGACTCCAAGCTACGTTACCATATGACGTCACCGAATCGCCGTAGCTCACCATTCAGTCTCAGCTGTTCATAAGTGTCAAAAAAAGATCATTTTTAAAGGTCTTTATCTCGATAACTACTGTTCTGATTTTAATGTAGCTCTAACGGTTATCAGACAGCCCTAAGGAGAAACCATCGTTAAGAAGTGCAGTCATTTTATTATCCCTGTATATATTACACATTCATAGTTATAATTCGAAAATCGTAGATATGTGGAAATTATTATTTAATAGTATTTCTGCGTTCCATACATTTGTTTGATTAAGTATAAATTATAAATTAAAATGAAATATTGTACATACACATGACGAAACTTAAAAATCATTTTATGGTTAAGGATATTTCAGAATACAGAAAGAAAATCAAAAGTAGTTTTCCTCTTGCAGAAAATTTGAGCTCAGCATCTCAATTACATGATAAAATTACAGAAAAAAATTCCACAAATATGGACATTTTTTCCAGAATTTTATTATTCAGTTGAGCCGTTTAAAATCATGTCAATGTAAAAGGAATGTTACAAAAGTCACAAAAAGTTGGCTCGGATTACGAGAGACCCGAGCCTTCTGACTTCCAAGTGTCTTATCTCTCTTTCTCTCTCTTTCTCCTATCATAACCGTCTCACGATCAACAGTCAGACCAGAGATATGCTAACACCAATTCAAAAATCTTTGAATGAGTGCATGCATGTATGTGCGCGTTTCGATACAAAGCTCCGAATATTCTACGTTAAATATGTATTACTTTAGTCATTAAAATAAAAGCTGATTTCTGATACTGATTTAATAAAGAGATTATAATTAGCTTTAAAAAAATTATAAGTTCAAACATAGGGAAATTTATTGCGAATTATATACATATCGGGTTTTATTCTCTTAAAACCTGCTGAATATTTCTGGTCCGTTGAGATCTTTCGCCTCAGTATGAGATATTGATAATGCTAATTATCAAATAAACATGAATAAAGTAAGGATTTTTGTTTTTTAAAAATGGATCCTATAATCCTGGGAAAAAAATAACAATACTAGTGTTAACGAGTATTTTAAGTATTCTGTTTTGAATATCTTTATTCACCAGAAAGTAAAATAATGAAAAAAGTTACACTTTTAAATTTGTTTGAAATAAAACAAATGAGAACAGATACAATCTGCATACCTTAACAAATAACGATTCTTATGAAATAAATTGAGGAATAATGGAAGTGAATTACTGTGAAATTGTAATCTTCAATTTCTTCTTTTTCCTACATTACAAAGAGTTTAATTGACTAAAGACTTAAGCTTATAAATACACGAATGTCAGTCAAGAGAATTGGTAAGTCAACAGACATATTAGTATGTATGTGGCTAATGTTTATATACGTAAAACTGTAGTAGCTTAAATTACCATCTTAAGCTTCAAGGTATCATTCGCGCGCGCGCGCGCGAATATTGGCCTCTTTATCTGTAATCATGATTAACGAAAAGAAGCGCAAGTATTTTAAATATCACATTAAGTTTGAGAAAGATTTTAAAAACAACTTATATTCTAGAGAGCTGTTGTAATAAATTAGATGGCAAGATTGCTTCCAACTTATCAAGAATATAATAAAATGGATGGGAAAACCAAGCGAGCAATGCCTTAGCGACTACACCCATTGTGTCTGGGTACTGATGTGTAAGGAGTGCCAGAAGTGCTGTAAAAGAGCACAAACCAGCTGTGAATAAAATGAAAAATGGTAATTCCTTTTTTGGATATACACTAACGTCGTGAAACGAGGGTAAAAGCTCGCGATCGGCACACTCTGTGCAGGTTGGGTAAGGATAAAACAAATGACCTCTTTCCAATGGATAAGGTAACATTCTAAATGTACCTTCCCAAGTACAGTGTAAAAGATTAAGGGCTCCTTCCATCTGTTTCCAATGTGCCAAATGAAAGAACGCATAAGCAATTGCCTCTGAATCTCCTCTTTTCAAAACATGTTCAGGTGGTAAAATTAATGGTTTCATTTCTAATAAATATTTTGGTACATGAGGATTAAACTCCACTGCCCTGTGAATTGCTTCAACTGCGGACATTTCTGCTGTAGTAAGTCCTCTCTTGCTGGCAATATCTGGGGAGAATTTGTCAGCTACTATTCTCGCTTTTAATAAAGCCGCTGTATAACAAATCGTTGCTGATTTCGGTAGACTTATGTCATCATATTTTGCTAGTACTGCCTGTACATCTGCATACGCTTGCATTTCTAGTAATGCTTCAATGAGATTTTCATGAATATTTAATACATTCATAATGGGTGGTACTTCTTTTGTAAGATCCCTGAACATTTTTACTGCTTCCTTAAGTTTGCCTAATTTTCTTGCACACATAGCAAGTCTTCTTTTGATATAAATTAATACATTCGTATCCCTCCTGTGAATTGCTTCTGCAATGGAGCCTTGATGTTGTGTATTTTGTGATTTTCTATAATTATTTTCCGCTACCTTAAGTGCTTGTTTTAAAATCTTTTCTGCTTCTACAATTGTTGTAGCTTCTTCCTCAGCTAACAAGATATAAGCTGGAGCACAATCTGGATTACGGTCTAAAGCACTGTGTGCAGCTTTAATTCTTACCACTGGATTACGCTCTCTCCAAGCAGTTTGCATAATTTCATATTCTGCCTTACCTGTGAAAATGATAGATATTTGTTTTTAATGAGAATTAAAACAAAAATAGTTCTAATATAAGATAAGTTTAATTTTACCTGTGTCACCTTCACATGTAAAAAATGTCTGGTGATCCTGGGCAGATAAATTCATATCATAATAAGTAAGGGGCTCTTTATTCGTTGCCCAATAAAATCTTTGATATTCAGCACCCCTGAATAAATTAATTGGATTACGCCAAACTTTACATTCAGGGACACTATGCTGGGTTGATGAATTTGAGCCATTTAAATTAGAGTTGTTGTTATCTGATCCATTGTCTCCTCCTCCGATCCAAGGGGAAATATGATTTAAAGATACTTGTTCAATAAAAGATGTTCCATATTTTCTGAAGTACCACCATTCAAAGATTAAAATTAAACCAGAAATTAAGGAAGACGTTCCGGTTAAAGCTACATAAAATTTAGGGGTTAAGGTGCTCAGGAACATTGTTGAGTCCCACATACTTGTGAATAAAAGTGCCATTTATAATTATCGATTGCTTTATCCAAGACTCAGTTATTTAAATTTCAACCAGATATTAATATTAATTTTATTACAATTTTAAATCGTAAAAATATAGTTGCATTATCGACTAAAAATACCAAATATTTTCTCTTAATTTTATTTAGTTGATGATCAGTCGATTATATTTAAATCTAAGTAAATCTAAACACTATTTATTTAAACGTGTGTAGGGAAGCAGTTTTTTTCTTTAAATCATTAGATTATTTACATTAAATCTTTTGAACTGTTTATTTTTACCACTGTTTACCACTTTACGGCCATTTTTCAACAATGGCTTTTACAGATGAAACGGGAAATTGCCCGCGGGTCGCGGCAATTCCCCGCATTCTCTGCCGATAGACAGCGCTGATGATCTCAAACGGAGTCAAACGTTCGACAATTGTCTCTAGTAGTGCCCGTAAGCCCGTAGTTCCCTTTCTATCTTATTTGTTATTTTATGCCTTATTTTATAACGCATGACATGATGATTGCCTATCGAATCTTACACTGTCTTACACGGAATCGACGGAATCTACTATTTGTGATGCTATTAGATCTATTCTAATCTGCTTTGAGTGTATATGAAAGCCGAAAGGGAGTGTATTCTCCTTTCTATTGAGTCCAGTTCGGATCTAAGTTCAGACTACAGATCTTTAAGGAAGAAATATTGGATAAAGTTATAAAAGTAAATAAATTTCTTTAATACCATTGTAGATATTTTTACATCATATTTTCATATATACCTATATAATATCGATGTTTCATTAAATATCTGCTCCTAAAAAGGGGTTATCCTTATCTTATTGTTAATTAATAACTAAAACGACGCGAGATGAATCAAAATTTGTTTTCCTGTAAAAGTAAACTTCTTTATTGCCCCATATAATCCAAAAAATACAAATTACAATTCTGTGCAGCGTTGAATTATGTGCCTGGATAAATGAGTTTACAAGACAGTCTATTTTCTGAAGATGTGGAAAATGATGTGATTGAATTTTCGAAGGACGAAATACGCAAAAGGTACAGGCAATAAATAATTTTTCTTAATTTAAATACTTATATTTTATCATAATTTATGTTACTTTTATAATATAAGCTTTTCAATTGCAATACTTTCTTCTTTGACTTATCTGTTGTTTTAATCATGTTCAGCTCATAGTTTATTTAAATAAACAAATAAAAATATTAATATAATTTTAAGTATATTACATATCGTAAAGCTTTTGGGTTTGTAATCATTCAGATTGACTAAAAGTTTAATGATACAGATTTTCTTCAAAAATACTTGTACTCAGAGTGTTAGGATCAACTTATTTCTTCTACCTCAAAACAATAAATATTTTATTGTATTTTTATGAACGCAATCATAATGTTTAACTTTTCATGTTTTAATCTGTTTACTCCAAGCTAAATAATATAGTAAAAATGCATTATCTCTTACGTTCCAAGTTTTTTTATAATAATACTATAAATAATCACAATCAAAAAGCTCATAGTCGCAAGAAAAATGTAGAAATGATAAATCTTAGATCGTAATTTGATTTGCATAAATAAATAATAGATGCAAAACTATGTGGAAGGATATTGTTTGGTAATTACTAATTAAGCAATGAAGCATGAGAAATAGCATAAATGAGGATGTATCTGATGAAAGGAAGTAAAGTTGAAGAAAGAGAAAGCATTTATAGTGGGTTATGTAAAAGTTAGTCTGTAGAGTTTGGCTAGCGAGTATCCGTAGAGGTACGCACCAACACCGTAGCTGAAAGTGCTGAAACTTACCAGCACTCAGTTGAGTCTCAATTTGAGCGTGGTTGAGTTACTTTGGTCGTTGCGTCCGATGTCCGCGCTGGAATCTCGTCCAGCATCTTCACTTTCTTTCGGATCTCCACTGAGACTTGATCAGTAGAGTTTTCACTTTTGCAGAGTCCTCGTTTTTCCACCTGTAAACAATTACCGACGATTTCTCATTCATCAGCTCGTGCAAGATCGTTTCTCGAATCTACTCTTCACCTTCTCCATCGGTCAAACGTCCGAAAGAAGAACCGTTGTTTGTTTTAAAAGTGATGTGAAAAGGTACAAAAAGATCCACAATTTAAAATTTTACTGCATTTCTGTTCAAATATATTTTACTTAAATGTTATTTATCCAATTTATTGGATTATATCTCTTTATTTTACATTATTTGCATTATATGCTTTTACTAATCCAACCACTTTAGCATTAACATTTAAAATAGAAATAGTGCTAAAAAACACTGTCTCTTATTGGATCGATTTATGAATGTTAAATCATTGTTTATCTACAAAATACGTAATATTATATCACAGCGAAAAAACGCATTGAATCGACCTAAATTTTTGAAACATTATTCAATCTTACTGTCATTTATTAACGCGTTACCTTTAATTATCATTTTCCATTTGTGTTTTGATTAAAAAAACATCAATATATTTTATTTACTACATTCATATTTATTTTGAAGTCTAACAATGAAAGGATATTTTATAGTGCTACTATGGTACAGAAGAATATCAATGAATGTCATTTAATAATAAGATACGAAGCATGCGAATGTCGAAAGCAAGCTTGTAGAGCGGTAAGAGTATGCTATATAAACGAAAGTGAAACTGGCCGGGCTAAGGTTGGAAGTTACGCATTGTTCCTAAACGACCACAAGAATTTAACTTTCTTGACTTTAGTGAGACACTTGTTTATTTTTTTTACTACCCTTATACAAATATGAAATGTAATACAAACTTGAGGATTATTAAAATGTTCAAATATCCTCTAAAAAATTATTGGTCTTACTAATTTTTTGCTTTTATTAGGGATCCTAAAACTAATGGTACGTCGTATAAAAATGCAGAAGAAACTGATGAGGTGAAATGCACAAAAAGTGCACAAAATACTGTTAGTATAATGGGTGTCGAAGGACGAAGGTCTTCCTCAACTTCGGCGTCGACTTCAGCCTCTCCAGAACATTCTCGTCCTCAAAGACAAGGTTTGCACAGAAAAAACTCTTTTTCATTAACGAATTAAATTTAATTCGTATATAAAGATTTTAAACAATGTTTGTGCAGTAATTCGCGAAAGTATTTATTTCAATCTTTTAAGTTTCTCGGTATACGCTATCACATGCATGAATACAGATGTAGTAGACGAACATGCGAATTTTCATGTATTTCATATACTTGCGAAAGAGAAATATTAGCATGTAACGAGTTTCTTTAATCGTGATTTAATATATTTTGTAATATCGTTTTTCAGTAAAATCAACTCCAGCTGTGGAAATTTATAGACCACCGGCAGCGCGAAAGGCTACGCAAAATGTCCAGATTTCCGTAGAACCGGCTCAACCGCAGTCTGATAGCTCTTCTATCAAGTAAACAAATATTAATCTTAAGTAGACATGATTTTTGTACGTTATTTACTACCGTATATTAAAATATCGACATAGATCGTATTACTCATTTTGATAATCGTATTAAATTATTGGGACCTTAGTAACTTCAAAATTGTAATATTTAAAAAGTTCATTATATTAGATCAAAAAAGTATTAGTTATCTGAATTTATATTAAAGTTGAGGATTTAATATCATTTACAGTATAGTAGTAATTAAATGTAGATGAATATTATGTAACAGCAAATAATTCGAAAACCAACTGTGTAAGATTTAATATGAATTTTATATTATTGCAGAAATAGTAATAGAAGAAGAAGACCAGATCGTGCTGTGTATGTTCCAAGACACCGGCGGAGTTTAGAAGTCGAAGAAAGTCTAAAATCTTCCGAACCAAGTCGTTCGAAGCCCGCAGTATCGGATCAATTAAAATATGCTTTTAACGATAATGCATCGCTGTTAACATCGCCTCCTAATGATTATGCTAAAGAGGAAAGCAATGCCGAGCATGATTCATGCAAATCAATTGACCCTCGATCGTTAAGCATTATCAATTTTGATTCGTACTCGAATAATACTGCTGAAGTACAGTGCGAAGATAAATATGAGGAAAATCTTGAATATACGAGTAAACTTTTAATTACTAATGAATCATTAAATTCTAATAAAGTTCATGCTTCAAACTATGAGGCTTGCACGTCCATGTACGCGGACGTCAGTCAGGTTACAGAAGATTGTACAAATAAATGTGATAGGCTTGAAATAGCTACGGTAGAATCAATAGAAAATGATAAAGAATCTAATCAAGTCTCAAATAAGTCTGAAGATACTATTTATTTAGATGATTTGAAACCTTGTTCGTTTTCGCAAGTATCTAATGACAAAAAGTATATAGAGTCAATCCATAACTTCATGCATAAAGCCAATGATCATAATAGTGATAATGCCCTTATTTGTTCATGGGATAAACGAAATGACGACGCAAGTGTTGTAAATCAGGACGATATAATAAATGAAGAAGAAAGATTGCAGACACGACAGAAAATACCCGAGGTAATTAGAATATCGGATAAGGAACCGTCTAAAGTGAAATCCAATCAGGATACACCTACCCCGTTGACTCCTCCAGAGAAAAAAGTTAAAAAAGTTGAAAGACCAAAAAGTAAACCAGCTTCGCCTCCGGCTCCTCTTGTAAAAATTAATCGTGATGAATGTGATTGGGATAGTCTTTTTGACGATAATGGCGATTGCTTAGATCCTACAATGATGGAAGAAGTAAGAATATATTACATCTGTATTTCTATACTAACTTATAATTGTTATACATTTTATTTCTTTTAGCTGACATCAGCTGTTGGTGAGGTTACAATCGAACAACCTAAAAATACCTATAAAGCGTACACTAAGCAAATTGAAGTGTCCAGTGATGAATTTGCTCATGTCGTAGAAATTTATAACTTCCCATCAGATTTCAAAACCAGCGATCTTGCCGCTGTTTTCAGTCCTTTTAAAAACGGAGGTTTTGAACTAAAATGGGTGGATGATACACATTGCCTTGGGGTTTTTAGCAGTCCTTTAATCGGTAGGTTTTTAATTCTTTTTCAAAAATAAAATTATTAATCAAATTTAGTGTATGTTCTTGTAAATTTTAAGAATGAATATTCCTAAAATAATACAAGAATACATAGATTATATTAAAACTCTTATTTGTTAATTAGCTGCAGAAGTGCTAGCATCAAATCATCCATTTGTAAAAACGAGACCATTGCGAGACGCTACTGCCCTTAGCAAATCTAAAGCACGGCGAAGTGCTGAGTTTTTACAACCTTATAGAAGCCGCCCAGAAACTTGCGCTGCACTAGCGAGAAGACTAGTAACTGGGGCTTTAGGCGTGAGATTAGCTACGGCTAGACAAGAACGTGAATTAGAAAAAAATGTACTTCGTGAAGCTAAAGGTAAATATAGACAATATAATTTTTTTCTATCATGTTCGAGCAAGAATAAATTGAGTTTTAACGGGATCCCTCACGCGAGCTTCACCGACAGTACAAGTCAATAAACAATTCTATTAATAAAATTCAAATGCGAGGCAAATTGAACAATCGTGCCTTTGTAGGACAATGTGCCAGTCCTAACGAGTCAAACGAACTTAAAATCACTCAAATTAGTTGAAAAATAACGCTGTACCATTGTGTCGCGTTTTTGAAGAGAGGTTACTTTTGGTCATTTCCACTTCAAGAACGCGGGACAGTGGTACAGCGTTATTCTTCATCCGATTTGAGTTTTTTTAAGCTCGATTGACTCGTTAGAATTGGCACCTTGTCATAAAGAAGCCCGTTTTTGCAATTTGCTTCGCATTTAACTTTTGTTAAACGAATTGTTTATTAACTTGTACTGTCGGTAAAGCACGCGTGAGGGATCCCGTTAAGTATAAAATTAGCTATAGTAAAACAATCGTTTTGTTTACTGTTAAATATTTTAGTAAAATAATAAATACAATATATATATATATATAAAATTCATTTAGGTATTCATTTGATAATTTTAGTTACTTAAATTATATTGTATAAATTAGATCATCATTTATTACTGTGTTAATAGTTAGAAGCTTCAAATTGAATATATTTTTCATAAATTTTCTTATATATTATTTAATTTATTACAGAAAAACGAAAATTAGCAAATAAGCAACGAGAAGATGCATGGGAAGGCATTATTCCCCAAAAATAAAAATGTTGTCAACTCTTTACCTGGGATTATAGCAATATTTTTCCCCTGATATTACATTTAAATTTTCTGCTATTCGTATGTTTGTGCCTTGCTCATCTATTTTTAATCATGAGCAAATATATTTTATGAAACATGTAGTAGATATTTGATTCTGACAACATTAAGGGATCAATTGCTGATAGATGGGTGTGGCATACGATAACACATTCTAACAGTTTTATTTGTATATTTATTTAAAATTTTCTTTTTACTTCAATTTATATTATCTATATAAAATCATATTTTATGTCGAATATTATATAAGAGAAAATTTAATATTTCTTTGTACAAAGAGAATATCTTTGTACCAATACTATTCCCAAAAATTTTAAAAACTGAACAATATTACACAAAAGCTTTCATGAATCTTACTGCAACAACTGAAGTTAATTAAAATTTTATTTGAATCAATAGATGTTTTATAAAGAAAAACATTCTCCAAATTTTTGAGCTACTATTACATTAATATAGTTATACTTAACTGTTATGATGATATTTATTCTGTAGGTATGTATATATGAATATGCACACTTGCTTTTCTGATATAAATTTGGTTTTACTGGCATTTCTAGAAATGTTTGATGTTATACATGAAATGTGTAGTAAACATAACTCCGGTAATATAAGCTCTATGTTTACGTATTAATGATTACCTGTTATTGTAAATTTAAGTGAAATGATGATATTATTACATTATATGTTAAGTAAGTGACAATAAGTTACTGTGTTAAAAAAGATTATATATAACAAGTACATCAAATTATCATGGTGGTACATAGTCAGATTTTGTTTTTATAGTTACAGAAGTTCGCGCGTTTACAAATAATTGATACGTATGATTAAGATATAGTAATGAGGAAAATAAGGTGGCATTAAGAATTATTTCGATAATTGCACAGAGCAATCTTAACTTGTGCCACGAATATACGTTTGTTACAATATTATTGAACTTCAATATTATGTATAAATCACATTTATTCAAACCATAAATTTCATAAATAATCTGAATACAGATTGTATTTTTATATACAATTGTTATTAGTGAAATGACGGATTCATACAGCGCCAATCCCTAGTCAATGGATACAATAAATATCACATGGTAAATAAAAGTTTGTAACAACATTAAATAAAAAATATTTTATGTACTGTGTGAAAGTCTTCTTTCATTTCATTTAAGTAAATGTTTTTAATAATTAACATAACTAAAGGAAGGAGTACCAATATAAAATACTATAATATTAATTGGTATATTTTTTTTTTATTAAAATTGAGTGTATATAATATATATATATAGCCCGCATATGTTTCTTGTCTTAGCATTACCATTTGCTGCTTTTCTTTCTTTTCTTTTGTTGAACTTTACGTTGTTGTTGCCTAGGGCCAGGTGTTTCAACAGCTGGACTTTGACGTGGATTAGGAGAAGGTTTTACATTTGCAGGCATTTTTGTGATGTCACTGTAAAAAGTAATTATATTGTTTTATAAAATATTCAATAATTACAACGATTTAATTTAGTAAAAAATAACTTACTATAAGTCACTCGCTCCTGCAGTTGCTCCTTGAGTTCCTTTCATAGTAGTGTCGCGATTTCTACGATCTCGCTTCTTTCTAAATGTAGTACGCTCATGTTTGGGTAACCATCTCTCTGGATCTGGTTGCACATTAGGATCATAGTTCTTCGGCAGCCTTCGTTTGCGTTTATGTTTCTTTTTCGTTTTTATCAAATCACCAGAAGGTTTTCTAAACACAAATTAATTATTAATTGAAATTTAGGTGCTATACAAGTGAGAGAATATACTTCTTATTACACGTAAATAGTTTTTTTAAAGTGCTTAATAAGAAATAAATTAAGTCATATCTAATAAGCACTATTGAAGGTTTACAAACCTTATAAAACTTAAGGATTTGACCTAAATGGATAATGACATTAACAGTTTAACTTACCCAGGAGATGGCTCCACTTTTTTCTTGACCACCTTTGTACCAATTACCCAATTGCTGCTTTCCAATGCATCAATGTCAGTTTTATCAGTTAATTCACTTATTGGAGGTAATCTTTTAGACAGTTGTTGAGCTTTGGCTGGTGAAAACTGAGCATAAGCCACAACCAATTGTGCCAATGTTTTAGTATTGTCAGGTGATGCATCTAATAGCTCCTGTAGGACGTCTGCCGCCGCCTTAATTTCACCACCACGTAAATAAAAGTCAGCGGCTTGTCGATAGAGGTCTCCTAAATTAATAGTAGGATCCTAAAAATATTTTTTTTTTTAACGATTAACATTGAACATAATATTTTAATTATAATTTATATATACCTTGTTTTTATTATAATAATTCACTGCATTCTTCAAAACTTCTGAGGCTTCTTCGCGATTGTCATTGGCCATATAAAGAGTAACTAGTGCACTAACGATACCCGGTAAACATTTGTATTTGTCATTCAAGCTCTGAATAACGTTAATAGCTTCTTTCCTCTCATCTTGACTAAGAAGCAGATGTACACATGCTAATTTCATATCTAATTCTTTTTCACCAAATGCATGTTCATTCAATAATTTTGTTGCCTCTTTTACTTTACCATCCTTACTAAGTTGACAAGCTTTAACAAACATAGCATCCGAAGCTAAACTTGGATAATCTTTAGCAAGCTTATTACAAAGCTGTTGACACTGATCACTCTAAAAGATAAAATGTTTTTTTAAGTAATATTTCTTTAGTTTAATAAAAATCATAATGTACTCTTACCTGATCTGTGTACAGAGATAAGAGACAGTGATTATAAGCTATAATCTTTTTCTGTTTAGATGTTAATTTATGTTCAAGACTTTCATGAGTAGCATTTTTCATTCTCTTTTTACTGTCAAACACATTTTGATCCTTATTTAAAGAAACCAAATTATTATTAGCTACTGCTGCTAATGCAATATCATCTGGTTTAGCTTTTAAAGCAGCTGTGTATAATGCTTGAGCTTCCTTCTCTCTCCCTTGTTGCTGTAAGCAATAACCCAGTTGAACCTTTATAATTCCTAGTTCATCTTCTACTGCTTCTTCTGTCAATCCATCTTCTTCTAGCCCTTCTCGACAAAGATTCTCAGCAGCTTTTAACTTCTTCTCTGCTTCAACTAGTGCAGTAGTATTACCCTTACTACCTTGCATAACCAGCTGACAGGCAGCATTATACATTAGTTCATAAGTACTTTCTCTTAATTCAGGAGTTTCTATGTTCTAAAATATATTTTAAAAATGTTATTTGTACTCTAAGTAATACAATTTTTAGTAAAGAAAATAATTTAAGACACATACAGAACCCTCACTCTCCAGGTTTGCCAAAACTGCTGCAAGATTTGCTTCTCTTTCATCTTCATAATCATCATTTGAATTTTTAATAATATCTCTATAAGCAGCAAAACATTCCTCATATTTTTCAAGACGATATAAAATTTGTGCCTTTAACTCTTTTATTTTTAATGAAGGATTTTGAATGCTTTGAACAACTTTTAATGCTTCTGAAACTTCATTAAGACGATAAAGGCAGTACGCTTTTTCAAAATCTAGGTTCCTATAAATTAAGAGCTTATTATAATGCAATAAAAATTAATAAAAACCTCTAACGCAGATGTGAAGTATTATAAGATATATACCCAGGAGATTTAAAATTCCTTGTTATTAATTGCAGAGCTTCATTAAATTTAGAGAGCTGTATATAACATATAGCTTTACAGTGAAGTGCAGCTTCTTCGTTTGCAGCTACTCCTAAAACTGTAAATATAACCGTACATGTAAAGTGAAATGGTTATACTAGATAAGAAACGTGATATACTATAAATATTATTATAAATATACTTTTATTAGCAGTTTTCAGAGCTCTTTCGTACTCTCCACTTTGGCCTAGCTTATTTAATTCTGCATATAACACGGAAAATTTTGTATCCATATTGAACCATTTAAAACTCAACACTTCCTATAAATCTACTTATTTATAACTTTGCTACAATTAAATTTATTATTTTTAAACTTTTTTCATCTATTCTATATTTTTATAATAATAATTTGTTAAAAGCAAATATAACGTCAAAATTGTGTTTGAGGTTAATATTCCGACCACACCATCACCATAGTGGTTCCAATTTCTTCCACACGGCACACTTCCACGTTGCTGATCCAGGGGCATAGAGGGGGCAGTAGATATGAGTAGGGGGAGTGTGTGAAGTGAGATTAAAATCTAGCGCTAGAAAATATGAAATTTTAACGAACCATTTAAAATACTTTTCACTATATGTCAATTTAATGAGGATTTGGAGGATAAAAGGGCGTATTTTTCCATCTTTAAAGTAATAATAGCATAATAATAGAAAAATCTTAGGTTTTATCTAGATCTATTACGCTCGAAAGATTATTTAGATATTAGAAACAATTTTATTTTCTATTTTTATCACGCTTATCGATATGAAACTTTTAATATATTTAAATACGTTCAATAAACACAAACTTTGAAAATCTAATATTTATAATATATATTCAAATTTACATGTATTTAAAATCCTATATGTATGTTGTAAAATAAATCAATTGCCTACCACTCAAAATGAATTCAATTTGCATTATATTTTAACTAAAGAGTAAATATTAAATATGTATATATTTAATGTATAAATAAAATGCACTTCTATTCAGAAAGGAAGGATTACAAAAAAATAAAATTATGTTTTTTTTTAATGTGTAAACTAACATAAACTTTATTTACGTATATATTAATCGGTACAAAGTTACTAGTGGCGCGTACATGTACATATATATTTATATATATAATATGGTGTTAAAATAATTAAAGTAAGTCGGTGAAACGTTTTTTTTAGAAGTCCTTGAGTTAAAAATTCGTCATTATAAATGGTTTAATCGCCCAGAACGTAATCTTGATTGTCCACGAAGCATTTGGCCATTAAACCGGCTTTCAGACAATGGTTTTTGCTTGCTATAATATAAATGCAAAATTAATATTTAAATAATAGCTTAAAAACATATTAATAATTAATCTTATATTAACATTCATGAAAATATTTTCATTAACATTAAAACTACAATTCACTTGGTCAAATAACCATTTAAAAAGGAAAGGCAGATGAAAAAATTAGTTGGTATAATATGTTTAATATTAAATAATTAGTAGAATTAATTAGAATCGTATTGTTACTCACGGACGCGTTTGCATTTGTGGAAGACCTCAATGGCTTTTTCTTGATTAATACCTGAAGGGATCTTCGAGAGTGCCACTTCATCATTAATACTACCGTCCGGTCTCATCTAATTTAAACAATCCATTATTATTATTATTGCATTCTAAAACATACACTATACACTCTTGTTAATACTTACCACTCCTACTTTCTTCATCATGCAAGCAGCATAACAAGCTAATTTTTCGTCAAGCCTTAGAATACCCAATTCTGCATCATCCACGAATGCTATAAAACAGGTTTTAAAAATTATAAATAGATTTTTCATTTATTTATCAACAAAAAATTTTGCATTAAGAAATTTGTTAAACATTTCATTTACTACGTAGATAGGTCCAAACATTTTAAAGTTATCAATACTGTAGAATCCAAACTGAGACAAACACTATAATCAATATAAAAAATTTTAAATTGCAATTAATTAATGAAACAACTTACACCGATCTACTCCAGTTTCAGGGATGCACTCCTCCTTAAACACCTTCATCTTTGCTTGTTCTTCCTCATCGTCCATTGATGCCTGCATTTTGCAAGATTTAACATAAATTACAAGATTTCTTTTGAGAACAAATCAAACAATATATATATATATATATATATATATACGTAATATTTTAATTGTTCCTTAAACCGTACGTAATAATTTCAAACAGTTTCACTCAATAATCTTTTCAATGACGATTTAAATATTTTAAATGATGAAAACGTCGATTAAAGATTTTATCAAAATTAAGATGCATTTACAATAAAAATTTTAATATGACGTACGATATTGGAATATTTAAAATAATTTATTCGATGAAAAAAATAAAACGGTGCTTTACGGAGCGCGCATGATGGACGCCAGTGATAAGAAGGACAGCAAATAGCGTTAGTGTTCTTTTCATGCTTCGTGAGAATAAAATTGATTCAACGCTCACCGGACACTGAGGCGTTTTCAAAATGGATTCGAGACTTTTTATAGTTCAAAATACAGTCGCATCTTTTGTTGTGTCTGTTCTTTCATTCGTACCCATCCTCCTCAGCTCCTTCCTCTTCCGCTATTGTCACGACTGGGACGTAAACCTTTTACGACATTTAAAAGCTCTTATTAGATTTTAGCGCACGCGACATCGTAATCTCTCAATTATTCCCTCTAATCACGAGCCTCGAAAATTTTAATCTCGTATTCCAAAACTGACAATTAATACAATTATAAACAAATCAACGAATACGCCATTTTATTAACATAATTTTTGTAATTTTATACAGAGCTCTTAAATTACTAAAAGGCGGTCAAAGACAAAAATTATTATACTTTTTGAGTCGTTAGTTATTTTTCTAGAAAATTCAATAATTTATAAAAGCTTCATTAAGGTGGAATATAAATTACAAATATTTTTATTGCTTTTTTTCAATTCATATAGAATTTTGGGGAAACTTTTTCATTACCAACAAAGAATTGCAATAAGTTCCTTTATTCCGCATTTAGCTCCAGTACTATATTACACATTTAAAGGAAAGTAATTTTCTACTAATAATATCAATTTTTACTTCGAATTTATTCGATACAAAGCTTTAATTTTGAACAGGGTTTAATGATATTGACAAGAATTAGAATTTTTTGCATAATATAGGGAAACTTTGGAGAGGTATATGTAGTGTGCAGCTATTAATTAAAATTGCATACGACATAACCATTTATTAACTAAATACCTGAAAAAAGGATTTTAATGGTAGGAATATGACAGTGTAGGTAGTAATTTTATAGTGAGCATTTAAAAGCGTCAATTAACTAAACGTCTTAAGCTCTGCGGTACACTGTCGCCTATAATTTTTATAGCACGTATCTAATTAAGTGTTTTATACAATAACACAGAATAACTATTATAACAGTAAACTCGTTTAATCAAATTATAATAATTATTTAAGTCACATATATGCAAATTAAATAAGATATGAAACGCACAAAATTTGTACTGTAAATTTGAAGTTCCCATTTTTCGAATGATTTTTGCTTGAAATAATTCATTTAATTGCAAATTGTTGAATTAAATTTTCATATATTATTTAATTTACTCTTATAAACTACATATTGTATAATACTATAGAAACAATTGCGGATTAGGAAAATTCTTACGTATAGTTATATTTAATATCGTATTAATCAACGTAAATCTAGATAATACATTCATTGATCTATAATTATTGTTAAAACTTAATAGATAAAAACTTGCAAAAAATTCATAATTCAATTTTTTTCTCTACTTATATAAACTACCATGAAGTACTTTTAAATAGAAAGATATTTAAAGGTTTCCTCAACTACAAGTATAATAATAGCCACAAATTAATGGAAATTTTGATTACACAAGAACATTATTAATAAATAAATTTGTTTTTTCATCATTTTATTTCAAATTAAATTTTACTAGGGGATTAAATAAGGAAAATTTTAAAATAATATCGAAGGTGCTCTTTATTAATTTGCAGCTTTTGGAAAACTATCATGTACATGTACGCCAGTGGATGAATTGGATATACCGATCAATTGATTTTTTAGAATCGTTGATCGATCCATGAAATTCTTCTAGTCTTCTTTTTATAGAACAGTAAAGTTTTTGCTCTTCATGACACACTGTAAGAAATTGGCCGCCTTCAAGCATGGGTGATTTCCGGCTAAAATTATAAAACGAAAAGAAGATTTACAAATTTGTTAAATAACAAGGATATGACGATAATTTGAAGAAAAAAAATCATTTTAAAATGTTATTATTTATACTGCAAGAAACGCATATACAATAGATGAATTTGTTGATATCAATACTATATATGGTAATTAATTAAATTAAATTTACTTACGAACGTCTTTGCAGCTGTTAATTATTTCGTCTACTGTTGCCTTATCAATAGTGGAAGGAGCAATGTTACGTATTTTATCAAGATTCAAAACACCTTGATCGTCCATCTATAGCATAGAAAAATTTATGAAATTAATCAATTCATCGATTGCGTTTTAAATAATTAAAATCTCTACTGACCACTTCAAGTTTTTGCATCATGCAGGAAGCAAAACAAGCCAAGTTTTCATCAGGAACAATGTCACCCTTTTTGGCTCTCTCGATTAAATCTGAAATCAACCATTTTTTAAATAAAATTCTAGCTTAAGTTTAAAGGTGATCAGCTCTAAGAACAGAAATTTAATGATACCAGGATCAACGCCAGACTCAGCAATACAGGCATCTTTATATTTAAGTATATCGGCTACATCTGCTTCTGAGAGGGCCTTTAATGATCGTTATAAACAAAAAGATAAGTGAAAGATTTAATTATAAAAAAGTATCCATTCATTTTGTAATAACAATTACATTTTTATTTATAAAATTTGAATTTATGTGCAAGTGATTAAACATTTTCAGTCACTGACGCATTTACTAAGTATTGTATTTATGCACTTTGTAATAATATTAAAATATACATTTATAAGAACTTTTTAATTTGATGTACGAGTCACTGAACATGTTCAATCAATAGAAAATTTACAGTACTATCTATGTATCTTGCAATAATATTAAAATTTATATTTATCAAAGTTTAGATTGATGTGCAAAGTCATTGAACGTCTCCTGCGACCGATACATTTACCTTACTGAAGATCTACCGAGAAATTAAAGAGTTTATATATTTGTTAATTCGTACCGTGGCACCATAGATGGAGCACAAAGCTACAAGTAATATTATAACTTTCATTTTATTTTTTATTCTTCCCAGGAAATATATGTTCTTTCGGTATCAATGCTTGGCGGTATAAAAACACTGAATTGACAGGAATATGCAGCACTATCCTTTTATAGCTTTTCCATTGGTGTAACTTGATCGAGCAACTTGTTATTAAATTGCGAAAACGATACATTCATGCATTTCCTAAGACTATAGTTTTTGTCCCCTATGCAATTAGACACTACGTTGCGTTTTTACATGTTAAATGTACATAGAACTATTTTTAACTTTGCTTTAGTACCATTAAAAGATAAATGATAAAAATTTTTATTTCTTTAACATTAATTATAATGGATAACTTTGATCCTTCGAATAATAATCAGTTAAGAGCTGAGTTAATTATAAAGAGGAAAATAATAATATACAATTAGGAATATTTATGATGTTCGTTTATATTTCACTAAATTAGCACAATGAATTTTACAGTTTTTTAAATATACAGTTTTAGAAGAGAAATATAGAAAATATATAAGTGCAGTTTTGTTGTAGTGCCATATTTAGAGAAATATGAATTCTGGTTTGGTAGATCACTACGGTTACATGTAAACATAGTTGTTGATTAAATGAAAACTGCTCTATTCTTGTGACATAATTAGTGTTCCAAGATCGATGCCTTATTTTCCATTATGCACTTCATTACAGCTGCTCCTTTGGCACATTCGTTCTCACCATCTACAAATAACAATGAGATTTGTAGAATTTTCAATTCAATACATCATTGTATTATTCTCTTAATTATTGCTATAAAAATTATTTTAGCTCACGCATATTTTTATTAAAAAAACAAGAAATTTATTCTATTAGAAAAATAATAATTTAATTGCTATGTCAGTTAAAAATACTTACCAACACTTTTACATTTTTCTATCACTTTCTCGGCATTCTCTTTGTTTATGCTTGCGGGAAGTTTATCTTTGATGGTTTCAAAATCGATCGAGCCATCAGGAGACATCTGGAAAAATTTAGGCAAACCAATTTAAGAACGAAAGAGATGTTTTTCAGTATTCACAGAATATTTATTAATTTTATTCTTTCATATAGCGAAAACAGTTTCAATACGAATTGTACTAATTATTTTATAATGCAATTTTAAGCAGTCAGAAATATCTTCAAAAGTCATATCTTAGCAGGTGATATGAATGAGCATTTTCTATTCATAATTAATTAATAAACAAGGAATTTACTATCTGAATCAAAATTAAGAATATGACTTCTCGTAACAGTCTGTCAAAATTACAATAAAAAGAAAAGAAAATAAAATATCAGTTTGTAAAGAAGCTAAAAAGGCTTTGAAATGATGTAGCACTTCGCACCCCTCTTAATTCGAGTTTTTATGGGCAATTCGTCTCTTTAGTCAAAGACCATGTGACAAAGTCAACAATAGTTAATATAGAAAGCCTCCCGTAAAAAACTAAATTGATAGGTTCAAAAATTCTTTTAAGTAACTGTCGTTTCTAAAAAAAAATGGTTACGTTTTCAATGTCCCCTATTGTATATAAAGTTTGAAAATTAAAAACTTTGATGTTTGTACATAATATTAATAATAATAATATATATTAATGAAGCGATACGTACGACTCCAAATTTCTTCAACATACAGGAGGCAAAACAACCCAATTCTTCAGTCTCATCAGCTTCACCCTTCGCTGCCTTTTCTACGAGAGCTAAAATTCATATAATTAGTACACTGAAAACTCATATTTCAATCATAAAAATAATTTAAAATTTTATATAAATATTTTGAATATGATTTATTCAATACTAACCAGCATCGATGTTAGTTTCTGCGATACAAGAAGTCTTGTATTCTCGTATCTTTGCAAGCTGCTCCGGAGAGAGTATCTCCACCTACACAAAATATTAATTAATGCTTATATTTAAATTACAATATTAACTGGAAAGACAATTTTTTTTACCTTTTGCAAGAAAAATTTTATCATTACTGACTTTAATTTCTATTGATTGTATAGTGTAATATATATTATTTGCAATAAATATTTATCCTCAATTATAAGGCATTTTTCATTTTTACAAGAGACAGAATGATTTTTAATAGAAATAGATAATGCGAAACAAAATTAATAAGAAAATTATTTAATATAAAGATAAATTCAAATAAATTTAAGAGAGTTTAAAATCTTTAAAAATTTGTGTACAATCCCCGTATGTGTGTTCTTTCTAGGATTAATAATATTATTAAATTTCAATTTAAAAAAAAACGGGACACTTGTTATTTAAAGTTAAACCAGGTTCAGTTGCACAAATCTAGTTCAATCCTATATTAGTAGATCAATATACTGATTCTACGTTCACAAAAATTTGTGAAAAATTGATATTAATTATAATTTTGTTATCAGCAATGATTGAGCTTCTAAATAACAAAAAACTACGCAACGAGAAAGCTCATGACAAGAACTTTTAGAATTGTAAAATATTTTGCGGTTATAAAACATGAAAAATATGATTTATGTGAATTAAAAATATGATACTATTAAAGGGTGAAAAGAAAACGTTCGAAACAACGAATCCCATATTTAAAGTTAACAAATTCCGAAATTCTAAAAGATTCCTCATTTTTAAAGCTTAAAATAAAAAAATACAAAAATACAAAATTGAATGAAAAAAAGAGAATGAAGGAAAAAATAAGAATAATATCATACCAAGGAAGCATTTGCCAGATAAGCTACTGCAAAGAGGAAGAAAAGAACTTTCATGATTTTTAGAGTTTGAAGTGCTCAGAGTTAGTTTCACTGATTACTGAATGCTCAGTCAGTGCTGTCTTCACTTTTTATACCTTAGAACTCCTGACTCTCCAGCAATAATCGCCGCACACTTCCCTCCTCTATTCTCTGTCTCGTTTTTTTATTCTTCCTTCCTTCGGTCGACGACCATTGTTAACCCTGGCCACTAACAGCCTAAGCAGCTAAAAAATGAATCCACCAATTACGATCAATTTTATTGCATAAAATTTCAAACCACCCATCAATCTTTTTTTTTACATTATTGCAAAAAAATTTATAGCTTATAATTTTGTTTTTAACATTTTTCTTACACAGAGTAAATACTTTCATTCACCCTACAGTGAGGACGCAAATTTTAATTCTTGTTGATTATTATGAGAGATATCGGTTCTTTTTGCATAATATTATATAACTTTAACTATAAATAGAAAGGATTTACAAAATGGTCCCATGCAAGAAAATGATATCTCTTTTAGTTGCATCGAAAAATGAATTTTAACACTATATAATTATTATTAATTAATATTTAATACGACACCAGTTTTGACAATTATGAATAAATATTTTGCAAAGAAATTTACAAAATATTTTTAAAGCTCCACTTTGCATATTATTATAAAAGATGCGTTGTAATAATAATACATATTAGCTGATTCGATTAGTAAAAAATAGAAGCTAATGTAGCATTCTGACTTATGTAATTATTCGAAGATCAGAGATTATATCTAATTCAAGTGCCAGGAACACCTGATGTTAAAATCGATGAATAATAATGTAAATGATGAGAAAATAGGATATGGTTTGATTGTTTACAAAAATACCAAGTACATCAAAATTGTTGGTAGACATTCGTGGAACGCCAGCCGTGCCTTACGCTGTTTACTGGAATTTCAAGTTTATTCTGATAGATCTTACGCCAAGGAATATATAATTATGCGAATAATTGTGTTTAAAGTATTTTTAAGAATTATCTATTTTAGCGCTCATTTTCCACTGACGTAAAATAATAAGAATAATTTAAATCGAGTCTGCAACTTTATCATTATTCAGCGTATTTTTATTGGGCTTTTCTTCGATTATGTTAGTTTATTTTCCATACCCCACTGCAGAAACGAGACCTCCAAGGCCCGTGCAATAAATTCTTTTGTTTATGCTCGTTACTTGATTTATTAACCAATCGCTTGCTGCATAAATAATGTCACTCGACAGCCAAATATTTTACTCTAACCAATGCGCGAGCTTGTTTTGGAATTTCAACAAATCTGACGTTTCCAGAAAATACAAAAACATTATTTGATAGAACTCCTACAACTCGTGTGGTGAATATTGAAGATTATTTGCCAAAGGGAAGGATAAAAATGACAAAAGATCGTTAGTGATGTGACGAAGTAATGAATAGCTGTATGAATCACAGGAATCAGGTGATAACGAAAGTTTCGTTTTAATGGAGGAAACTGAGGTGGTCAATTGTCCTTCGCGGGTTGCGGCTACGAAAAGTATATGTTTATAACGTTTATTCAAGATATTTAATTTACGAGCCGCTGTACTGGCCAATATTCTCAGCTCGATGGGCAGCCAAGTGTCAATAACTTGTGGGATGAAGAAAAAGACCGGAGAGGCTCCAGGAATGAGAGCTAAATATTGTAAATTATACAGAATTGGCATCGGAAGAGATTTAGGGACATAATGATAGGTAAAATTATTGTCATATTACTGTGCTTAATATCATTTATTCTGAACGTGTCAATTGGATAATGACTCCTCTGTATATGCTATAGATAAAGCAAATAAAATGATGTTTCAAAGTGGAAAATCAAGATTCGAGCGATTCCCGCGTCACGCAATTTACACCGTAATTGATCGAAAACTTGGACGCTCGCTGCTTAAAAATATCCATAATGTTTCTCATATATACCGAAACCAGTGTCAAGGTTATTGCAACCACTTCAACCGTGCATCTCCCGATTATACAATGCATTAACCAATTTTAGTAATATTGCTTAATTTCTATCTAATATGCGCAAAATATATCTACAGTGATATAACCCAAGCTATACATATATATGTACATAAAAGTATATATGTGTATACATTAAAATTAACCAATTCGCATTATTTGATGAACTTAATTAAGACAACTTTTTGTCTATAATTTAAACACTATGCACAATTGTACATTACGTTCGTAGTATGAATAATTGTATGTTTCGTTATGTGATATCCAAAAAAACAATAAATGCAATCAGGAAGGCTATTAGCTACAGCTAAATGAGAAAACAAAAAGCTTTTAACCTTGGAACACTGCGATTGTACTTTAAATTTAAAACCTTGATGAATATGTTAATTTATATTAAATTAAAATTAGTGTAAACTCGTAGAACTGTAGAATTTTCTACTTATGCTGGATACAGAATTATACGATGTGGCCCTTAATTATAATGCGTATAAAGACTTCAATTGGTAATCTGAAAAATAAATAATTAAAGATTAATTTTTTTTAACCATGGGTTTCCTATTAGTCACCTGCTTAACCTACCGATTTCTGATCAATATGAAACCTCCAAGCAACCTTGATTCTACAAAATTGTTAATCCTTGATAACATTTAATCTAATGACTATACTTAAAATAAATTAATGCAAGAGATTTATTTAATTGCCAATAATTATAATCACCCACCGTTTATCGTTCACTATCGTCTCGAATTAACCAACACGAACAAAATAAAGTAGAACTTGTAGCTGTATACGTATACAATATAGTACACTCAAAATATTATAAAAACTAACCGCTAGATAACACTGATAAAAATGCACAAGCAATACTACATATTCTCGCTTTAATTGTGTTCCTGCCGAAGCGAATGCCATTAAAATTTAAACGAAATTTAAAACTTACTCCAAATTGTTTCTTTTACGTTTTTATATGAAACTAAAAAAATCTAGTAGTCGTTATAGCTCAAGTTTATTGTAATTTTGGTAAAAATAAAAATTAAATTTTTTTATACGTATATCGGTAGAAATTGAATTTGCAATTATATTTAATAGTGGAGATGATTAGTTGGTTAATCAAAAGAGAAATTAGCTTGAAATTATCTCAGGTTTGAAAAAGGTTTTATATAATGTGTATCGACAATCGATTCACAGAAATAATACAAACATACTTACATAAAATCTCTCGGTTTATGCAATAAGCAGACAATGTCGGTATCGCGTACTATTGAGAGTAAGCTGTGTATGTGGGTACGACGCTGGAAGGAGCTGCAATTACAATTAATGATCTTATTTAGCCTATGATTATCGCACAGGAACTAAATATAATGATGGTCTGGCTGAGTCATTCCTAAAGTGATTAGGAAAAAAAGTTTCCAAAAAGTAAAAACAAATTATAGCGGAAATCCGTATTAAGTATTTTTATAATTTATATTTATCACTGTGTTCTTTATTAAAGTATTTGTTAAAAGGTGAAGTAAAAGTGTGTTTTAAATCTTTTGTGAATGATTTTGGATTGAAAAGGGCACGTGGCCTTAGTTCGTCGAAAGAAAAAGCCTTCTATCGGGGAGGAACGAATTACATTTAAGAAAATCTTACTTGTCAAAGGAAAAGTTTTACGGGCTTTCGTGCCTTTTGTTACATTATTCTTGAGGCAGCTGCAGCTGTCAACGCCTTACACCTGGTGTTACCTGGTTTTATCTCCTCGGCACAAGTTCGACCGTTCCAAGCAAGGACAATGCATTATATATATTACAACTGCATTTCCACCAACCCAATTTTTCTGTCCTCAAACTTCTACTTAATTATACGTATTATGAAAATTGGACTAGAAACGGAAATGGCATAGTATAGAAAATGAGATACCCCTGACTCATTTGCTAACCTTACTTCATAATAACAATAACGTCTTTAAATCCCAAGGAAAAATATTTTATGCTATATCAGGGTAGTCTAGTAACGGTGATAATATAAATTATTTATGATGCTATAAACAAAAATATGTCAAAAATTATATTATAGGGGTTTAAATGAGTTCAAGACTGTAATCATTTTATTGGTATAATGCACAATATATTGGAGCAAATGATGCAATTAAAAGTAATTTGAAGGTTACCTCCAATTTGTTAAATGGAATATTTATTTTGTGTGTGGTTATTGCGTTGTTACGATAGCAGGATCTTGATTTGAAAAATGTAGGCGATGTATTTGTTTATAACTTTTTTTTCTTAATAAAAAATGGAACATGAACATTTTTTGGCGCCATGTGGTATCTGGGTATCAGCTGATCTCTCCAGGTGTGTTATAGCTTGCAGCGCGCGTATTGCAGTGTGCTGCCACCGGTAGTAGTTTGATCAACTAAAGTTTACCACAAAGCCAAAACACTAGTAGCTATTTATTAGTAGTGGTAGCTTTACTAACAGCATTTTTATACAACACACTTTAAGATTCGACAACGTAAAAAATCACGATTGTTGTTTTATTTCCCATGCACTCCTGTGGTAATACAGCGAGATGCACAAAATCATTTAAAGAATATAGTGGATTGAGAAAGTGATTCGTATTTTGTTAGTTGAAAAATGGTGGAGAAAGGTGAGTGGCATTATTAATCAACATCTCATCAACTCAATCACCATGTGTCAAAACAAACTTGAATTACGACACTATATAGTCAATATAGTATCTTTAAGAATGCCCTGCAATTGTTTACATTGAAGTGTCTGCTTAAAATGTATATATTTTCAGTATGTTTATAAATCATAATGCAACAAATACTAACTAATGGGTGTAAAGTTTTTTCTTCCCTTGCTGTATTATACTTATTCAGTTTCTTCATATCATACACGTTTCAACTACCAAGTAAAATCGTTGCTGAATTAGGTTAGGAAGCCTTTGAAAACCAGTTCTTACTAAGCATGCTATACAGCTAAACGTAAGACGTTTCATCTACGCCGGTTATTTCACTTTCAATTTTTTTTCTCATATGCATAAATACAGACTCTTTTGGAATTTTTACTGATAAAACTTACCAAATATTAAATACATGTATCTTTTAAATTGAAATTTAATATGTAAATAATTTTTTCTTTAGGAAAATAACTTATATCACTCGTTAAGCAAGAGGTAAACATTGAACAGTGTATTATGAAGAAACTATATTGTTGACACAAAGTTAAACACATTCTCGATTTAACCGGTATTAACTATTTATTTAAAACATTTTCTTTTCTATTTTCATAATAAGCGTTTCTTAATTTAATACTACAAATGTAAATATTTTTGTTTTATTCGTGCATTAGAAATTATATTGTTACTATATAGAATATCCGTGTTCGCTAAAAATTTCGATTAATAAATAAAATAGAATTATATTATAGCTATATATTAATTGAATTTTTTCGGAGGATTAGGAATAAAAGTAAAATTGAAAATTCCACAGAGCATCACGTACATTTTAGTGGTGGTGGATGGCTAGGAAAAGATAATAATATTATGATCCAACCCCAACGTCATGGTCACATAGATGCTCATCTTGGATTTCTACAGCACAATCATAGGTATTCATTTTTTTTATTTTATAACTTTTATAATATTATTTGTAGATTGTCTAAAATGTTGATTCTTTAGAAAATCGAAGTATCATCTTTGATTATTTAATAATAATTATCTAATTAAAGACAAGAATACTTATGTGCGTGTCGGTTTCTTCAAAATGTTTGTTAATTATCGTTAATTATTATAAGCTGTGATAAAGAAATAAACGATAGTCTATTAATGAATAAAAATTATACCTTGTACGTTATGAATGAAAAGAACATGAAAGAACTATTTCCTCCACTTTCTCCATAAACTAAATTACATGCTTCCTGATTCTTACGCTCATAAAAATTATCATTACCTAACAAATCAAATAAAACCAGATTCGTATGATATCAGAACTTGTAAAAATTCGGAAAAAATAAATTTACTCTTGATAAATACATCAGCGAGAAAATTATTCTCTATGAATAAGTACAATTGAATGATTAATATTTAGCTATGTAAAAATCAATATTAAAAATAATTACGAGTAATTAGTGATAGCAAAAATTAACTTTCTATAAAAATTGTACTAATTTTAAGTATTTTTAATTGAATTTCAGGTACCTCGTGGAGTTTGCGGTTCCATGGAATCTCTGCATTCACGACGAAGGAAGTCCTAAACCTCCCGCTGTTGTCGCAGGAGAACCGAATCCCAATAGTCAAATTCTTGAATTTTCTCACGAAAAGGATAATTTAAGGTATATTTCACTATTTCTCTGTATATATAATAGTAAATGCATACCAGCGTTTTTATTACAGGTTAAAAATCGAGCTGTTTGCTCATAAGGAAAAAATATTAAAGGAAGTGATTGAAATAATGTGTTGCGGACATGGAGAGCCGTTGAAAATTTGGCTGAACGCTCGTGTTCTTGGGAAGGATAAAGGTACTCCTCTATTGAGAAACGGCATACGTAATATTGGTGTGGAAGATGAAGAAGATTAAAAGAAAGTCACAATTTGACTTTAGGGCGAAACAAGTGCTTATTAAGAAAATTAATTAGAAGCTAGTATTGTAAATATGAAGAAAGCTTTTCTATGCATAATACTTTATGACTATAAGGCCTGAGAAGTGCCTGTAGGTAAATATACCGAAATGAATTATGAGATAAATAAATGAGCCACCAGATAAAATTCCTCGACCTATGAAATGAGTGGACAAAATAATTTAATAAAATATAATACTGCGAAAATTTAAGTGTTCAAGCAAGAAGATATCAAAATTTTAAAAAGAGAAAGCGAAGTAATAATAGTTTTAAACTCGAATTAAATATTAACTTAGAAACTATTTCTTTCTAACAGAAAAAACTGGTGTCAATACCAGTTGATGAATAGATAGGAATAAAAGTATTAGATGTTTCACTTTTTTCATACACTATTTAATTTTATCGATAATTAGGCCTAAATATATATATACATAGAAGTTATTAAAATAAAACGAGGACAGGTAAAATACGTAGGTTCTGCCTGAACAGACAGGAGATTTAAATTTAAAGGATTGCAACGTATGAGATTAATATAATTAATTAAGCTGCAGTCGTCATACTTAGACCAGTGTATAAACAAATAGACTATAATAATCCCATTAAACTAAAACCTTACCTTGTCAAAAAAAGGTATAAATTTGTACTTTCGCTCAAAGTATATCTAAATGCTTTTAAAGACTTCAGTAATCTGTTTAAAGACAATCTCTATGCTCTGAACACAAGTAAATACTTCAGTTTTGTTAGATTTTATGTGAATTCATAGGAAAATAATATACTAAATACTCTTGGATAGATTCTAAAAAAGTGCTAAATTACTTGAAATATTTTTTGTGACATGTGAAAATACGAAAAAAAAAACATATTTTATTATCGCTTTACATCGGTCATTGCCAACGAATCAAATAATAATTGATGAATGCATGAAGCTGGCTACTGGCCTTGCGAAAAAAAGGAGTTAAAAGTTCACCCATAACATTCACAACAAACCTTATACTAATTCCAGCGTGCACCGTGCTAACTAGACAAAAAATTGTATGTACATTGTAATAAAAACATATTAATATTAACAAATATGCATTCAATGATATAACAGTGAATAGTTTTTCAATTTTACCAACTCAATCTGATTGACAGAATTATTTTAAAACACTTCACTTCTAAGACAACAAATGATATTTAAAATGTGCTACTAAATGTATCAGTGTTGTCTACTGTTACTTTTGTTAGAAATAGACTATAAAACTACTATAAATCAGGCATTTTGTTTCAAGTATTACAGTAAACATTTTCAAACAAAGACTAAAAATAATAAGGTGACCAATCGTACTCGTTTTTTCGTGAATCGTACTCTGATTAATTTTTAAAATGTTAGCGCGTTTAATTCCTGCAAATTCTTTGTCGTAACGTTTTTAGCGCTTAAATATATTAATAATAGAAAAAATATAGTTATAGCTACGATTAAAAATTCATTTAGAAAAAACATTGACAGTCTCAAAGATAAAATATATAAAAAATTGAAATATTAGAGTTACTTTTAATTTGAAAAATTACTTAGAAAATATACAGTCGAATAAAGACAACTCTACGGTTTTGTACAATTTCAGTCACCATTTAAAAAGGAATTTCATTCGTACTGTTTTTGTATGAATAAGAGGTACCGTTGGTCATCTTATAATTAAGTGCCCAATCAACATTTAAAATTGGATTTTTTCATGGGAATACCTGTAGGACCATCGACAAATTCGCAAATGTCGAACCCTAAGTGAGCCAAAGGATGACAGTTACTTTTTGGGTTGCCCCATTTACCCCTGAAGGTCATCCAGGCTGGAAGAGACTCCTTATCTTTTCCGGAAAGGAATTCTAACTTTCGCCAGGTCGGCCACGGAGCCCCAAAGCCACTTTCATCATAAAGTCGCGGTAACCTGACGAATCTGTGCTTTCCTGGGGCAGTCCACAAACCATGCGACCCACGAGCACTAAATAACACTGGATGTGAGCCTGCATCCGTGAAAACTCGTTCCGGAAATATTGGCTTCTGAAAGATTCCTTTTCTCGTTTCTTGACTGGCATATGCAAAATGCCCTCTTCTTGCATCATAAATATAATATGCTCCCGCATCGTGTGCAGAAACGTACATTGCCAGAGGATAGTCCTTGCCCTAAATGCAGTAACAAAAAAGGTAATAAAAAAAGGCTCATTCATTTCCGCTAATACAATTGATTCGCATTATTATCAATTAGCTTACATTAAAGTATAAAACATACCACGGCTATTTTCTATTCTAAAATTAGATCTACCGTTTCGAACGTTAATACTTTACACTTTAAAAATTTACTCCAAGTTAAATTTTACAAAAATACAATAACACAAAACTAATACTCTAAAATAGTAAAATTTATCCATTTGAATTTGTAATTTTACATTTAAGACAATGAACTTTGAAAGGTCAATTTGACTCCTTGACAAGTCTGTGATATTAAAATAGGTAAGTATGTTGCTACACACCAGCTATGCGGAGAAGCTCTTTTATCGCACGGCTCACAAAATATATGTGCTAAATACCACTTTGCACATCAAGATAGCACAATCATCATTATAACTATAAATGTTACATTGATTACATTTTATGAAACCTTTTACAATTTCCAAATTAACGCAACAAATACCAATTTTGACAAATAATTAGTCAATGTATTAACTATTAAATGTTAAATAAGCAATATTTAACAACAAAGTTACTATTCATCAATCATAGAACTTTTTTAAATCTAAACAAACGTGTATAAAATATCGTTACAGTTAATAGAAACAATGATAGAAAAATTTGCAGAATGGAGAAAATTGTTGGATTAACATTAAAATTACTATTTACGGGTCATATAACCAGTTTGAAATGAAAATAAACTTTATAAAATAAAATTGTTAGTGCAATTATATTGCTATCGAAAATGGAAGGAAACTTACGTCAAAGTAAAGACTGACGTGTTCCCAATCCCCCACGTGGTTTCCATACTCCCTGAGCTTTCCTAAACAGCGTCCTCCCAACGTTGGAATAGGCCAGCTTCCCAAAAAGCCTAAATTCAGGACGCAAACTGCTTTTCCCTCGCTGAATGGATAGAACATCCAATAGGTCACGTGAAAGTGCAGCTTACGGAACCTGTTTTTTCGTTCCTCTTTTTCCTTCTTCCTTCTTTTCCGTTCCTCTTCGAAATCGTCGGTTCTCTAATCGTGATCGTTCCGTTAGAAACATTGCCAATTCATTATTTGCCGATTCATCGGACGTTACATTGGTCGCAATAAAATTTGAATTCCATTCCAAGAAGTACCATATGCGCGTTAAAAATACAACATAAATTTGCTGTTACGAACGTTGGCCATTTGCGATGGAAAGCACGTGGCAAAATGGCATCAGGAACGTTCCACAACGTGCAGACTGGTTTCGGACACGTTTCAGGAACGTTCCTGACAATATGTAGGAATATCAACTTAGAAAAAAATTTAGTTTAATGTATTATTAATACTGCCATTTTAGCAAAGTTTTTAATGTGTTTATTTATACGCAAATATTTATATATTACCTTTGATTGAAAGTTCAAGGCCAAATTCAGCTCTTTCATGGAGACCGCATTAGTTTGTATCATGGAGAGGGTAGCCGCATCAAGCTGATGGCCGCTCGCTGCTATTTTCGAGCTATCTCTCCTTTCCACAATACCCCTCACTATCCTTTTAAGTTTTGTCAACTTCAGCGTTTCTAAGGAATCCACACAGTTCCTCACGAAGGCATAAACAGGCACGCTATCTGCTGGCTCCTTCCCGTACAAGAACGAAGATTTATTGTGTAACAACAGCTCTGTGAGATACCAATCGTGATTAATTAAAAAATATACTCTGATAATGAAATTATTATCAATTAAGTAAATTTATTTTATGATGAAAAAAGGTTAGTTCGAAAGGTGCCATTGAGGCTATAATAAATAACTTGTTAATGGGCGGGTCAAACGACATGCTAACACACTAACTACTCACCTAAGTCGACTCTTGTGCGCAAGTAACTCTCATCTGCTTGCATATTTTCTAGAAATTCAGGAACTCCGAGTGGCAGGAAGCGCTCTCCTGGAGCAAGCCAGACTAAAGGGGCCCAGTCACGAATTAGCTCGCTCACTGCAAATTAATTTTAATTTCTTCCCAATTATCCGTCTCCTTACTTAAATTGACACGCAAAGCATAACTCTAACGAGGAAAAGTCATCGACTATTCAACAACTTCATCGAAATAACTATTGTACTGGATTAAACAAATTTGTTAGGTTATATCAACTTTAATTATCTCATGTTTACTTAATAGGTATTAAACAGTGGTTATAGAGCGAGAGAGGATCCGTAAATAATAATAAAGCTATGCGTAAGTGAAGTTTAAAGCTTTATGCTCAATAAAACAATGATGTTTGTTGAGTCATTGATTTAAAGTGCTGTTAAATTTTATCGGTCAATGAAATACCTTTTTTGTCGTTGAGGAGCTGACAGTTCGCTGCTGTAAAGATTGTTAGTAGAGTCAGAGTCACGAGTAAGCGGCGCACCATATTCACCTCTCTGATCGGATGACATCCTGACCGATATTGACCTAAGCATTCAAGTCACCGCGAAACGGCAATGGGTCGCAATCTTTCAGTCCTATCTCCATTTTCTCTCACGACTCGGTAGCCGATACCCAAATTTAATCCCACTCTGTTCCTTCCGTTATTATTTTCAACAAAACTTTACACTTTTCTAACCCTAACCTCGGAACTCCCTGCACAGATCACCACCAACGTCATTTTTTTGACATTTTTAAAGATACACGCGGCGAATCTGCCTTGTCCACTGTTTCATCAAAGTATAGTTGTGATTTGTGACAGAAGAAATCGTTATAAAGAACCGAGTTTCCGGGGTAGGAGCAGCGCAAGACCGGAAATGACAAGATTCGCGTAAAAACTACCTATCTTACTTCAGAAGGTTTCTTTCACAAGGGGGAAAAAGGATAAGATAAGGAGGGAGGAAGGAGAAGACGTTGAATTCGGGTCAGCGTGTCTTGCAAAGAGAATAACGGAGGAAGATGCAGCGGGATGCGGCGAGCAATGAGAGCAAAATATACAGACGGAAACCGGTTGAAGAACCGACACGATGCGTGTCTGAGAAGTATATATGGAGGAGTTTGATCGTTTCCTGTCTAGCGAGGGAGGAATCACGTTAATAAGGAATAAAAGGTATGACGGAAGAATAATGAGTAAAAAAGGGGTGAGGAGAGAGTAGATAGATAAGAAAAAAAAAACAAAAATAATGTTGAAGGAAGAAGTGTGGAAGGTGAGTGTCTTGAAGAGTGGTGCGCGTTAACACGTGATACAATTCGCGTCGGATCCCGTTGGTGACTGTAGCAACTTTGCCAACAATCAAGTGTGCCCGGTCGACACACTCGACACTCGCCAACCAGTAAACAAGCCCAACATTCCCCCCCTGCATTTGCCCGTTTAACGGATAAACATTGCGCGCGAACCTCCTTACACACGCGCTAAGCATCCTAATTTACCTCTATCCAGTATCGGGCACAAAGTACCTTCAAATCCGTTGCCCAATCAGACCTCTTCGCGTACTACCCCCCCCCCCCCTCCAGCTTTTAACCTTTCTTCCTCTGTAACAACGTATTTTACCTAACTATAATATCTACTCACTTGCTCGCCTTTCATCCGAATCATCACTTTCGTTTTTACCTTACGCAATCCTAAGATTATTACGAGCAGAACGTTTCAATTGACTTCGCTCGTGCTCCATTTATCCAAACGACTAATCAATTGGAAAGTACACGGTAATACGCTGCTTGTTCTCTCAATCAAATCGATATCCCTATAAAATTACTAATTATTTGAAATGGAATATATTTATGTTCTGAACACTTCTATAAGCCTGTTTATAAATAAATATTATTAATATTAGAATATAAATTTAAAGGTACACGAGATTGTCATGCGTGAGAATGAGCGCGGCTTTGGATTCGATATGCGATATATCGATATGTATCAATGTATGTAGATTTGGAACAATCGAGAAATACCAATTAAAGAGGAAGAGCAAAAATTTTTAAACCTTTTTTTCTTTTGAATTGTACAGCACCAGAATACGTCGTTGTTAGTCAGTCGTTACAAAATCTACAAGTGAAGACTGAGAATTCAGTAAGATCGTGGAAGAATTGGTCTATAAAAATTTATAACCTACAATCAAAACTGTATCTGTGGAAAGAGTAAACCAGTTATTCTAACCATCTACAATATCTTATTAATCATTGATATTTTAACAAATTAGCTTTATACAAAAATTGAACTATTTTATAGGGATTAAAATTTTCCAGGTTGAGGCAATTAAAATTTAAAGGTTAAATACAAATATCCGAAATGCATTTATTATTTTTTTGGAAAACTCGGTTAGTTGTACAGATATCTATTTATATCTACTTAAACACATAGCTTTCCATATATAAAATTCAAAGATGACCTTTAATATTCTTAAGTATCTCCTGCAGTATCTCCGTATAATATAATATTTTCTTAAAATGTCTTTATTAGTACGAAAACTGTCCAATTTATACACAAATTATTTGTAGCATACAAATAAGGAAAATATTGCAAGTACTGGGCAATCATGTATATGTGTGTAAATATACTGTTTCTATAACGAATTGACTTGTTCCTCGATTTGACTGAGCCAGTAAGAAACATTGCGATGTAACCACACCGGAAGCTCGTTTGATGCTCTCTTCTTGTTCGGTTGAAAAGGAAAGCAAGCGTATACCGAGTCACTTGCGAAATCGCAGAGCATTCTAACATATAACCCTGTAACAATCTCCCAAGTGCTGAGGAGAAAAAAGTAAAGAGAAAGAAAGTAATTAAGGTTATTTTCGAAGCATTTTTATGCGCGACCTTATGCTACTGTTACTCAATATTTTTAATTCCATCACGGAAAAGAAAATGCTTCAAATTGTCTTAAAAATACGCCGTTGAGCGTCTTAAATCTCTTATGCAACGATTTTTAAAAAGGAAAGTTACGCCTGTTTATAGAGGCGCATGCCTTTTCGTATTCTTTTCATCTAATTTTGTCTTATGAATTACTAATACTTTTCAGTGCTTATTATTTTTATATTTACAAATTTAAAACTTTTGAGAAGCTGCATAAATAACAGTTTCTTTTTATAACTCCAAAAATGATCGAAGAATATAATTAAAAACTCGAAATGTTACAAAAATTTTATTATGACTTAATTGCTCCAACAAATTTCAGGCAACTTGTTACCAATTTTAATATTTATTTTTAATCTTCCTAAACAATTTTTATGATATCTATTTAATTTTTCATAATCGAAAGAATTACATTTAGCGGTTTATTTTAAGTGCATTTCGATGAGTGATGCATTGTGTAGTTAGTAAATATTAATTTTTGTCTTGATTTTTGTTGTGCGCGATGGGATTTTTATTTATTCGCTGGTTCTAAAAGAACTTAAATTCTACTGTAATTAATTTTACATAAAATCCTTTAGAGTAATTGAAGAGAGACGAGAAAAATTATATTAAATAGTTTTCTACTATAGTGTAATATTAATTAAATATTTTTTCTATTACTTTTTGTGTATTTTGAATAAATAAGGAAGCTCAGTTTTACTTCCATGTAATTGTAACAAGATATTTAATTAATATAGTTCACATCATTTCTGTTTTTAACCAATAATTTATTCTCATTTTCTAAAGAAAGGCATATAAAGGCAAACATGATTTATAAACTATGTTATAATAATGAATCTCTTGTTACAATTGCCTAAAACTTAAAGGGAATTTCCTTTTTTATTTTATTCTTATTCCATAATAAACGTTTGGAATTTTTAAAATTAATAATGCATAAAAGCAAAGATTTATTACATTGATTATTTTATCTTTTCACCTTTCAATTGAATTTTATAAACAATGAAATGAAAAGAAGAAATAAATTAAGGTTCTATAGGATTTAAATTTTTTTTATTATTAGTGTTTTATAACATGTTTAAATATATTTGATTAATTTACAACTGATTATTTTTTTATCAAAAACAATTTATTAAATAAAATCTCATTTCTTATTGTATAAAATATACTTTATTCAACTTAACTGTTAAAATCAGACTTGACATTTTTTAATTTATATACTTTGCACTATTATATGGGTAATAAAAAATATCATAAAAACATTCTAAGAAATGTCAAGCTAAGTTGAAAACTATACTTATTTGAAGCATTAATCCTATGATTCTATGCAGGAACACATTAAATTAACCAGTACAGGACGGGTCCGCCACTATTCGCTATGTGCACACCTACACGTTGGCAGTCAGGTAAGAATGTGTAGCAATATACATAAACAAAAAAAGTCCGGCAAAAATGACAAAATTTACCGACAGTCAGCGCTGAAATTATGCATATGCATCACTACACATTCTTACCTGACTACCAATGTGTAGGTGTGCACATAGCGAATAGTGGCCACCCACATATTTGAATATTCAACACAAAGTATACATTCCATATATGGGCTGATTTTCTGTTAAATGAAAGTTGATTTTTAATCGAAAAATCCTAATTCTCTGATGGTTAGAAAACTAAAAATTGAGTATCTCAAGAAAAGTACTAGCTAACGCGTAGCTTACTTTTACTATTAGGCGAAACCCTCCACCGAGTCTCCTGACAGAGCACGTATCTAAGAAAATATTTATGTATTTGTACTATAACCTTTTTGTTTAAGACTGCGCATAGAAAGAAGTTTTGTATAAACACACATTTTTTGTACCTATGCTATGTGACTTCTTTTAAATGTCTACCTCAAAAATATAGTTGAGTTTACTCAGACCCACATACAATCAAAGGAAAGAATTCACTTCTCATATAGTTCATCAACTTAAAACAATCCCTATATGTAACTCAAAGTACAAAGTTTGTTTTACTTTAAAGCATGCCCTTTTTTATCATCAGGATGATACATATCTTGAATTATCAAGTTGTTTTATTAACTGCATTGATAAAATAATTTTTCCTAGATTTGTCCTTAAGTTTATAATTATTTATTTCACTTTTTTATCATAGCAAAGATCTGCTCAAACAAAAAATAGTCATGTCATAGCAAATACTTATTTTTAAAAATATTTATATATTTATTAAAATCACACAACTAAAGCTTAAGGTGATGCATTGCGCGTCGAGAAAGTACTTCCAAATTATCTTCTACAATTTTAAAAATTTGAATATATTCATAGGGACCAAATTGGCTCGTATTGATCTGCTTAATTAACGTAAAGGCTTATTTTTTGGATTAAAAAAAATTATTTAATTCGGATATTAATAATAATATTTTATTTCCCATCAATAATTTCGAAAAAGGGAGCCTTTACGACGCTGCGCCAAACTTCAACGAGTAATTTAAGACCAACAAGAAGCAAATATTCCCATAAATGTAGAAGATTTTTTGGAAATACTATTGTAGCGCAACAAGGAAAAATGTGCAAATTTGCCATTGTTGCGCTACAATAGTATTTCCAAAAAATCTTCTACATTTATGGGAATATTTGCTTCTTGTTGGTCTTAAATTACTCGTTGAAGTTTGGCGCAGCGTCGTAAAGGCTCCCTTTTTCGAAATTATTGATGGAAAATAAAATATTATTATTAATATCCGAACTAAAAAAATTTTTTTTTTTAATCCAAAAAATAAGCGTTTACGTTAATTAAGCAGATCAATACGAGCCAATTTGGTCCCTATTAATATATTTAAATTTTTAAAATGGTAGAAAATAATTTGGAAGTACTTTTTCGACGCGCAGTGCATCCCCTTAACAGAAAAATACTTTTAAATTATCAATAATTTTCCAATGCTTACTATTTACATAAACATAAATATTTGAGCAAATTTTTATAAAAAATTACTGATTAAATATAAGTAACAGTTAATTTAAAAATTGTCTCTAGGCTAACAATCTCACGTTCTTACATTTTCCTCGGCACAATGGACACTCTTGTTTATTACCCTAAAATCAATACAAACACTTATCAAGCATTGAGCCACTAGAACTATTTAAGTTATTAAATAAATAATGTAAGAACCTCGCATCCTTTTTTAAACCAATCTTGAATACAAGGTTCATGAAAATAGTGGTCACAGTCTAATCTTACTGCTGAATACTCAATTTTCTCCAAGCATATAACACAATCTTGTGGCCCTGATGTTCTTCTCTTAGGAATTCGTCTTCTAAAAATATATATGATCTCATCAAAATATTATATATTAAGTCTCTTATACGTATATTAATATATAAAAATAATTAAACCAAGCAATAATATAAAATAACAATAATTTCTAAGGCACATTGAGCTCTACTTATATTTGGTGCTTTCTTTATACTAAAAATAAGATATTATACCTAGTAGGAGTCGGAGATTCATCCCACGTACTAGATGATGCTCTAGGCTCAGGACGTTGTTCACGAGATTGATTCATATGTCCACTTGCTTCTTGTCTTCCAGCAAATACAAAATACATCACAGCACCTATACCAACTCCAAACAATAATGCTAATGCTATTCCTGGATGAGTCATTTTTACCAATTTTATTTATAATTTTTAATTGTGTAAACTCAAAACTGCTTTCTATATCAAATTTTTATGCTTTTTGATTTATTATTCTGATTGAAGCAACCAGCAGCCTAAAACCTTTTAGCTATGTCAAAACCGGTATTTTATTAAGCAGTCTTTAAACTTCATGTTGATCAACACTAACCAGATCTGAACAGAATTAGCATCATTACAATAACAAAGATCTCTTAAACTTTAAGCTATTATTACAGGTTACTTTGACACAGGCTCAATATCGATCGCAGCAGTAAATAAGTGACGCTAATTATTTATTAATTTCTTCTTTTGCTGTGCTTGAAAATGACTGAAAATGGCACTTTGGCAGTCGTCGGTCGTCGTAAGAAAAATATATAGAGCTGGCCAGCCCCGTCGCCGTCAGCCCTAATGGTCAGAACAGAACACTCAGTACAGAACTCAGAACAGAAGAAGTGTCAACTGTCAGAACTCAAAATCAGAATGTCAGAATTTGGAATTACCAACGTAAACGAATTCTCTAGCGGCCACCATGTTTGCAGTTTAGATCCTAGCCCCTAGGTCTAGCAACCAGACTAAAATACAGCCAACTAATGGACTGCTCTGAGCAATCGTCCCTTTACTAAATAGGGTTTGTTTTTTTTCGTTGCACTATAAAATTGGTGCAATTGATTGAAATAAGACAAACATATGTATGTTCCTCGATTCTAATTAACTCATTGCATTAACAGCAGAAACAGCGAAAAAGAAAAGACCTTTAGATTTATTCAGTCGAATGTTCTTTCTAGATTTTCGACTCCTTTTATTTTTCAAACGGATTAATTATTGAAACCGCAAAGTAAAAAAAGTACATACAGCTAAAAGGAACAGACTGGAACAGATCTATGTATTCTAAGCCGAACGGAAAGGAAGATACAGCGAATTTATTTCGGAACGCACTAAAGCACGTGCTGCTTCTGTATGTACATACAAATAATACGCGCGAATTTTAAATACACAAAACTGTTACCGACATTAATTTTAAAGAATAAAAGTTGTATATGTGTATATATACATCATGTCAACATCTTTTAGTATTCATAGAAAGAAATTAAAGATATAAACTTCACCCAAATAATTTTTTTATTTACTTGCAATAATTTTTATTATTTTATAATTAAGACGTTGTCAAAAGTGGTATAATATTTTAATTTAAACTCAATTAATATTTACTCAATTTATTATACTATTACTGTAATTTAATTACATAAAAAACAGATATTTTTAATACTTCTACATATAGAATGTAGGTGATACATATAATAATATTAAAGGACGATTACAAAATCAAAATATGTATATGTTAGTCGAGCAAAAACAAGAAGTGATTGATAAATTTTCACCATATATAAAGAATAAATGTAAACATAATAAATCTGATCAATAATCGTATTTGCCAAGAGATGATGATCCATATAACATTTGAATTTTAATAAAAGGATATATAATAAAATACACTTTATATATATGTGTGTGTGTGTGTTTTCCACTTAAATTGCAGCTTTGATAGCAACAACTAGAAGAACAGCACTAGCAATAACAGCTTTATGCCAGTTTTTAGTTAAAATTCCTGTTATACAGCCCCATCAGCGGAGAAGCAGCTGGTAAAAGAAGTGCAAGATAGGGATTCGTTTCTTTCAGCGAATTTATTGTTTAGCATATGAATAGTAGGCATATATCCCGTGAACCCTTTGAGATATTACAAAGAATTGAATAAAGTTTATAAGGAAGCCAAAACCAGTTAAGAGTGGTGTGTAAGTAAGAGGAGGAAAGGTCCTGTAGCGTGAGAACTTGCGAGTGTGTGCACGCGCGCCCGCGCATGTACCAGGCAAGGAGCCAGGTGTTTTATTTCCAACCGTGGGACTCTTTAAAAAGGGGATGCTTGTGCACCACCGTACATACATCTTCCACCAGCGGATATGAATGAAAAACAGGATTCATTTTCTATAGGGGCTCCACAACTTTTATTGTGTTTTCTTATTCGATCGAACGTAACGTAAGACCAACCCTCCCCCCTCCTCCTGGCCGCTACCTTTTCCCCTACATTCCCCCTCCCTCCACCTCTTTTTCCACCACGCCAGCCCTCTTCTTTTTCTAACCAGTACAGATCCGCGCCAGTAGAAATCTTTTTATCATCTTTACTTTTTCACCTCTTTATACATTTCCCTTTAACAACAACGTTAAATCGATTGACCTGGACTCAAATTAGGGTTATGCACCAGGCAAAAGAGGTAAAACGATACTAACCACTAAATATGTGTGTACATGCACACCACCATGTGCGTATTCAAAATTTCTGCTCAACGCCGCCACACGTCGTGCTGATTTGAATCTCATAACTCTTCTAATTCGTGCACCTGATTTCTGCATACTGATTCAAGGTCATCCATACTTTCAAAGAAACCTCTACATTCTTGTTTTTTACTATTTTTGAAACTAGCTAAATCGATTAACCAAAACAAAGAGATTTACTTCTATCGAAGAAAAATTTCTGATTGACGGTCATAATTTAAGGAAAAAGGATCTTTTTGTCATTATTATTAAGTTGTGCCCTCACCGAAATCAATATTTCGATCGACTTTGATGTATTAAAAAATCAGATAATGAGAGATGAAACTATGCATTTATCGGCTCACACCAACATAGCTTTACATGTTTGGACTTATACGATATATATATTTCAAAGTAATCCATTGTGTATTATTTTTTTTTTGTAATTTATTAGCTGTAAACATGTGTACACAAGCTCTCTATTGAAATCTATAATTGTTCATCATCTGCATAATGATCCAATGACAGGAAACTGAATGATTAAAATTATGAGAATACAAAAGTATGATTACACAAATTCCTATATAAAGCATATATGTATATATCATATTCATCCCATAAAAATATTAATGGCAAATTTTAAACCTATTTCATGTATTAAGTAATCCACCAAAATTGTAAGACATAGAATTTCTCGTTGGGATGAAACTTGATAAGAATGATGAGTCTTCGGATGATGTTTTAACGAGAAACCTCAGCAGGCCGGGACGAGTGCAATTTGTTCAAATATTACAAATAATGCCCCCATCCTTGCCTGCCGAAACTCTCGTGCCTTGTCTTCTTTCATGTGTCCGACTGCGTAATTTTCATGTTTCTTCAGTTACGACGATGGAAAATAATGCATTTTGATAGGCCGGGACAAGTGCAATATTGAAAAACATTTTTCACACGAAACATTGTCACAAATCTCGACCTATCTTCGATGCAAGTATAGTCTTCTTTGTCGCAGTGTCTTCCGAGTCTTTCAAGGAGATATTTGCTCGGCGAGATATACTTTTTGACACGACGATATAGTCATTTCGTTCCGATCTTCGTTCCATTGTCATAAACATCAGTGCTGGAAGCGTATTCGTCGAAGCCCCTCAATGGCCAAAATTGCAATACTTTATTGAAATTGGCAAAAAAAAAAAATAACCTAACTAATTTATAAACGAAAGTTTTGCAGATATACAAAAGAATTTAACAAAAGGCTCGGTTTTTATTTATGATAACTATATTGGATATAACAATTTGCTCTAATTGTCGACTATCAATGACTTGCAGACACTGCGTGGTTACAAACACGTGGCTCGAGTTGGACCAGGGACAGACTGGGTAGATGAGAACAGAGGAAAGCATGGCGGGGGCAAGGGGTAAAGAGCTGTATAGGCGGGATAGGAAGGCAGGACAGGCAGGCAGGACAGGCAGGCAAGAAAGCAGGCAAGTCAGGCAAGAAAGCATTTATGAAAAAACGTTCCATTTCATGCGTGTGGGAATTGTGCGTGTGTGCGCGTAGGGTCTCTCCGACTTGGCCTTGGCGGTCAGTCTTCAAATCAGAGAGTTAGCGTCTACTACGAATCACAAATAATAGGCAGAGAGAAAGAGAGAAAGAGAGAGAGATAGATCACGTGGACCGTGTAACGACGCGTAAACGGACGGATGGGCTGGTGTTGCTGCCGTTACTTTTGCTTTTGCCTCTGCCGGTTGAGAGAAGCCTCGAGCTATCGGATGGAATTTCTCTGAAACGAAAAACCAGGGCTCCGGCGCCCTCTGCCAAATCGATCGTTATATATTATATGCCAGCGTCGGTCTGTCCCTTGAAACTCTAAACCTAACCGCGAATAAACCGTTCTTACCTTCCAATTCGATACCGAATTAATCTGTTGTCTTTTTAACCAAATTCATTCGTATTTCTCTTCTTATGTTTGTCTAATTTTACAACAAGATCTATCACCTTATTAACGATTCTTTGAAAATCGCACGGCTGAGCGCAGCAAACAAAGAAAAGTAATGTTTTCTTGAGAAATGTGTACACGGCGTGTTTAGACCTCGTGGCGCGATATCAGTAAAGTATTTTTATTAATGCATCACTAACGAACGATTCTCGGTATCGATAAACGGTAAGGATTCTCTTACAACGATTGAGAGTCATGCAGTATTTCACCAAATGCAAACGATTATTTCAAATTCAAATTTTACTGCTGCTTCTAATTTACGTTTATTTTCGTAACTACAATGATATAAAATACTATTTAGTAAATCGGTGTACACAAAGTCGTTGTTTTTGTAGACTTCTAACCAACGTGAACAAACGAAGAGTTTAGTAAGAGAGTGAGAGGACGAAAGAGAGAAAAAGAAAAATACATAAACACAAGCAGCGACGTTGCCAAGCTCGAACTTTTGTACGAGATATTCGATCAGTGGTTATTATCACATTCCTCACGTTCACATACTGAAGAATAACCCCGATGCTTTTAAGTTTTATAGAGCCGATCGCCACTGTTTTCATTATTACTATTACTAACTGCTATCATTACCAAACGAACAATAAACGATCAGTTTCCCGGCAAATCGAATAGATTGGCAAAGATTGAAACTTTAGAGTCGATTAGGCCATGCTCGAAATGTGGTAGATCCGAGGAAAGAAGGAAAGGAAAAGGAAGAAGTAAAAGAAAAGAGAGGATAGAGAAAAAAACAGAAAATTATTCCTTTCGATGCCGAGTGACGTGTAGATTTGTCGCGATCCACTTCACAACACTAGTCTCCTTAACACTGCTGCTACTGCTGCTGCTACTTATTAGATCTCCGTGGCTGACGTAGTCCTTTCTCACGTTGGCAGGAGAAGAAGACGACGAAAGGCAAAAGCAGAGGCAGAATTAGAGCGAACTCGATACGTTGCTGGCTGTGACTGGTAGACGAGAGGCAAGTGAGAGAACAGAGGACGACGATGATTCGCTCAGAGCGTTCTCGAGCAAACTGCTGCCCGTAGCCAGGTGTCCCGCCTCTTTATTTCTTTTGGGCCCTGGGTACATGAGAGCCTCAGGCTATATAGGTGCCTCGCTATACCGTCGTGGTGGGGACTTATCCCTATTTAACGGCAACGGAGAGTACAAGCAGAAGCAACAACGAGCTCCAAGCCTCCCTCTTTCCTCCCTTTTCGTCCCTTTTTCTTGATTTCTTTTCCTCTACCCCTCCACACCCCCTGCCCTTCTCTCTTTTCTTCTTTGTCATGTCACAGCGCACCGTGTGCCGCACGCCAGTACCACCATCACACCAAAGCTACCTAAGCAACCCGCCAAAATTTCCATCAGCTGTCCTGAATTTGGCCCTCTACCGAGAACACTGGATCGACCACGTATTTTTCGTTCCATCGATCGCTCGTCTGTTAGTTCGTTCGATCTTTTTTTTCCTCTGTTAGGTAGCCGTTAAGGGGCGAGGAGGGGACAAGGGAGAAAACTGTCAAATTTACCAACGGCACCAGCTATTATAATTAACGCTGCGATGCACCCTACTTGCTTTTTCAAACTTGCTCTACGCTCACCCTGTAAGTGTTCGCAGGTCACCGCAGGATATTATTGCGTCGTTTGATTTATACCAACTGCTCTATTCAACCGAAACGTTCGAGAGCATTTTTATGAATTGTCAATCTATACAAGTCATCTTTATCGCACAGCGCGCTGTTCGATATGGACGTCCGTTTATGCCGCTTAATATATTGCCGTATAAAAACACACCTTAATTTTTTTATAAAGGAAATAGCGATAATAGGTAGCGCGACAAAGGTCACGAGGAAATTGGAAAAACATTTGCAGGAGAGGATGGAAAAATAAGTGAGTGAGCCAAGTGTGAGTTGGAGGGTCTGCATTATCTATCGTTGGAATGACGAATCGACGCTCGGGGGGTATTTTGCGATGTAAGAGCAATCAGTGGTTTATTTAAAGGTATTAAATGTGAGTTGTTGGAATCGGGTAATACAAAGAGGCAGTACTGGAACATTGTTTATTGCGATAAAATGCAGCCGTCCCTACATTTCCTTTGTGAAGCGTGCGCGCGTATGTGAAGGGGAAAGAAAATCGTGGAAAGGGGATGATTGAGAACCACTTGTAGGAGGACAGCTGCGCTTACCAGCGCATCTGCTGTCGGTTGCGCGGGCACGCGCTTACATATATACTTACGTTTATGCCTACGCTCACGCCATCTCTATCTCTCCCATGTAAACACACACTCATTCTCTCTCCTACATCTGTTTCTCCTCTATAGGTGTTACACATGCAGCTTGTGCAGATACACGCGTTAGTGTACACGATTCCTCTCTTTCGCTCTTAACCACCCTACTTCTCCTTCTTTCTTTATTTCCACCGTTTCTCCACAACGTACCTCCACCGCATGCTCTTCTTCTTACCAATTCCCATCTCACCTCTCGTCTTCTCCTCCCCCCTTCCCTTCTTCAAGCCCACGTACCAACGAGCGAGGAGCACCTTTTACGCGCTCTCCTTTTCCTTTCCCCTTCGAAGCTTCTCCATCTTCCCCTCCCCCCTCCCCCCTCCACGCATTGACCGCTAAGCCATAGGCAGTTTAACCCTGGAAATTTCGTTGCTATGTTCGCTCCTTCGCCAATAGTACGCGTGTCTCCTCCGATATTTCGGGAGTTGACGGAGATGGACCTTCTTCTCTTTAAAATCCATCCCTATTCCCCTCCACCACTTCTAGCACACTGTCCGTGACTGTCCCAGAAGGGATTTACGGTCCGAGAGATTCAACTGGTGTTTATAGGGCACCCGATGCTCACCAGGTCTCTCCAAGGTCTCTTCTTGTCACTTTACTCTCTCGTCTCCCCCCCCCCCCTCCCCTCTCTTTCTCCCATCTTTTTCTATTTTCTATACCCTGTGTCTATACCCAGGCTAGCAGTTTACAGATCAGGAGCACGACAGGAACATTGTCCGTAGTGAAGCCAATGGCATATTGCAGCTTGCCACTTGGTTTATACATATACACGGCTACCGCCGCACCCGAAAATTCTCTTTGTCCCCATTGTCTGTTGGATTTTCACCGCACCACGCTCGCGGGTTTGAAAAATTCCGAGAACTTTTCGGGTTTTGCCTACCGGTGGAATTACCTACAGTCTCTCCCCTATCTCTAACCTCACCCTTCGCGTCGTTCGTTCGATTCTTTGTCTATTCGTATACCTGTCATCTTCGTCAAAGTGAGAATCCGCCAATGGCGTTATGGCCAGATCCTCGTTGCCCTACAATTTGCTTATTCGATAAAATAATATTATACAGATGACACAAGGTCAACCATGCTTGTTTTCATTCTTATAGCCCGAGAACTATGCTGTATAAACAAGATATCTCATTCCTTTCGTTGTTTTGAAGAAAAGATTCCAAAACTCTGTATGCGCTTATCATCATAACCTATTAAATTTGTACCTTATTAGTGAAATATTTCGTACATGCGGTTGACAGAGTAGATTTATGTTTCTAGTAATATTATCGTTGTGCTTTCTTCAATTTCATTCCCATATATCAAACATAGCGTCAACGTGTTCTAACGTGCCAAATTGGGCTCTGACACGTTTTTAGATCTCAAGCACTATCCCGGCTATAAACGTTTAACGTATAAACCTTTATTTGATACTTACAATTTTGTAACTTGTATTCCGAACTATTGCGGACTACGTGAAAATGATTTACCACAAAATGTGGTTGCTTAATAATTATTCCAATATTATTACGAGTAGCAGCTTTCGTAGAAAAATAATCTCTTACGATTCTTGGGAAAATTTAGGAAATCTTGATCCGTGTTTGTTCTTACAATCATGCGTTACAAGCAACATACCGTGTATACCTTGAAGCACAAGGCCCAGATGGCAAGCGTCGGATCCCTTGCTTAAAATTTAACCACGGTATACCACTGCTGGCTCTTATGCCACCTGCTTCTGCACGGTGCTGTCACTATTTCGTGAAAACATCCACCATTATATCTACATAATCCATTTCTCACAAAGTGTTTAATGGTGGATGAATAGTACTGATATGAATCAATCCTATTTCAAACCTAATTACAATATGAACTATAACCATATAAAAATCGCTTTTCCTTGATAAATGTTTAAATAAATTATATCATAATATAAAAATACTGCCAAGAGTAAATTCTGAAATGAAAACAAAGAAATTATAAGATAAAGCAATGTGAGATAAATAAAGATGGCTGTCGATTGGTAATAACATTTCAATAATATATATAACGCTTACAGTGATTAGGATCAACTCAGCCCTATAGATATTTTCTTATTTCAATCTGAAGGTGCTCGTTGGAAAAGTATTAAATTGCAACGCGTTTGAAAACGATCGTTTGAACCATCGTTACAGTTTGGGACGGGTTTCAAAAGATCTTTGTTCGCCGAGGAAGTGGGTCTGCGTTGTTTGTGTGAGTACGCTGTGCTTTATATATGTGGCCGCTCTCGTACACAGCCGGAAGTCGAACATACATAATGTTCCTGGGTGCGCCTGCTTGAGCTATTTTTCGCTTCACTGACAAATAAAAACAATATAATAATAAAATATAACTAAAATTAACAAATGTTCAGACGTGTTTATATAGTAAATTTCACAAACTTTCTTACACTCCTCATTCATTTTTTACCTGTATGTGTGTACACGAGTTTATTTTCTTTTAAATTATAAATAAAGCTAAATTATTATTTCAGTAAAGTTATGTCCATCGACGCTCTCTTTGTGCATTGTATATTAAGATTTTAATTTTTTACACGTGGTTAAGTGTATAAGCGTAGTAAAAAAATAACTGTAGAGTGAATAAGAAACGGTTTTTATATGAAACTAGAAAATCTAGTTCTACTGGTATATAAGAGCCTATTGTTATGATGCCGATCTTTAATTTAGTCAGATAGATCAAATTTAAATTGCTTAATATATTATAATACCGTACAAGAATACCGTTGCATTAGTTATTATTATTAAAAAATTGAAATTACATTTAAATGCAACATTTTCTTAAATTAAATATAGTATCGAAATATTATGTTTTCCTGTTTAGGAAATAGTTTTTATAAATATTTTACTAAATTAAAATAAGAATCATGTTTACAACGCGCGTATTATTGGTGCTGCGAAGACATTAGAATTATCATGTTAACAGTTAAACGGATCACGTGACGAAATCACACGTGCTTTGCGTACCTTACCGCGTTTATTTCAAATGTTTAAATTCTTAAATTGGCGGTTTATTTTATTAATTATAATTTAATTATCTTTATTTCAATTAAAATTTGTATAATTTATACATATAAATATTTAAAAATCATTATAATTGGACAGTTCTTCTGCTGGCAATATGTCAACAAAATTTTATTTAAACTATTTTTGGTAAATAAACTATTAATCTTTAAACGATCAATTTCATTAACAATAAAAGCTGTAAATTCTAATAGTATCTACAATAAAGTGTATTTTTAATGTTATTTTTATTGCCAATAATTTTTATATAATGACTGCAATAAAAATTAATATTCCTTTGCCTTTTTAGGGATAGCAGAAAATCGTATACTTGAAAAAAAAGAAACTTTTAGTCCTGCTTTATTCTGTCGTATAGCTACCAAAGAAAGAGAGGTTATAGGGTGTTGTGTATATAAATTCTAAGCACAGGAAATCGTGGTCTGTTAACGCACAGCTGTCGCCAATGAAAATTTTTGCTCTACTAGTTCCACTTATTCATTTTTTCATCGTTTCATATTTTTGTTAATCACAAATATACGATGGGGCTAAAGAGGTTATATTTTTTAAAAAGCACAATGATATTTCATAAATTAGCGATTTCGACTATGCAAAATTATGTAAATATTTGAATACATAGTTTTATATGTAGTATATATTTGAAATATATGAAAATATGCACTTTATCAGCTTATCGCTTTAGTTCTTTAACGAATCACTTGCAACTTAAGATCTGCAATGTAGGAGTGTAGGACCCATTTTAGAACATACTCAAAAATATTACTAGTTCCCCCACTCACTCACAGTAATTTCATTTTTCGGATCTTCACTATTGTGTGATTGAGGATAGGAAGGGAATGGAAATATTTGTGCGTAGCGTATTGCACATTCAGAAGAAACACGCGGGAAAAGTTATTCTTAATTCTATAAAAATTAACAATATATAGGTGATATTGGAAAATATTTAAAAATTATTACGTTTAAATTTAGACAATTTTAAACTATCCTGTGGACGGTACTTGAAAGGATTTCATAATATCGTATAAAATTTGGCGGTAAACAATTAGTCGGTGATTGGTGTAGTACCTTCGCGCCAAATTTTCTGCGCCTGGAAGTCAATTGGAAAACTTTACGCGTATCGTAATCTGTGATGCGTTCACGCGGAGGTGCTATTAACGCTACTGTTCAGTGCGCATATATTACAGGCATTTTTTTATGCGCAGTAGTGCCAAGCGGCCCAAGCGTCTTCAGTCTTCTCGAAAGCGTATTTGTAGAATAGCATCCGGCATCGTGCACTGCAGTGTAGTATGTACTGTATAGCCGAATGCAGCTGTCAAGCAAGACATGGCTAGACCATTAGATGTGCACAACGTATTCGTCGCGAAGTACCAGTATTTACTTTAATAGATAATTTAGTTTTAAAATAACATTTTTAACGAAAATATTTTAAGATGTCGCTGAACATTTCAAGCGCAGAGGTAACTAGCGATGAAAATTTAGACACGCTTACATTAGAAGATACAGTAAGTATTCTAAAATATTTAAAAATCCCATAAATTAAGACACGTTAATTACTTTCTTATTTTAAAAGATATTTTTATATGGGAGGAAGATAAGAGTAAATAATATTTAACAAATGATACAACAAAATATTTAAGTTATTCACACAATAAATGAACAAGTAAAGACATATTTTTATACATTTTTATATCACATAAGGTCCGACATTATTGCAATGTTTCTTTGACAAAAAATTTCGATAGCAACAATAATGTTACCTTTACTGGGATTATTATACTATATTTTTATATTAATTTTTGGACACTACTCCTATTGCAGATAGAACATTAATCTTTATGATATTGTGTATATTTTAATATTTTAGATTTACGTAGAAAAATTGCAGATATTTTGTTATAAATAGAGATTATGTAAAATAGTTCAATTTAAAGAGATATACCATGTTTATAATTTTTTTAAAAAGCTAAAAATATATGCCATTTAATTCTCTTTCATTATTTTGTTGTGTATAGACTATTTTATTCTATGTATTTGCTGTTTAAGTTTCAGACTTTAAAAAGATTTAAAAATAATTTTAAAATTGCAAAATTTATTTTAGACAAGGCTTAAGAAGTTGAGTTTATCAGCAGCATTCAAACATATATTCATTCTATTAATCTCAAAATTATATCAAAGAAGGAGCAAGATTTTGCTTAAAATTAAGTTTTTAAAATTAGAATTGTAAAATTATAATTTATGCTTTTTCAATTATCATATGATGTAAAATGTATTTTTGCTGATATAAGTTAAAAGGAATAAAAGAATAGTAAAATGTTTTAATTATATTTATTTTAGTTGGCCAAAACCAAAGCAGTAAGAGAAGTACAGTTTAACAGTAATAAATATGGTTCTCAATTGAATTCCATGTTTAAAAGAATTCTAAAGGGAGAGATGTATGTTTATCCTATTCAGTGGGTTGACATTTGAAGAATATATAAAAAAGTTGAAGCATTTCTCTGGACAAAAGAAATAAAACACCTCAATAAAGGTAAATAAATTAAAAACTTTACTTATATTAGAAATTGTTTCTTGAAACTGTAATAAGGTACATACAAAAATTGTAAACAATGAATCTAAATATTTATTTTGTTTATTGAATAGTATTTACATAAATTTAGTTAAATATTTTTATAGGAATGCCTTAACTGGAAACTAATTACTGATGACGAAAGAAGCTTTATTTTGCATATTCTTGCATTTTCTGCTGCTTCAGAAGGCATTTTAAATGAAATCCTAGATGATTGTTTTAATTAAGCCAACAATTCAAATTAAAGAAGCTCATTATTTCTATTATTTTTATGTAGCTATGGAAACACAACATTTAGAAATATACTCTTTGCTTATACATGCATATATAACAAATTCAAAACAAAGAGATTTCTTATGTAATTCAATCTAAAATCTTCCATGTGTGGCTAAGAAAGTTAACTGGGCTTTAAATTGGTTTAGTCGTGATACTGCCACACAGGGTGAAAGTGTTGTTGCATTTTTTGCTGCTAAAAGCATCTTTTTGAGTGTTAGTTTTACAGTATTTTTCAATCTGGCTAAGAAAGAAGCACCTAACGTCGAATCTTGCATACAGTAATGAATTAATATCTATGGACCAGGTTACAGCAATACTTCTTATACTATATTTTTTATGCACTATTAATCAGGACTAATATTAATTTTATTTGTAGGAATTGCATTCTAATTTTGCATATCTAATATTGAAGCATATTGAACAAAAACCTACTCAAGGTCGTATTATATCTATTATTAAGGAAGCAGTAAAAATTGAACAAGAATTCTTAAGAGACATTACCAGTTAACATGATAGACATGAACTGCAAACTCGTGTTAATATATTGAATTTGTTGCAGACAGATTACTTTTTGAGTTGGAGTTTTCTCGAAAGTAAACATTTTTATATAATTTACCTTACTTTTTGTAAGAGTATATCTAACCCAAATATTGTTACTTTGAAGATTTACCATTCAAAGAATCCATTTGATTTTATGGAACAATTATCTTGTAACATGTCAGCTGATTAATTTGAAAGGTAGTCAGGGAGTACCAGAAGTTGGAAATAATGTCGGGAAATGGTCGAAGTAATTTCGACTTACAAGCAGAGTTGTAATATTATGCTGTATACTATGTTGAGAAAGAAAATTGTACAAATATTTTACAAACCATAGATCAGTGAAATTATTGACAAATCATATTTAATTTTCTCACTTTGAAAGCAGACATTGTATGAAAAATAATCACATTTTTAACTATTATGCCAAAATATTGTTATTGTTAGATTATTATTCTAATATTTTATAGTCAATACATATAGCTATATGTCAAATAGAGAATCATCTAAGAAAAATAAGTTAAAGAACAATTACCAACAAACCATTTCTAAAGAAATTGTGGCAAATATTGACTGTATATTAATATATAAACGACGTATCGCCTACTTTCAGAAGAATTAAAATAACGTTGCTTACATTATTTATTATACGTGTGGACATAAAATCTGACATTATAAATTTACACAAAATAATTTGACATTTTTAAATTCAGCTGACAATAACTAAAATTATGTTTTTAAAAAACTGTGAAGCATTGTATGTTTCAACAAAAATTATATATGTGGACAGTATAAACAATTGAATAAATTTAAAATTATCTGTTAGAACTCTAAAATTGGTGTTTCATTATTATTGTACTAGTTTGTATCACCAGTTTATGATATTATGTATTATACAATTTAAGATCTAAGTGCTGGATTACAAAATTAATAAATACCAATTTTCATTAAAACAAAAATTTATTTACAATATGAATAAATGATAAATGCTTTCTTTATGCCAAGAGAGAAAATTACATATATGTTGTTTAACATAACAAAGAGTAAATTTGTTCATTTTTATATAAAATGACTGGCATATAACAGTTAAATTCTCTAAATTTGTTAGCATAATTAAAAAATTTCACCATTATTTTGTCAAATTGAAGCCACCACTTAAGCGTTTAAGATAGTCTTGACGACATTCCATATTGTCAGCTGGTCGATTGTATGGTAGCCATACTGGTTCACCAATAAAATATCTCTTTGCTTTTATAAAATCCTGAAAAAAGAAAAATGTAAAAATGGAAACATTTTATAATAATAATATTGCACATAGAGAAAACGAATCAATATTAATTCACAAGAATATCTACATTTAGATCTAAAGTAAATCGATGATATATTCCACTAGGAATAATAATTAGGTCTCCTTCCTTTACTTCAATACGTATCCACTGATCATTTTTATCTCTAACATCAAAATATCCTGATCCATCAAGCACCAATCTAATTTCCTCGTCAGTATGAAGATGTTCAGTGAAGAAGCTCTTTAGCTAGTAATTTAAAAATATAGAAGTTAGTTTTAAGCTTGATCTGTACTAAATTACTGATTAGTAAAAATATTTTACCTTTTCTTCATAATTTTGTAAACATTGTTTGGAGCAAATAATTTCATCTTCATATGTATAACCACGAGAAGATCTCAAATTAGTTAAAGTTTTGTCATTATCATAGTTTTTATGGTCTATCTAAGAAAGGTTATTTTTACTTTTAATAAAACCTTTATTATTAAATACATTATATTTAAAAAAAATTAAATAGATTATCAGTTCTGTATAAAATAGAGCTAAATAGACTTTAAAAACAAAAATCGTACTTAATATATTTTATTAATAAAGATTATAAAAATTTAAATCTTTTTTAATCATTATTTTCGACATAATTAGTCGAAGTTATCACTTTTATTCTAAAATGTAAACTGGTACTATTTAATGAAAACTATAGATGTCAAGACAGTTCGAGTAAGAAAAACGAAAATAAATAATTAATATCATATTAATAGGTAGTAGAAATTGGTTATACTAATGTCATTTCATTTTGTTATTTGCAATTGAAGGTCATTAAAAATTAACTACAAGATATATGCGCATTATGCTCACTAACCTTGAAATGTTCAACACCTGTTGCTTTATATAATTCGTCTAAAGAAATATATTGCGGGGGATCTCTGTGATGTTCTTTTCGCTGATCATCGATAATGTTAGCCATGTACCAAGCACGAACCATAATTGTTAATATCTGCCTCGTAAAAGAGGCGTTTAAATTTTTTCAATTTTCAGTGAAGTGAATTTTCTATGTCCAACTGTCATTTAAGACAGCTCCAAAGTCCAAATACCACATAAAACTTTGCCTTTTATGGAACCGTAACATTAACGCATTTATAGCTTCGAAGTGATGTGATAAGAAGGAAAAATTATCATTAAGCAACGTAACAATTTGTTGTCTCATTAAAAATTATCAATCAAAGACACGTGATCATATAAATTGCACATACATACATACCAATATTTTAATTTCAAGAAGGTTAATATTGGTTGCATTTAGTAACACTGCGGGAAAATTAGGTGCATTCAGTCCAGGCAACAGTTGCGGAACTGTTGAGTAATTCTTTTTAAATTCCTACTTCTATTGGATAAAATTATACGATCTAAGAGTAATAGCCAATAACATACACCGCTACCTCGCAGTTAACTGGGCTGAATATATACCCATTGATTCGATTGCCTTTTGGTTAACTTCACTCTTTAGTACTTCATATACATATATTTTCTGCTAAACTACTATACTGAGTACTGACTCCATTACACTATACTCACTATAGCATGAAGACGACGATTCAATTTCCCACTGTTACAAATAGAACGTGAATTGAAGAGTCTCACTCATTACTCATTAGTGAAAAAATATTATTATTACGCTTACTTCTCAACTGTATATCTGTTGTCTAGTAGGCGACGTTTTCTGAAGACACATCTACTGAAAGCCAAAATTAATTAAAAATGGCAAAAATAGACGAATTCCACAAAAAAATTCAAATGTTATTGATGAAGAAAAATCAACAATTTGGTGAATTAAAATTCCTTAATTCACGCAGTACAAAGGAAAATGTAACAAATATTGATGACTTGTGCGAATGTATTAGCAAGATTTATGTTACACTTTTACCATCAAAACCAAATGTAGAATCTAGGCTTGATCCGTACAATATAGAAGTCTTTAAATATTTACTATTAAATACTAGTTTTAAAAGTCAAGAGTACCTTGCAGAAGATATAAATAATGGCCATTTGGCCGATATGTGTCCACTTATATCACCTTATTTATTAATCCAAGTGCTTTGGAAGCTAAACCTAGAGCAGGTATTAATAGAATCATTTATGTTCATACCTATAGATTTGTGTGTAGAAATTACAGAAATTATAAGAAGATGCATAGAGGAATTAGAATTTGACAGAGCTGTTAATGTTATTCTAGGTCTTATGTCAGTAATATATAAAAAAATTAGTAATCTTTTGAGAGATCCTAATGTTCAAAGCATAAATCATAATGAAAACTTGAATAATTTAATTTGCAATTTTGAAGAAGTGGGAGGCTTATTGAAAAACTATAAAATACTGAATTTATCAGAAATTACAGACTTAAAGAGATTTGAGAGATGTGGAATAATAATAAAACAATTAATAAAATTAATCTTTGGTTGTCTAAATACAGATTTAAGTAAATCTGAAATACCATCATTTGTAGAAAAAATGTATAAAGTTACCTATGGAAATTTACAATTTGAGAGATATGATATCTTGTTAGTTAAAGATACCATTACCACTCTAAATAATGAGCTTCTGAAGCTTTTATTAGAAAAAATAAAAGAAATAGATTGTAATATCTATTTAGGTTGGGCAGAAATTAATGATAAAGATAACTTTAAAATTTCATTACAGCGCTCTATTGGAAATGATTGTTATTTTCTTAATGAATTTTTAAAAGAAAATGTGCAGCTTTTTCAGTGTCATCAGTTAATTGAGTGTCTACAAGTAATATCTTCTAAACCTGAGAAAATAAACAGTAATTCCATATTAAGTTTACAAGAACTATGCCATAATTTTAGAAATGGAAAGAAAGAATGTATGAAAGAGCTCTTAGAACGTTATAATGAATGGGATTCAACAATGTTAGAGTTTATTCAAGAATTTAAAGAATTATTAAATAAGACTGACTGCTTGCTCCTACTTGAATATTTGCAGTATATTTATAAGAACACAGAAAAAAATGAATTACAATTGCCAGCCTATATTGCAATCAATAATATAATACTTATTCAAAGTATACAAACTATCTATGAAATTGTTGTGGAACATATTACTCAGAATAATTATGCAAATCCTTTGGAGACTGTGCAACTAGGAGAAGCTTTCAAAAATTTTATTTTTCAAAATCAAAATTTTAGGTCATCAAGAAGTTTAAGAATAATATTATTATTTTGTCTACAAAATCCTAAGAAGATAATGGCTATTCTTTTTAAAATTTCACTTGGATTTCCTAATTATGAAAATATTATGATCTTGCCTAATGATTTATTGCTTTTAAGACCAATTATGAACATAAAAGAAAATGCCAATGAAACATTTTTCACCAATATTCTACGAAGTATAATTCTAGAAAATACAAGATGGAATTTAAAGAAATTTGGAGACTTTATAAAAGTAATGCTAGACAATTGCATTATTAATTGGGATGACTTGATGAATTATATTTTCATACCATATTTAGAGAATGAAGAATTTATTAAGGATAATCTTATTTGTATTTTGCATAATATTCGTCGAATTCAATGCAATTGCACAGACAAAACAAATGTTGAAATCCTAGCTTTTGCGTTGGCAAAAAGAATGTCTGCAATTCGTAAATATACAGATTTCTCAATTTATGGAAAATGTAATGTGTTTGCCCTAATAAGTAGAATATTGGATTACTTTTTGGGAAAACTTCATTTTGAATCTCCTTTACGTAGAAATATTGCAGACAAGCTTAAAGATGTGCTTCAGCCAATTGATAGACCATATTATGCACTTCTATGGACCTCAACTTTAAACCAGATACCTATTTTGGATATAATACAGAATTATAGTCGGCATTGTTTCTTTACAATGGAGAAATTGAAGCAAGATCCAAATACTTCAGATAAATTTAATAACGAAAATATTCAATTTACAAATGAAGATTTTTTACGCTTTATCATTATAAATTCAACTGAACAAGAATATCTAAAATTAGGATATGAAGTGACAATAAAACACTGGCCTGTGTTTGGGTGGAAAGATGAAATAGAAGCAAGCGATGCGTTTTTACGCTTAACAATAGAAGCTTGTTGCTTATCGCTTGAATATCCAAACATAACGTCATCCGATACGTTTCCTTTTCTAATCAAATGTTCTGTACATTTTGCCAGACTGTTTCTAATTTTCGAAAATATGAAAAAAACAAATAATATTATTTCTATAGTATATAGAAATATGAATGTCCTTTCGTCCAGTATAGAAACGACGATCTATCAATCATTATACTTGGTGTTAATGTCCCGTTTAAACGAATTAATTAGGGAAAGTGAAATTTCTGAAAAGATTTGTAATGAAGAGATTATCCAGACATTGGAAAACTTTTCTACTCAATGCTTAAATTTAAATGATGAATGTACCAACATAAAATCAAGTTCATCATCATCACAAGTATTTAAGATTCATATAATACATAAAGCTATTACCATTTGCATGGACGAACCTATGACAGAAGACAACAATTATATTAATCAACTAGATAAATTGTTTGATCCGGAAATAAAAAAAAAATTATGTTGTGTTTAGAACATAATTTGAGCTGGTTTATAGAAAAATAAAATAATTCAATAAATTTTTATATTTTATAAATCTTCTGAGTGTTTTGTATGCTGCCCAAAAATTTAGTTATATTTTCTTTTGTTTTATGTTTTTAATATAATTATTATATTATAGAAATTAGACAAATAGTAATTTTAATATTTTTATTTACTTAGTGTAACATAAAACTAGATCTGATGGCATATGAGCATACAGGGAAGCATTAGAAATCAGCTAATATAATGTAAAATATTATTTTTAATTTAATAAAGTAATGAGTAAATTCAGAATTTGGAATTAAACGTATGCATCCTTGACATTTTGTACCAATCGACAATATGTTAAAAATCTATATTTATCCTATTATTAAAAACTTAACAAATATAAAATGTATTGCCCAGGAATATTCAACGAATCCAATCAATACAAAGATTAGCTTTCATTCTATATTATATTTGTGCGATATTGCCAAATGTCATATTACAATGGTTAGTAATAGAAAAGTGTGAAAAAAGTTACATACAAAGAAAAAATGTGCACCAGTCTTATAGTTTAAATCTATCAAATGGGTAGCAATTTAGGATAATTATCGTGTTGTTTTGAAAAACGCATTTTGATTAAATTCTTTTAATGGTTTTGAAATTGCGCTATTTTGGAATGTATAATAAACTGAATAATAATTAGAAAAATAAGTTGATTGATAATTTAACATGATTGAATTTACAAAATTGATCTACTTTTAAGCAGGAACTTAACAACGAGTTATTAGTATCGCTTAAAACCATCGTAATATAAATATGCTGTTTTGCGACTAGATGGTTGTGTGCTGGTAATTTCGAAGTAATAATTCATGATTTCACCATTAACTCATTCACGTGTACAAGTGTGTAAAATAAAAAGTGTTGACCTGAAAATTGTTAAAATCTGTTGTCAAGGAGAAACGAAAAAGAGGGAAAACTAGTATTATTCAACGATAAGGTCAGTGATTTACATTTCAGGAGGAAAACGTCAATTATTTACAGAATTTACCAGCTAATTACAGTTTCGGAAGGATACTATTGAGAATGATTTGTGTATCCAACATTAGTCCACCCATGTGAAATCTTTATGGGTAAAATGGATCAAGTATCCTGCATATGCATTTGACGTTGAACATGAAGTATACATATCTTTATCTATTGTGCAATGCACATTTTTTACTGTAAGCTATTCATTGTTTGTCCTTTCAAATATCTGGTACAGATATAATTTTTTGTTATCGTGTAAACACATACATATATATACATACGTACTGTAAAATGTATATATGTACATATACATACATATAATTCGACGCTATATAATATTTACAGTATCTCCACATTGTAAAAAATATAACATATTTCGTACTCAATATCATACGCAGGTAGTACTGAAAGGCCGATATACATCTACATTGTGGTGTTCCTCCAATTAATGTGGCCGGTTGCATAACAAATACGTACAAATCTAAATATTAAATGTTATATACGCTCATAAATGGATGATCGTTTCTAATTTTATTTGGATAGTTGGAAAAATAGAGCAGGGTATAATTAAATGGCCAATTTGAAAATATAAGAAAAGAGCTTGTTGGTGGTTATAATAATATACACTTATATTATATATATATTTGATATGCTGACTGACTCGGGTAGAAGGTTATTTTTTTTCTTCACGTACCCAATAAACGAGAAAAAAGTTAAGAGGGACAGAGTAAGTTAGAAATAGGGATAGAGATAGCTTACCAAGTAATGCATTGACTAAATTCTTTTTAATATAAAAAAATTTTCGGCTCTCTTTAGAAAAATATTATGCAATTTTTCTTGCTGAACAAGCGTATGATTAAGAGATAGTAAGTCCTTCATACAAATATATAAATAGATCTTGTGTATTGGATATACTTGGAAAGCTATCCGGGCTTTGTGCCCATGCTGCCTACCAATATGTGATCTGTAGTTTCTGACGGCCACGACAAAGCCGGCCAAGAGTTTCTTTCTTTTTATCTTTGCGTGCGTGTGATTATTCTTATTCTGAAGAATGTATTTATAATGACAATACGTATAAGAAAAGATAGCAAATGCTCGTTAAACGCCATCGTTTCACTTCACGAGAACGAAGGGTAACATTTGCCCCAACATTACTCATCACTGTTATCAATTTTTTTGACAAAAGTTCAATTATATTAACATTTACAGGATCACAGAGAGACCATGAATTTCAATTGTTGAAATAGTATTATGAATATTTGTTCAGTTTCTTGCCGCCTACAAATGTAGCGAAATAAAAATAGCCGATGGAAATCACATCCGTTTCCAGACTACTGGCTCTCCTATTCTCATCCTTCTCCTCTTTCTTTCAAAAGTTTTCAAGTAATATTTCAGTTCCCTATTTATATGACAGACGATTAAAAAACTTAACATTTCACTTTGTACACGAACAATACTTCCTCCCAATTCATTTTCTACCTCATTTATTAATGTTTATTAAGAAAGACTGTACAATGACCCTACTCCTTTTCAAGCTTAATCTTAAATGTTGTTTGCTTATTTGGGAAATTGTATTGTACATGTACTGTTTAACGGCACAATTAACACGAAAGACGAGTTAAAAACAATATAAGTAGATACTATACAAATTATAGGTACAATTATTTAAACAGATTAATATAATTGAAACAGTACTCCATTAAACAGCATTCCTGCTTGTCTAGTGTGTATTGCGCAAAGATCACAAAACTTGAATGACTTTCATATTGACTTTAAACAACACGTTTTATGCGTTAATTCGGTTAAGGTATTCAAGCAATACATAACAGTAGATAATTGGATTTTGATCACTCGAAAAAGTACACACTGTCCTACCATTATTTGTAAAGTAGCTGTTAATTCTCTGTCTATTACTTTAAATTGATTGACTCAATAATAATTAGTTTTCCAAAGAGATTTTGTGCACAATGTTTACAAAATCAAGATATGGACTTCACCATTCTTTACTTTACTATTATTTCTATATTTAATTGAAGGGATCAATGCACCAGCGAGCAATATTCAGTCTATACGTTTGTATATTCCTATTCCTTTTAAAATTACTGCATAAATTGAATGTAAAAACCTGCAATATTCGCAATCATAGGATTAAAAGCAAATATGAAACTGTTTTCTTTCTATAAAAAAATGTTTACTTTACAAAGCTTAAATTACACTTAGTTCAATACTATGGATAAACATTATCTCTAATGTTTCAGCAGAACTGATAGCCAGACATTTTTGCTCAGTATAATTTATTTATAGAACTCCTTTTTATATAGTTTTAAATTAGTGTTCTTCTTAAACAATTGACGTGATTTTACTAAAAACTTTAAGATACTTTAATTTATGGTACAACAGTTAAAATGATCTTTATAATGTATTATGCTAAAAAACCAATGTCCTTTCTATTTGATCATTACGGTCGGCGAATATAAAACTTATTCTCTCAATGCCCCAAAACATCCATCCACCCGATGTATTTCAAATCTTTTATAGTATTAAAATAATAAACCATTATTGCTAGTACTGTACATCTGATGTCTGTGTCATAAAGGACTTTTTTCTATATAAATTTGACAAGACAGACTTATACCCTCAGCCTCCAATATACTTAAAATAACATACCATTACTACAACTCATTGTACAGAGAATATTTGACACTAACTCATTATCCTGTTTATAATCCAATTACAATAAACTATCTGTACATCATTTGACTTTATATGTAAAAAGAGAAATATATTTGCACAAACTCCATATATGCCTTTTCATTACTTTGGATGTTCCTACTTCATGTAGCCAACCACGACAGTGGTCCCTTCAATTTTCGCAAACTTGAATAACATTTCTTTTGTAAGCACCTAATTTTTGAGTTCCGTTTTGGCTCACAGGCCAGGATGGACGAATGCACAAAGGGTATTTTAAATTGAGCAGAAAGCTAATGATATCGAGTTTGGTTTTGCCATTAACTAGTAACAACTAATGCAGGGCAGCTCAGTCATTGACCTTCTCACTATCCTTCCTCTCAATTATTGGTCCTTTACCAAAAAGTTACATTTTCATTTCTAATTGCCTGCTTTAATCTACTATTATTATTATATATTACAATAATATTACATATAATACTATCCATGTATATTAAAATATCTATTCAACGGGCACAGACCAGTGGCCGTCATCTTGCAGTAGAAAAAAAACTCAAACAGCATAGCATTTTTAGCTGTATTGGAATCACCAAATCCAGTTATATTTTAGGTTAGTCTTACAAATTGTCTAGTTCACTTTGACTTGTCTGAGCGAAGAGAGAACAAGACACGTATGGTGGACAAATTTCCACCTGGAACAGCCATATATTTATCTAGCACGCTTCAGTCTGTCTAGTTTGAAATTTGATTAAGTATTAGAGGACGCTGCAACAGCAGTAGGTCTTCTTTTCTTTTTCAGGACTGAAGTTCATCTCGCGTACAATCTCCGCAAACATTTCGTTGACATTTGTGCGATTTTTGGCAGAAGCTTCGACGAATGGACAGCCCCATATTTGCGCCAGAGCATTCCCCTCTGCAGTATCAACTTCCCGTTGGTGCTCCAGGTCGAGTTTGTTAGCCACGAGAAGGACAGGCACCCTCTCTGTACCCTTGACACGTGTTATCAGCTCCTTCATGGCCTTGATGTCCTGAAAGGTCTGGTGATTTGTCAGGCTGTAAACTACAACGAAGCCCTGGCCGTTCTTAATGTAAAGATCACGCATACTGGCGAATTGCTCTGTACCGGCGGTATCAAGGATCTCGAGGACGCAAGGTGAGTTGTCCACCTCGATTTCCTTCCTATAGAAATCCTCAATAGTCGGGTCATACTTTTCCATGAAGCATCCGGATACAAACTGTACCGTGAGTGCACTTTTGCCTACCCCGCCCGAGCCTAGCACCACTACCTTGAATTCACGCATCTTGTCGTCGTCGTCTCCTGACGTCCTCCTCCTCCTCCTCCTCCGCCACCACCACCTCCACCTTCTCCTCGACGTGTCCAGCACCGAGCCACTTCTGATGTATTCTATAGAAATATATATTCGTATGCGTGTGCGTGTACACGATTACTCTTCTTTCCTTCCTTTTAATACTTCCACTTGCTTCTTATTCTGTTTCCCCCCTCTCACAACCCGTCATCTATCCTTTCTTTTTTTTCCTGCCTTCCTCACTTCCTTCCACCGCACTTGTGACGATTCTGTCGATCTTTGGCTGCTACGAGTTTCGTTGCCTCCTCGTTCTTTTCGTTTTACCCGTTCTTGTCGTCGTCGTCGTCGTTGTTGCTTTCGTTGCGTTTGACGTCGTTACTGTCTTTGTCCTGCGAGGCACAGTCCAACAAGCAACAAAATTAGAGTTTAAACGGCAAATACCCGTTACGAACAAAGACATCGATCTTTCAATAGGTTGGATTACCCTGGCGAGACTCTGCTATAACACAAAGGCATCCGTCCGTTCTGATTGTTTCGACTCTGAATTTGATCAAAGCATGACACTACTAGGTTTCTATGCTTCACTACACTTGTGACTTTTGTCCACATCAGGCAAAGGAGTCTGTTTGCTTCTACTTCCTGTTCTCTATCCTTTTAGTCCCTTTTCCGTTTCCACCTCCTTTTTCCTGATCCATTCAGCAGTCTTCGTCCCGTTCTGATCTGGTGCTAGCCTGCTTATCCACTGTACTTCCTTTGGGTTTTTAGCAGCCTCCCTGTCTGCCAGTCTTTACACTTTACTCTCCGACTTTTTATTCCTCACTTCTTCAACAGATCTGACGTGCGTGACGCCATCTTATCGTCACTTGGATTTTCTATGAACATCGTCGTTCAGTACTGCTCCTTCGCAAACCAGCCTCAACACTCTCAATCTTAGCAGTCAGCAGCAGAGAGGAGTAGTATTCGACCTTATCACTGGTACTTCTCGAACTGTATTACCTCTCTTTCTCTTTTCCACACGTTTGCCGTTTTCGTCCACTTGCTTGCAATCCACCTCACTAGTAATATAATACACTATACTGCATACGTGTATATTGGAGCATTCATTGTTCGCGCAAACTATCCTCTCTACACTACTCGTTTACTCACTGATTCTTTCCATGTTAAACCGGCTGGTTCCATGCAACAAGACTGCATGGATGGAATCATGGAAGTTGCAATCCAAATTGCAAGTAGCCCCCCCTCTCTTTCTGATTGTCTCATCGCTTCTCAACCTATAGTCTCGTCACTTTTCGCTATACTGAGCGAAGCATCATACCATTGGTGGACGTTTCTCGTTAAACTCATCGACCAATCAGCGCCACTTATTCATACGACGACATCGACGACTGTGGTTTTCAATAAGTTTCTTTCATGCCGCCTTTCCAACGAGCATTCATTAGAAGAGAAAACGCTAGAGATGAAAATACACAACTTACAAGTAGAAAATTGCAAGTGAATATACACGGCGTGGTGGTAAGTGTGTGGTAATTCCTTTTACCGGATACGAATGTCACTTTGTTATCTTTCAGACGAGGCTATCCACGACCTCGGAACTCTCTCACGTTCTATCTTTATCTTTCATATGACTTACCGCTGTTGCTTTAACATTTTTCTTTTTTCATCATCTCCTTTCAGGCCCCTATAACGACAGAAATCTATCTCATATTTTAAGTTATCACTTACTATGACTCATGTTTAGTGAAATTTCCTAAAATTTCGATTTCCACATACCCTATATTTTATTCACAGCAAGAAATAACTGATCGCATTTGAGGCTATATTTCAGAACTTCCAAGTTATCAGGAAGCTCTATAGAAAACTATTTTTGTGGATATTTTGGAACATTTGAAATAATTGCTTCATAAAGTTATTTGATTTTCGGTGTAACTAAACGAGAAATATTAAAAGAATATATATTGGCAATCAAAATGAAACATTATGAAAACTCGATACTAGCAGATGTTTCGAAAATTGTAGAATTGGAAAGGAAAGAAAATCATAGTGTTTGATGCACATACAAACGATAGAAAACGGGACAGAACATTCAACAATAGGACATAGGACGGTTCATTCAGCCATTCCAAACGCACATGTGCAGCATGTGCTTCGGAATGATTTTCGAGTGTGCGCATTGCAACGCTAAACTTAATGGTGTGAATATACATATATATACCCTATTCTGTATACCTATTCACATTAATACATTTATACGTTAAAATAGTTTACCTGAAGCAGAGCAGCATCGGCTGCTCTCTTTTATAAGTAAGTTAAAACCTAAAATTGTAATGTTTGTAACAGTTATCATACCCAACATAAAAGATATTCATTGCTTTCTCTTTTCTACAATCACGTTTGTGTACATTTCTTTATTTGGGAGCTCTATGACTACGACCTTGGCATATGCAACAGCGTAGATTCATCCTGGACTCTTACTTGATACGATGACGTCATAACATAGGAGTTTGTGTAGTGTCATTCTTCTCACTTTTCTTGTCTTTAATATCAATGAAATTTTAATTTCTTTTTTGATAATAATAAAGTTATAAAAATTAATAATTTTGCTTGTTCAGTTTCTATCGGAGTATTAACTACCTGATTTTATTCATAATAAACATTTAAAAAAATACGAACATTTACCTTGGAACGATTAGAGAAATAAAAACGAGTTGTAGAGCTATTCAACCAAATCATAGTTTTTTAATCACCAGTAGTATTTAATACTTATTTTCGAGATGTTAGAATAGCAGTTTTATACCCGTTTGTAAAATGTTTATTCAACACAAAATCAATCATTCAGAGATCCGACTGTTTTAACTGTAAAGACACGCGTATAAAAGTTTGTTGGTAGGTTTGATATTAAGGAGGAATTTTTTTTTTTACTATTTTTGATAGGTTATTGTCCGTATGAATGGTGACAAATATAGTATATCCTGATATTATTTATAATAAACGCTTTTTGATTGCCCGTAAAAGCAACAATGACCTCTTGCAATAAATAATATGCGATAAGGTGGTAGTGTACGATGACCTAATAATGTATAGTAATGTCTGGATAATGTTTCGTGTTATCAAGTATTTTCTAAACAAATATATTAACGTATCTACATACATACATTTATAGACTATAAATTATAATATAAAATATACCTGACAGCTATTATTATTTATTATACACATTTTAAATTTAACAATTTAAAATTACTTAATTTATATATTTTTTATTTTATCTTCCCCTGCAAACAATATATATTTATAACCAGAGTCTTCATTTCTATTTTAACACGAAACTTGTTGGTATTTATTTTTTAAATTCAGCCAATATATGTTTAATATACAATTTAATATTTTATAACTTCAAATTTTATAAATCATTTATAAAAGTGCTTAACATTTTGCAATAATTTTTAAAGAATGTTTAAAGAAGCGTTAATTTAGTTTAAAAAAAAGACGATGAGTGTATTTTGTTGTTTATTATTTACTATTGATAGATTTTCGGTAAATTAATTAGATCGTTGATTCACTTGCAGATTTAAATATTGTTTTGGTCGAGCATTAACTTTAACAGTAATTATTATCAAGAATAAGCGATAATTATGACAATTATTATAGTGATAAATGATAAATTATAAGAATTGTTATCAGCCTGTGTGAGTGTGATTGAATATGGATGCTGTGTTTAAAGTTTATAAAACCGTGGTATAGGAGGAGCATTAACACGTGCAATTTTTTACTTAAATGCTCTTTTTATCCATGCGTATAAAGTTGGATTTTATTAATTTTTGTAAAAACATTTAAAACTGCGGTTTCTTAAGCAACGCTAAGCAACAGTTTACATTGATAGTGAAAATCAATTTTTTTCGACTTTTTTCCAAGAAAACCTTCGATGAATCACGGTTTAGCAGCAGCAGCATGATAACTTCAGTCAAACGTAAAACGTCTAGAGAGTAGGTTTGTTCATTGAAATTATTATATATAATTTTTTACAATAATCCCTGTTAAAATATATTTCATTTTTTCTGCGTTTAGCAATATTTCTTTAACATTCTTGAAATATTTTTGCAAGACCAGATCTGTGTGAAGATCTGATGCAGTAAACATAAAAATCTAACAAGATTTCATAGGAATAAAAGTGTAATTATGAAATAAGACTACCTGGAGATAGTTGTAATTGTTACTCGACAGTATTTAAATTGAGGGATTAAAATATGATTAGAGTTCCATTAATAAAAAAAATTGTAGTCCATCTTTAAGAGTTTATATTAATGGAGTGTTTACTCTAACCTGAAACGATTTTAATCACTCTATGAAAACATAGGCTATGTGACGATGGATTTTATAATTGTTTACATAAATTATTATAAAGTAAACTTGTAACTGGTGGAAAAGCAAAGCCAAATTTTGGTGAATTTGACATCACAATATAAAACGATTAGTTTATTTTATCTATAAATCGTTTAATAACAGAATTTCATATCTTCTGTAAACACTTATTCGTGGACATCGAAAGTTAAGTTATTATTAGTATTTATTGAATTATCAGTAACACATGTTTTACGTATTTAAGATCTTATAGATAAGAGACAAGGGTTACTAATAGTTTTAATAAGTAATAATTATAATTTAACTTTCGTTTTTCTCCATTTTGTTTATTGTTTATATATATGTATATCATTTTACCAACGCATGGTAGTATGTATTTCCTCTGTTTATTATATGCAGTGTCAATTTTTAATAAATAAATTTTTATTTTTTGCAGGTACAAGTGTGTGACAATAATTTTACATAATGGCTTACCATCCAAGTGCACCTGCACTACATCCTGAGCCAATAGTAGTTCCACCTGAACCAATGATGAATTATCCTAATCCAGGTTTGTTTATTTATTTGTTTTCGATAAAATAGAAAATTTTTGATAAAAGGAGTTGTGGAACTTAAGTATATAGACAATTTTTTAATCTTTGAACGTTTCAAATTTATTGAATTTATAATAATAATGACTCTACATTAAATAAAAGTTAAATACACAGTCATGAATATGATCCTTTGGTAAATTTAATGTTAATATACGTAATAAATATTAAATTTAGTACACAGATTTTTAGCTAGGATAAAGTATAATCTGTAAGATTTCAAATTGTAGCTATTTTTGTCATTGTAATGATAAAACCAAATAGGCTCGCCAGAGCTTGTCTACAACACATTAACAGCGAAATAAAGAGTCTGATGATTCATTGCTAGATGCTAGCATTGTACAAGTATTTCAAGATAAAATACACTTTTATTTGTACTTTAATAGATAATGATACAAAAATAATGCGATATATTTTTCTTTTATTTAATAAAATGAATATATGAAAAGGTACTTTTTAACGTACAATAGATAATAAAATTTTTCATAAAATGAATTGATAAATACTTTAAATCTTTAACTAAATAAATATCGAAATCTAACTCTTAAGAAAAAATAAAAATATGTTGGATAAAAATTGCATAACTTTACATTTATTGGATAATCGGTCGAGATTAGCATCGTGTAAAGTCTGGTGAATTTTACCTCGACCAAAATAAATATGTAAACTAACAAGATAATTTTTTCTAGGTATAGTACTTAATGTTAAATAATAAAAAGCTATATTGGCTTAATTATAAATTGATTGTGATAACACTCGGCTAAATATATTTTAAAAACTTTGTAGGACAATAATTAATAAATTCTTACTTTGTACTTAATTAGTGACATTTAAAGATTTTGAATAAGCAGCAAGCAAGATTTGTCATCCGAGCTTGTTCGTCAGTAATATCGAGAAAATGCGGCAACGCTGTAGGCAAACTGGCTGGTAATTAGTATGAATCATTCAGAATAAATGGCCTACCATTGAATTTTCGGTGGCCTTTGGTTAATGAGATACATACATAGCCCAACAAATATTTAATTGTATCACATATGTGCGCTTATTTTTTGAAAAAATAAAAACAAATTTATAAAAGTTTATATAATTTTTCATACAGTGAAAAATGAACGCTATCAATAAAATTTAAGATATCCCAAGCTTCTTTTAGACACTCGAATATAGTGAATCATTTTATCGCTTCCGTGTAAGTTTGAGCATCCTGCGGATGATGGACCACAAATTTCTGCAAAATGTAATAATTAAAAAATATATAGTATAAAAAGTTTTGTTATAATATTGAATTATGTTAAAAAATATTCCATTTAAATAACGTTGAAAGTAAATATTAAATCATAATTATAATAATAAAATAATAATTTTAAAAATATTGAAATTATGCAGATATAAAATACAAAGTTACAATTAAATATAAATTACTCATAACAGAGAGAAACTTATGAATATATTTTTTAATAAATATGTTTGTACATACAATTATAATCAGATGAGTTCTATTAATATTTTAAAAAAAGATAGAGAAGAATAAGAGGGCCTAAGGTGTGACACGATGAAAGGTGGAGAAGTTGAAGCATTAGAAAATTTTTCTATAATAGCAAGTAATGGGGTCTAAGCTAAACATTAATCAAGTTGATTTAGTTTATATACTCAAATCAATTTTGTAGTAACTTATTACATAGTAGTCACTGGTGAAATTGAATGATTAACAAATTAATGCATTTTGTTCATGCATAAAAATTGATATTTTAAACAAATTATGCAATATTAAATGGTGTTTTTGATTCTTTCGTGACATGAGAGATTTGGTGTATAAGAGATGAAGATGTGTGAAGAGGAAGAAGATGAAGAAGATGGAAAGAGAATTGTTTATCAGGCAGTTATGGGAGAACGGGATGGAAAGAGAGGACACAAGTAGATAATGATAGTTTTCATTAAGGGAAAGAGGGACGGGTACGTATGTTGACTTGATATTGTCGAGCAAAACAGGTCGTCTCAACGTTTCTTATAACACATTTGAATCTGTAGTCGGTACAATGACACTTCTATACAAGTCTGTTCTCCAAAGTTCTTCGTTATAATCGTGTAACAAATTTAAGTTTGGCCTGAATTTTTCGTATTTAAAGACGTTCGAATCAACAAACTAACACACTGTAACTTCTTAATTACATTTAATTTTCTCGTTAATTGTGCAATTTAAAATTCTAAAAAAATTCAAAGAGTGACGTTCGTTCGTAAAATATAAATCATTTTCAAGGATATTCATAAATTTTTTGCTAACTAAAATGAATAATTGTTCAAATTGATTGGAATCTATTAAAAATTCAATCAGTTCATTTGTAATAGTGCGCAAGATTCTCTGATATTTTTAGAACTTTTCTTTGCACCGTTTATTGTTTATCCATGAATGAAAATTACAGTTTTTGCATAAGCTTTTACGAGAAATGCATAAAAATCGTATTCTTCATCCTTGATTTGTTTATAAACGACGTTTTGAACATTTAGAAAACTGTTTAATTTTGTGAAACAAAGTATATAGTTGATTTAAAATTCAATGGTTTCTTATCGTTTTAAAATTTTTTGCTACCGTCCTTAAGTTTGACTTGCTGTGTAAAGGTGATAATAATTTGTATAACATGAATGTTTCTTATTACATGAGGACTATATATCGGCAACTCAGAGGTAAACTGTTTAAATGCTTTCAATTATTTAAAGTATAATAGTGATAAATAAAAACTAAAAGTCTCAATATTTTTTTAAAGTGAAAAAAATTTGCCAATTTTATTTATCAAAGTTACGAGATATTTAAATCTGCAATAATTTACTACAACTTACATCTGAGATATTGATATGCAGGATGTTTTGTTTAAAAGTGAAAAATTAGAAAAGGTTTGATTTTCAAGGCAAATTTCGATGTAAAAAGTGTTTGTCATACAAGAACACGTTTCTCGTTAGTCTTAAAAATGTACAGCACGTTCGAGAAAAATTAAACCTCTTGGTTCGTCTGCTTCCTTCTCCCTACTGTCTACTCTTATCTGGTGCTGTGTAAATAACGCTTTTCTCTGAACAATCTTAAATTATCAAAGCTGCCTTATGTTACTGTACATACACTTATCAATCGCGATTGTGATATACTTGACTATAGGTATGTTTTTTCTCCAAAGAAACACCTCGTCATTATATGTTTGTAAAATTCAAGATTGATACTCTAATAGCAATTCGTGTTTAAAAGTATCATAAACCTCTCCATCTTGTTATGTGTATATAATTAATACACCTGTGTTTTTGCACATTATTCATTATCACTCTATAAAAGTTTCTCTCCTCTGCAATGCTGTTGCAGTTTACAAAAGTGATGTGTGTGGTTAAACTTATGTTGTACCGTTATTATCTGTTAAAGCTTGGAAATTTGTAAGACACTTGGTGCTTTTACCGAATATTAGTGTAAAGATTATTAATTAATTGTTAAACATTGTTAATAGTGTTAAGAATAGGAGCAATATTATTAATATTAATAATCTTGTTTGTTTATTAACAACAGTAAACGTAATCTTAGACACAGTGTCAGAATGATAAAAGAAAACCCATGTATGGTTTGGAATCTTCTTTTTTGTAGTCTGAATTAAAGAGATAATATCGATTAGATGAACTCGAACAACGGAATGATAAACAATTTTCTACGTTACCGAAGGTTTTGAAGATAACGTTGATGCATTATCTGTGGTAAAGCTGAAAATTCTGTAAAAGTACAAGAACCCTGTTAGCAGCTCACCGATATTATTGTATATGAAATTGTGAAATTTTATTAAGTTTGTGATACTTTAAATATTTATTTGTGGAATATTCTTCTGTTTAATCTTATCGTACTGGGTGCATTGATTCGTTTGCTCCTTGATCTATTATTTAAAAAAAAAAAAGTGCTATAATGTAAAATGCCGTTATTTCCCTCGTCCAGCTTTTACCGCTCAATTAACAGCACGTTATGATATCGTATGACGTCACAATCATTTAATCTCCCAGCAAGACGGAGCATCCCGTTAACATGGCATATTCACTCTCGTTTCTAAACGATTTAAATTTTTCATATTTACCCTCAACTATCTCTGCTTCTTCTACGAGTTAAATCTCGTTTAAATAGTATTATAAGATAATCCGATTGGAATTATTTTCAAAAGGAGCAAACTTTTCGTACAAGAAATTTTGTATTTTTTCTGTTAATATATGCAATTGTTATTGACTTCTTTTCGATCGAACGTGATATTATCAATTATTCAATTACAAAGAAATAACAATCTTAATTATTTTTTCATATTATTATTCCAGAAATAAAAGAAAATTATATTAAAAATTGTTTACATGCAAAAGCATTAACCGTTTGGCTGCTGACGTATTTTTTCGGACATATGCCTAAACTGCGGCACTAATTGCGTGTGCATGGGAAAATATGTAAAACACTTTTCATACAATAAACTCACTTGTATTGCATTGCAACAACAAAAATTAAAAAATACCGATTGTTTACAGAAACTTCGCATTTACAAGAAGAGCGCGATAGCGCTTCCTCAGCTGTCAAACGGTTAAACTTTGCAAGAAAATGTTATTTATGACAAAATTGAATAAACTTATTGCTATAATGTCACGTTCAATAGAGATTGTCAGAGTTACTGAAAAGTAATGTATATTTCTGTTTAGACTAAAATATATATTTTTTGTTCTGATAGTTATGAATTATCTGGATGATTGTTAATGTGGAAAGTACCCAAGAGTCTCGTTTCTGGAGTGTGAATAATGAGACTCCTCGTAGTCTTTTTGTATAGTTTTTCTTAATTTATCTGTTATGTGAGATAAGAGTAAAAGAAGAGTGAGCAAGGAAGTGAATGTGTCGCATGGAAAACAGACAAGCTTATCTGTCCGGGGGTGCAAACGACTACAAGGATATACTAGAGAGCAAGGAAAGCCTTGCAGTAAGACGATCAACGTCCACAATTGCACGTTCATCACGACTTGGTTCACTCGTCACGTCGGTCTCCAAGAAATACCATTTTCTTCTACGTCTCATCCATATTCAAGATCCATCAATAGTTTATACATATATGCACTTAATAATTTGGTGATCCAGTGAGACTCTCTGTATCGTTAGGACGAATATTGTTGAGTCGAACGTGTCTTAAGTACAGTTACGCAATGGCCAAAATAGTCAATTAGAATTTAAGGAATGTTAAGCTTCGCTCGAGTTAATTGTATATACTTAAAGAAAAAATATCTTAAAAGCATTTGGCTCTTCTGACTCACGCGATGGAATCTGAGTACCTGGCAGTTTCATGGAAAATTAGAGTACAACAAATTCGTCGGAGACTAAGAACGCTTTTAAGGCAGACTGTGAGAAAATATTGCAAAAGAAGGGGCTATACGAGATTTCTTACAGAAGAGGAGCAAAGGTTTTCAATAAAGTATCACATGAATATTTTATATTACACTCCCAAACTGCTTTGTAATATTATTTTTATTCGTAATGCATTATTTTGTATTTAACAGGAACATGTGATTTTTAAAGATTTTTTAAATGTGTGATAAATTGTACTTTTGTCATTTTTCTGATTGTTGAAACAATATTGATGAATAGATTATAGTTTACGATAGAGAAAGATGAATCAAAGTTTTGTATATATAGTTTAAATATTATAAAACAATCGTTTGAATATTTCCAGGTGGATGGCAGCTGCCAAATACGACTTGTCCACCAGGCTTGCAATACCTTATGAGCCTTGATTCTTTAATTGTTAATCAGAAACTGGAGTTCCTAGAAGGTATGTTTACTACGATCTTCTTTCTTTTATTTACTTGTATTTAATTTCTACCTAAATTGCACTAAGATAGAAAAAATGCAATAAAATTTACTTTCTTATATTTTTAAACTGACAATTGATACTTATTCTGCATTAAAATTTTTACTCCTCATTAATTTTAGTGCAAAGTGATTTTATATTCGGTGCCACGATGAAAATGAAAAATTTCTCTATTTCGAAGAAATTTTAGTTATTTATAGATTTTCAAACCGGTCCATCATTCATAGGAGTTTTTCAGATGATTAATTACAATTCCTTTATATTATGTGCATAGTTGAACAAAATTACTGGATAGTTTTCATGACGAGTGTTTTGGTTTTAGCTATCACGGGCTGGGAAACGAAGAACAAGTACAATGTGGCTAATGCAAATGGTGAGACTGTATTTTTTGTGAAAGAACAATCCTCATGTTTATCACGTACGTTCTGTGGTTCACAACGAGAATGCGAGTTTCACGTTATGGATGCAAGCATGAGACAAGTCCTGACTATAACTCGTCCTTTTAGATGCACTAGGTGTTGCTATCCTTGCTGTTTACAGGTAAGAATTTTTAAGTTTAATTTTTATTAGCACTGAATATATACTGATAATTTATCGTAAACTTGTATTTAAATTGGAAAATTGTAATTTTACGCCTTGACGATGGCTTTAGTCGACTTTTACTTGTGGTAATTTATGTGTGTGCTAAAAACGACCTAGCTATGTAATGTCGTTACTCTAAAAAAGTAGCTCCATTTAATTCAATATTTTTAACTTTTTCTGTTATCGATTCTTTTTACCAATATTAGTCTCTCTCTCCCTCGTCGTTTATTAATGTTATAATGTATTAGCTCCTTTTTTACACTGCGTTATCTATACACCACCACTCGACTAACTCCAAAATCCACTTGACTGAATTTAATTTTAGAGCTTCTTAGTTTTGCACACTCTTTCCAGCAAGTTACTTCAGCTTCATAAAATACAAAAACTTTCATAATATAAGCTTTCTAAAGACCATTATCCTTCTTCTTAGTCACTGAAAAGTTAATTCCCTTGTTTTACTTGTTTCTCAATCATTTCTGGTTCGAGTTTATTGCCTTTTCAAATATTATACTACTAAAATGAATAATCTAGATTTTCCTTCAGTCTTTATGTACTCGGAACAAATTATTATCATATATATTGGTTAAATAATAAACTACTGATCTTATATGTTTATTGTATCATATTTGAAAAGCCAGTACGATTGTTGTTTTTATATATTATGAGCTATTTTTGCACCAATTGGTATATTCTGTTGGTTTTTAAAAACTCATTTTTTGCCTGTGGTGATTAAAAACAGACGTTAACAATTTTAGGAAATGGAAGTATATTCTCAAGGAAACTTATTGGGATCGGTAATACAAGAATGGACCCTCTGGAGGCCTTTGTTTTCAATTAAAAATGCATTCGGTGACACTGTGCTAAAGATTGAAGGTCCCCTTTTCCGTTGTTGCGTTGACGTTTCTTACCAGGTAAGCGTTTTATTTGAATTTAGTGACAATCATCCTACTGACAAAAAATATTCAAGAAATTAAAAGAACCATAAATTTAATATGTTTAATGTATTACCTTAATGTTTAAAATAATTCTATTTCCTTTCCTAATAAAAACTAATTAGGCTCTCAAAGTAGACTATAGTTGAACCTTTAATAATTGGAGTGTTCAATTTAGTAATTTTGATAATATTCTGTATCAATTAGAATAATTAGGCCAATGGATTAATGAGAATTTTCGTACTACCTTTATTAATAAATTTCAGATACTAAGCACAGATGGTAGAAGACAAGTTGGCCAAATTAGGAAAAAATGGAGTGGAATCGCTCGTGAGTTTTTGACTGATACAGACTTCTTTGCAGTACATTTTCCCCTAGATCTCGACGTCAGTATAAAAGCTGTTTTACTGGGGGCATGCTTGTTAATTGTAAGTGCTATTTGGTAAATTGTTTATACAGTAAAATCATAGAGAATATCCTATATTTATATTTCTGGTTAAACACCAATTAATACTCTTTATTTTTTTAGGACTTTATGTATTTTGAACATTAAAAATGATTTCTGGATTCAACCAGGTTATTCAACATATACGAAGAGTGCTGTGACTCAAACTTCCTATTTAAGTGTTACTGAATGTTATTATTTATTAGATATCAACATTTGCATTGCGTGTGGCACCAAACGTGATATTTTTCATCATTATTCTCATTTTTATAATTATGCTACCAAATAATTTTATGCATGCGAGTATTAGTTTTTAAATATTCACTTGTTACGAAAACCGGCATAGCAGGGTGATTCTTGACTATGTTTTACCTAAAAATTGTGAATCGTCGATTTATACTTATACTTCTAAAAAGAATTTCTTACTGTCACGAATCTTATTTAAAAATTAGTCTCACTATTATATGCAATTATTTGAATTGTTCAATAATTGTATTGACATAAAGATTTTATCTTCTAAAAATATCCTTTTATAACGTTAAGATGTACAAAACTTTCTTGAGACTGCTTACTGCATATTATATTTTTCTAGTATCGATTTAACGAATACTATTTTGACGAACATTTGATTGGCATGTTAGACATATATGTATATTTATTGAAATATATGTCCAAAATTAAATGTATTTACTATAAGTATACTCATATGTACTTATAGTATATTTTTATATAAAGGATGTTTTTAAAACTCAGAATCAGCATTTATTTTAAATCTGATTAAATGTATTCATAGTACTGATGTGTAATCTTTTGCAAGTCGTTTAAACGCATTACATTTATGAATAAACATTTTAAATGCAAAATGTATATTTCTTTGTCAGTATTTAAAACTACGATTCTACACGTAGAATTAAATAAAAGAGTGGTCGATAATTCTAACGGATTTTTCCGCTTTTAAAATAGCCAAGCAGAATTCAGGGTAAAAATAAATGTGGCCACAAGATGTTATAAGGTGTATGTCTTTTTATTTGTGTGTTTAAACTGGTATCTTCGTACATCTGTTTCTTAGATAGGTATAGTGCTTACTGCAGCGCTTACACTTTGCGTCGTTTGCTTCGCAGATGTTGACTTTGGTAAAAAAGATAATGAAAAAACGTGAACGACATCGGCATCCCACAAATTTGGACTAAAAACCTTGAGCGCTGCAGAACTTCACTTATCCTCCGTCATCCAATCAAAACTCAACTGATACACTAATATTAATCAATTAGTTACTCATTTGTATTATCCATTATACTACTTATTAGACAATCATAGATTTTGTAGCACTATACTGCTGGCATTGGATGCAATGGTGGTCTACGTATAGATAACAAGTAGTAATGGTTCGATGTTCTAATGAGTAAAAGCGAGGATACTGCGCTTATTCATTGTACACAACTGACTGACTGAGGTGGTACCGTTAAGCAAAAAGAAAAAAATATTACGAGAAAATAAGAAAATAAAATACTACAACATAAAGTATAGTACAACAGACTGTATTGCTTTGTATTCATACATTTTTGGTAGAGATAATTAAAAGGAACTCGTTAAAAGTAACATAAGATATTATTAATAACAGCGGTAGTTAAAATTTGTGTTTGGGTGTATTTATCTGCGTACAAGTAAAACAGGGACGCTTTAGCTGGCAACAAGGAAGAGAGTCAGGAAAACCTCAGCTATCGACAGATAATGAATACTGAATAAGAGAAAGAAACTAACTAGACGAATGACAACTCTATGATCTCTTGTATCTTTGGCCATTAGCCAAACTTTAATACATGCTGAAAGCGTACCCTGAGTCAGCCTGTTTGCATGATGAGCTCTTGGGACATTCGGGCAGCTCCGTGTTTCTTGTATTCGCGGGTGTAATTAACATCTCTCTCCCACTCTCTTTCATACACATTTTGTGTATTTATTACTTGAGATAATTGTTGTAATCGAGGGAGGAAATGGATGAGGGTATTAAGGGGGAGGGGGGACAAGGAGGGGAGAGGAGGTAAAGCATGATGGGTAGTACTCGTTTAAAGTTCCTTCTCGATCTTGATAAGCTCTGCAATTCCATCGTGCATCTCCTTCACAGCCTGATACTCGGTAAGACCGAGACGTCGCTTATTGGAAATGTCGTAGATGCCACCTTCAGCTTCGGTGTGCTCACCGCGTGTGCCACGCACTTGCAAGTTGAACTTGGCAGCGACCTCTTCGAGCTTGGCCTTGTTGGCTGCAAGCTTCGGTACCTTAATGTGAACAGAGGCTCGCACTGTTGTGCCGAGATTTGTCGGGCAGAAAGTGAGGAATCCAAGCCTGTCGTTGTGAGAGAATGGCAACCTCTTCTCAATATCATTCACAGCAGTAACCAAGCGACGATAGACCTGAAGGAATAACACAATTTACTAATTACACGTATTCTTTTTCTAATAAAGTCAGTATGAAAATGGAATATCCAGCAAGCCTAATCTTATAATACCTTTTCTCTCTAGCCGACAGAAATAAAAGGACTTTCCTTTTTACTTATTCCATTTTCATTCAATTAAAATACACATTTGTAGGATTAATAAGTACCTGTCCAAGATCACCACCCATCTGCATAGAGATAATACGAAGATGATCTTCTTCGTTGCACCAGACCAAGAAGGTCTTGGCATCATTATGGAAAATACCACGACCAGTAGGCCAGAATCGACAAGCATTAGCAGTTTGCAAAAAGCGATCACCCTCTTTGAAGAGAAAATGATCGTCGATGAGCTTCTGCTGGACTTCTTTGCTCATGCCAGTGAGAGGGTAAAAGGTTCCCTTTAATTCGTTTTCCAATCCAGATAGAGTGGACGATACCTTCTCTTCCATTTCCTTATATTGTGCTTCGGTTAAGCAAGGATTGAATGGATATCCTTCTAAAGAACGTCCACACCTTACACGTGTAGAGACGATGTATTCACCCTACAAAATAATGATAAGATATCAGTTTATAAAAATTATTAATTTCTATTTAACTCCACAGCAATAAAAATTGTTACAAGATGTTTTTTTTACAGATTGTATTGATCTACATTTTGTTTAGTCAGTTTAAATATTATTAACAGCTGCAGACTGAAACTTACAGTGGGATCAAGGTTTCCAAGAGTATCAACATCTCCAAAATCTTTGGGTGGATGCTTATCGCTCTTAGTAAATCCACCATGGTAGTCTTCGATGATGGGGTCGAACAAATCAGCGAAAACGGTGTAAGATTCAGCGTCTGGGGCATAGATACCTACACCAGAATCGTGGTTCTCCAATCCAGATTGGATCACATCCAGCAAAGTTGATCCGAACGAGGTCTTTTTTGTTTTCAGCTGATCGAAAATTTCCTTTGTCAAATACTTCTTCAGCAAAGATTTGCTGTCAGATGCAGCAAGCTTGGCAAAGCCAGCCTCCAATTTATCGAGTACTGCTTGATCAACCATCTCGCCGCCTTTTTTACTGAAACAATAAAAATTAATTAAGTCATTAATCTCTTACATTTCATAGCACAAAATTACCAATTTTTAAAAAACAATCAACCCTGTTATCTCAAAAATCTCATAAAGTCACAGAGAGCATTTGCTCTTATAGAATGATAATTATATATTTACATATACAAAGAAAAATTTAACTTTTACAATTAATTTATAGAAAACATTTTTACTTATCGTTACATTCGATTTTATAATAAATATAAATAGAAAATTAAAACAATCCTATCTGAATGTCAAAGAAATTAAAAGATTTTGATACTCATATATGAATAACGTTAACTTTTTCATACTTTTCTAAAACTGTAAATCTTTCCAATAGATTTACACACAAAATAAACATATAGATTAAACATATCGGCCATCAAATGTTGTAACGACTGCGAAGCTTATTTATGATACAACAGCTCGACAATTACTCAGGTGTGAAAGTGAATATATAACAGTTACAATTGCATTTAAAGATTCGGTGACTGATTTCCATAATTGTTGCATGAAGACACATCTATCATGATGGTAAATTGAAGTAAATGAAAACAAGGGACCCTTCGTATTTTACTCACGTTTGAAATGTTCTGACAAACAGCAAGTAAAATGAAGGACCGAAGTATGCGTTGCTTCTTCGTTTTACGGTATCCACAGAGTTGATAAACAGCCTTTTCAACAATGAATTACGCGAAGCAAACATCGAACCACTCGCGCCAAGTTTACCTTAACACAAATTAACTAGTTAAATGGGGAATCTTTTCTATTCTTTCTACCATCTACACTGCACCATCTTCTAATTTATAACGAATATAAATTAATTAATTAACATTAATTAAGGAACATTCCAAGAAAACAGACAATAGGTGAATTTTGTTGGGAGTTTCAGGGTGGCCTTGTTTATTACTTATCACAGAGTAGGATAAGACGGTCTTATTACACTGACATCTGATCGTTAATACAGTCTTTATTTTACATACCATTATAGTGCAGTAACAAAACACAGGCTTCGATTCCAAATGAAAACAAACCTATTATTTTTCATTGCTCAAATGTCAATAATTTGTGAAAATAAAAACGAGTTAACTTTCATCCCCACTTAACAAGTTAAAATTACACAGTGCAAAACGACTTTTCTTTATTTATACACACTCGAGGGAGGGGCAAAAATCCCTTAAGAGATTTTTAGCAACGAAATTTCCAATACAATTCCATTAAAAATAAAGAATCAACATAGACGTGCATAAAAAGTGCTTGTTTCTCTATAGAATAATCGCATATAATTCTCGGTAAGGTAGCATCAGCTACGGAATACCATCTAAGAGTATAACGACTCTTGGACACAAGACGCGTGAAAATTACGTGTTTACGTATGTAAAATTGACACAGTTGTTCTGCTACTGCGACAAAACCCAGTTTCAGCATTTGCAAGAGTAAACAATGGAGTGTAAAATTTGCACAAGTATTATCGTTCAAGCTTGAAATGGCTCGCGATGAGAAAATAGTGTGAGACTCGGAAAAGGATTTTCCTGACAATGGAAAATAATGGGATAAGAACAAACGATTGGATAGATTTGTTTGGTGAGTGGTGTTGATTTATAGTGACCCGGGAACAAGTCGCAATTGATGTGCAAAGAATTTGAGTGGCGAAACGAGATCTTTGCCAAAATACGTACTCATCCTCGGAATTAGGTCGTTCATCATCATCATCATCATCATCATCATCATCATCATCGCTTACTGTGTTTACTTCGTTTTGCTCGCTAAGCTCGTTTACCTCGTTCATTTCCTTAACTCGTTGAGCCGATTTTGCCGATTTCCTCGTTTCTGGAGCCAATTTAGGCTTTTGCTCGTCTTCGTCCGCAGATTGACATATGCCCATTATGCGCTCTCGACAGAAATGATTTTTTTAACGCCTACGAGCGAACCACAAAAGTCTCAACTTTATGAAAAGCCACTAAGCTTCAATGCTACGATCTGGATTTGCAACAAAAAGTGGTCTGATCAGTGATTTTTTTTACCGGCACAAAAACTGTAAATTTGCGTTAAAAAATTGGGTAAATTTAGGATGATAGAAGAAACATTACATTGTTGATAAATTAGTCCCAACGCGCACGATTATTCTTATAGACACGTGGACTGAATCAGAAACGAACGAAGCTATAAATATGTTGAATGTTGCATCGATTTTGAAAACTTTCCGTCCAGTCTGTTTATTTAATTTTGTAAAGTTGGAAACGTTTTCGATTTTACAACTTTTTTAATAGGTTTTTTGTGTACTTGTGCTGTTCCGCATATAATAATGGCTCAGTATATCATCCTAGAAAAGTTGACTTTCTTCAACATATCAGTACAATAGGGTAGTGCCAGAAATTAATTTTTCATTTTGTTTATTTAATTTTTTTTAAGGATTATTTTAATATAAATTAAGTTACGTTTTTTATACAGTTGTATTGCAAAAATTATAATTAATTAGTTCCTGATTTGCAAACTTTTATTTATAACAAATGCAATAATATTTATTGAAATTTTATATACTCTTTTTGTGATTTGTAATTCTAATGATGTAATAATATCTTTGTGGTAGTAAGATACAACCACCGTGTCTTACTAAGAAACATCTGCAAGCATTGTTTATAAAACTCGAATCTACTATATTGATAATAACGATGCTCGATAAAAAGCAAGCAAGGAAAATTCATCCTTTCGTGCGATGAATAACATCTCTCAAATTGCTTATACTACACACCTTAAGTAAACCACAAAGCTTCCTTGATAAATGGAGAATGGAAGGTCATAAGTATCTAAATGCAAATAATGCAAGCTTTGTTGCATTCCTTAGTATTGTTCCAGAGGTCAAAGGTCATCGGACTTTAAAGTAGCAGAACGCTACCACTTTAGAAATTAGTTTGGTTTTTTAATATTTTACATTGCAAAAGGCTAATTAAGCATAAACATGCCACAAATGAAATATTGCAATAAAAATAAGAACTTTTATATTTTGAGTTTTCGAAAATGTCAACAATGACAACTTTCCATCCTAAAAGTATCCGAATTACATATTGCATTATAATTTGACGTCCAATTCTGTCAAAGATCCGTTGATAATTCTTCGCTTAGTTTGTATATTTAATTACGTAAAGTTGACTAAAGATAATTACGTTAAGCAAGATTTAGAAGCAGAAATTTTATGAAAATTCTTGGAAATTATTATCGAGTTAAAAATGTTAAACAAGATATTTATTGTTGAAACTTATCGAGCTGTATATTTTTGTACCTTCGCAAATGTACTTCTCTCGAGCTCGCGTAAAGAATATTAAAGTTTTCCGTAAGATATATATGCTTTTACGTGTAACGTCTAGTTGGTTGGTGTCATTTTTTATTCCACGATTTACTTTTTATCGATCGTTGGGTGCAGCTCTTCACTTAGAATATGATTCTTTTTTACATATACGAGCGATTCGCCTGCCTGTTTTTCTTTGCCTGCCTGTCCGCCTGTTTGAGCACTTACTTGCTTCCCTGTCTGATCATAACAAAACGCGCTTCGCTTCTTCGTTACTTGATCGAACAATCAAAACAAGCAAGTAACGGATGCCTTTCAAAGTAAACCCCCACTGAAATTACAAATTTTCCCAGAAATGATTGAAAACTCTTCGATGTTTCGTTTAACACAATAAATAATTAATACGATTTTATAATAGGTTTTATAATAAAATAGCAATCATGTTATTATTGTTTTCAACAAATGATTGATCGAGTTTTAAAATATCAAATATTATTTTCAAAAATTACCTAAAATTAAAGAAAAATATTACTAACATTTATTTAAGTAACAAAATGTTTCTTACAATGTTTGTGTAATCTACATTTGTAAATAGAATAAATGCTGTAAAAATAGTAGAAAAATCTCCTTGAATATATTTATAAGCTTGAAGCTTTATTTACTCTTTTTCCAAAGATTTCTTTGTCAGTGAATGGATATCATTGAGAAAATGATATAGAGTCCAAGTATCTATACGGATCAGGCACCCTATTCTACGAATCGGCAAACATGACAGTTTTGTCCCAAGTCAATAATCTTGAATAGTAGCTTATTTACTCAGTAGTAATCTCAGAGGGCAGATCCCAAATCATTTTTGAGAACTTTTATTGTGTTCTTTGTATACATAATATCACCTTCCTTATAATTTTCACGAACTTGTTATATCATTTTTATATTCAAACACAATAGCCGAAAAAGATAACAAAAAATATATCCATTACTGCACGAAGGCTGGGATTACATTTTTTACTCATTCAAATGAACGGGAAATTTCTAAGAACGTTCTAAAAATGATAATAATGTTTTTGTATAAAATAAATCATAGATTTAATTATCATCCACTGCTATATTAATTACTATAGGGATGATTATTGCAAATTAGTCTCTCTAAGGATATAAACATTCATATAAAATATTGATCATCAATATTCTTTGCTAATTTTCATTTCCCTATCGCATGGAAATTAAATCATACCAGTTATGACTGATGTAATTCATTAAATTAAAGATTATAAAATATTTTCACAGAATATATTTTATACTGAAGTAAATCATAAAAAGAATGATACTTATCAGTCAGTATTTTTACGATAATAATAATTTGGTTTGAAATAGTTAATTGGTTGGAAGGGTATGCTTGGAGAAAAAAGTGTTTATAGATTTTCTAAGAAGTCATAGTTTCGCAATGTATTGGTTCTCGTTCTCGTGAACATATTCGAGGGGTTTTCGATGAATAGCGGAAGCCGCAAGGTATACTTGGTACAGCTTAACACAGGATAAACTGTTTTATTTGAATACGTACTCGTCACTCGAGGTGGTATCCTTCGAAGTGCATCCGCCCATTTTTACGAGTCGATGGCGCCAAAGATGATTTTTTCCTTTAGAGAAGACTTTGAGACGAGGAGGGGGAGAGAGAAAGAGAAAGAGAAAGAGAGAGAGAGTGAAAGAGAGAGGGAAAGAAAAACAGAGCAACGACAGAGAGACAAGGACGAATATTGATAAGCTTGAATAAGGAAGGTCAAAGTTGAAGGAGAGCGAGAAGAAAATAAAAAAAAACAAGAAAGGAAGAAAACAAGGACTGAGAAACGTAGGGGATGCGCAAGTGTAAATAATCCAGGAACCAGGTGGCAGTAGGCTAAAAAATCTCGAAACTCCACAATGTTTTGAAGAAACACCTGTACCTTTTGGCTAACACTTTTTATTCTTCTAATTCCTTTTTCTACCACACGCGAGCTAGTAGCAGGGTCTCTCTTTACAAATGCGTTTCCCCCCCCCCCCCTCCCTCTCTCTCTCTCTCTCTCTCTCTCTTTCTCTCTCTCTCTCTCTTACTCTGTTTTACTCTTCAGTCCAAACACGCACACTCTTATTCTTTCTTGCTGCAGCGTTAAGATTCACTCGCGACACTAATTTCTTTTCGACTCTCGTTATTAGCTTTATATCCGCTTTGCGACACTTTGTATGTGTCTTTCGCGTTGATTTGTATCTGCACAAATTGAATCAATAACAATTTAACGCTATACGATGCGTATATACGCTTTATTAAGCTCTGTACTTGAATAAATAAAGCGACTATTGATAAACGACACGTTGTTGATATATGTATACGACAGTAGCAATCGACGCTCGACGATAAAATTGACGAATTTGTAAATTATGCACGTTTACTCCACAATTGATGGCAGCGTTTCAAGGTGTGCGAAGGTTTAAACAAATAGCTCGGTCAGGCACTGCTCGTAAAAGTGAGCATAAATTCTCTGTTTGTTTTTAGGACGAAAATATTTCATTTCTATAACAATAGAAATGAATAATCTTTCTTGTGCGTATTTTACATCGATGTGGGTTGTCATTGAATAAATTGTTTCATGCATGGGAATTATTTGAACTTTAAAATAGTCATTTGCTTACATAAAATCACTACACGATTGAATAAATTTTGCCAATTGTGGGTTGAGTGACTCGTGTGTTTAAAAGTGAAGGACAGCAACTGGGTAGAAAGGTGAAAGTTAAAAAAAAACGGTTCTCTATATACGAAGTCATTTACTAATTTTTCTTTCGCAAAAATCCCGTGTATTCAGGGTTAAATATAATTTTTTCAGTAATTTTTTTTATATACTATTATAACTATCAGAGTTTAACGGTATATCTTAAAAACAATTATGCATCTGGTTCACGCGAATATCTTAACATTATTGTGCAACGATACAAGCCTAAAGAAAAAATTTGTAACTTTTAATAGTTGCAGCGTTAATGATGCCAAGAGTGAATAAAAACGACGTTTTAGTTTTTAACCAATTTTATTCGATAGAGAATTCAATGAACTTTGACTAATCGATCATTAGAATATTACCAGATCTGTGAGAGAATGAGACATACAGATATGTAATTAAAATTGTTGGAATAAAATACAGTCGTTAATTAAATCATTAAAGTGTTTATTAATTTCGTAAGATAAAAGGATGAGCGAATAAAAATGATTAAAGTTTCTTGGAGTAAAATATAGACGCTAATTAATTTATTAAAGTATTCATCAGCACCAAAAGAGAATAGAATGTGCAAATAAAAGCGATGAAAATTTGTTGGAATAAAATAAAAACATTAATTAAACGATTACAGTGATTATTGGTTCCGTAAGAGAATAGCACGTGCAAATGTAAGCGATGAAAATTTATTGGAATAAAATTAAAACATTGATCAAAGTATTTTCTAGCCACGTGAGAGATCAGGACATGCAAACATAAATGATTAAAAAATGTTTCTGTCAAATAAGGACATTAATTCAGATGTAATGGTTTAATTGGTCAAGATAAAGCGTGTATAGGGGAGAAAGCAGCACACGCACGAAGGGCGACGGGTGCCATTGAGAAATTGTACCGGATGCACCACCTGGCACGTGATACTAGCTTCAAGATACAGTGAAAGCCTTGGATTTCCGGATACCCCAAATTGTCGCGCTAACCCTCCACACAAATTTACACCCTTTAAGCCCTTAAACCAGAAATTACCACTCCTGCGCACACGTTACTCGTCGAATTCCTTTCGACGCCCTTTTCACCTAAAATTATCATTTTTTGGCTATGTGCATATAATTCCTGCAAGCTCTTCATGCATTTGTTTAGATCCTAATTAGGCCAAGTTTTTTTTAATCGACACAATTTAATAACTTTTGAGTCCCAAAATCAGAAAATCTTCGATTTGCGTATGTTAAAATTTTTGTAGTTTCTTTCAACGCCCTTTTCGTGTAAAATTATAATTTTTCTGGCTATATAAATTTCTGGAGGTTTTTCACATACTCGTTTAGCTTTTAATTAGTCAAAGCTACTTTAAAACCAGGAATTGCGATTAAATTAAAAAGAAAACAAGAAAAGAAAACTGGCTTCAACGTTCATTTTCACCTAGCGTTAATCAGGTACTTTCACCTGGCAAGTTTTTACGCCAGAAAAATATTTCGCACTTTGCTTCATTCATTACCGAATTCACATGTCGTTTACATTTAGCACTAATGGATGTTTTTTCAATGAAAAAAACTGCTTTTTAAAAATTAATTCTGTACGATAAAACAAGCTTATTAAAAAATGCATGAGTTTTCAATTAACAATCGTATAGATATTTAAATTAAAAAATGTATATTTTAAAAGACGAGACGAAAATTTCCTATAATATATATACCGTCCTAGGCAGAATATTTCGGGGCTGAAATGAAATCTTAGAAATTTTATTGAGGTAACCGTAAATAACAAATGGATCTACGTACAATTATTAATGGACTAACATACAAAAACTTACGTTAAAGACTCAAGAAACTTAGTAAACAAAGCGAAATATATTTCTTTATTCTAAAATTCCCAAGTATTTTTATTAGGCATCTCTATTATACGTAGAGTATATTTTAGCATTTTTTAACAATAATTTTTGTACACGGAATTTCTATCTGTATATATTCTACCACTATCAAATGTGTTCATTTTTGCTCGTTATCTAATGTAATGTAAGATGTGTATTATGGTTACATACGTAATAGGAACGCTATATACGCATGTCCTATCGGTAAATTCTGTTCTTGTATTGAGACAGAGATAACTGAATTTGGCAAGGACTCTGTGCAAAAAAATGAATACTCTTGACTAATTATTTCACATGTGCAAAAAAGTACCTATCCTCGTCCAGACATAATTAGCCGACAAAAATGTACAATGTATCTACAAATGTAATTTTGCTACAGATATACATATCCTATTAAAAAAAATATGTATATAATTATACAAAAATCAAGATCCAGCTCCTGCCCGGGGCTCTAGGTAAAAAACTGAATATTTTGCTACTCTTTATATTGTAAATACACACAAATGTTTCTATTTACAAATACTCATTTAGCCAGTTTAGCTAGATTTTCTTATATCACAAATAAAATGACGAATTATAAAACTTATAATTTAGACGCGTAATTTTGCCAAGTATATGTTTTTTATTAATATATATATATATGAAAAATCAAAACTCAATTACTGCCCAAGACTCTACGTCTATCACATGTACACAAAAGTGTGCCTATTCACATCCATGCACAATCTAATCGGTAAGCTCAATTCTCCTATTCAACTAACCAAAGGATTCACGGTTATATTCTTTAATTGTTTCATGAGGAATGTAATATATATAGCTACATAAAAGCATGAAGTACATATCTTCCGTTAACAGAAAAATTCTCACGTAAAGAAACTAAACTCGATTCCTCTGCCTGGAACTCAAACTATTACCCCCCCCCCCCCCCCCCACACACACAAACACACAAGTATCTGTATTCATCCATACGTATAAGCCGGTAAAAACTCGATTCTCTTACAGAAAAAATTGAGAATTTATTTTTATTTCCTAGCTAATAAATTAGTTCATCCACATAAGAAAATATGCAAGTCCTGGCAAAATAAAAATCTCGCCAAAGAAACCAAAACTTAATTTCTGCCCGGGACTTTAAAACTATTACCAACACACACACACACACACACAAGTATCCGTATTCACATCCGTACATATAAGTCGGTAAAAATTCGGTTCTCTTGCATAAAAAACTAAAAATTTATTTATATTTCCCAACTGATAAATTAATCCATCTACATAAAAAAATACGTACAATCCTGGCAGAAAAAATCTCACCAAAAAAACCAAAACTTAATTCCTGCCCGGGACTCTAAATACATACACACGCGTGCCCGATTCATCCTAACGAATTAGCCGGTAAGCTCGGTTCTCCTACAGCACGAATTAAAGAAATAATTAATATTTCAACTAAGAAACAAACTGATCCACCTACGTAAATTCACTAAACACAAAAGTCCTACTAAAAAAATCTCACCTAAAGAAACCAAAAGCTGATTCCTGCCCGGGACTCTACACCCATCACATACACACACACACGCGCGCGTACAAGTACACGAGTGCCCATATTCATCCCTACAAATTAGCCGGTAAGCTCAACTTTTGTCTCAAGGCTTGATAACTGGCACATCCAAACGCTTCGCCCTCTCAAACTGTACAAGCATCGAACAAAGCAACAAAGAAAGGATTTTCGAGTCACATGGGACAACAACGCGATGACAATAATAACGCGCGATGTTCCAGGAAGAATGTTGTTGGGAGTCGCGCCCTTTTGGGCACCGTGTTTTTTGCAAACGAAACTGAAAAGTTTTGGCGACTACAGTAGAACGCCTCGTGTCGTTTATCAATCGTCGAGGAACGAGAGAAAAATATCGAACATTCTTCAACGCAATCGATACGAGCGTTGTGAGATCTTCGAGGTAATTTCACACCTGCACAAGTTTCTTTTACGAAGGAAAGCTCGACTCTATCGTGCGTGGTATGTGCGCTGCACGAGCACTACACTCAACTACAGTCTCTGTACTACGCTTAAAGCTATCGCTAAGCGCGAGAGAGGCACTTCTGCGTGCGTACCGTACAACGCGATCTCTCTGTTGCGCCTGCGCTCTTTTCTCTCTCTCTCTCTCTCCCTCTATCCTTCTTGCCCCGTCTTTGTTTGGCTTTCTCATGGAACACAGCAGCTAACGCACGCTTATTCGCGCTTTCGCTCTCGTCACTGTTGTGTCTCGCTTTCACCTTCATTAAATTTACATCTTCGCGTATTCTCCATTCTCGCTCTCTCGCTACTTTTTTAGTTTTTCTATTCCAATCGTTTCTTCCTCCAGGATTTTCGGAAGCCCTGCGTTCTCTCATTTCCACTTGTTGTACGTATCTCTTCTCGATGCAATCCACAGCTTGCTGCTCCCTACCCCTGACTCAGGGTGGGGCAGCACGCCATGGAACGTTATGTCGTTTCAGCTACGCGCCCCGCCGTCCAGCGCGGAAGGATACCCGGTCGATAGTACGCAGTACGCATCTACAGCTACCATACACACGTACAAACACATTCGCGAGATCCTTCACGGTCTCTTCTCCTGCTCTCGTTCATCGTTTTTGTTTCTTCCTACGTCCTAATAGATCCCCTTCCTAGTATAAGTATTTTTTCCCTTTATTTTATGGAGTGAGCAGATTAGGTTCTTTTTGGTAGCACTTTTAATTTATTTAGAGAAATAGATTTATTTATGGGGTGTAGAATAGAATTTTATTTTTTAATTAGTTGTGGTTGCTCACCATCCTTGCATTTCTCTCCCCGTTTCTTCGACACCCTCCAGTTTACTACTAGGGTACGATGCATTCTTTTATGTTCTATGCATTATGTATTCTCAATTTTTTTTATAGTACTGTATATTTAATGGAATGTAGAATTTTTTAGTTGCATTAGATTTTTGAGAAGGCTTATTCTAACCTCGATTTTTCCTGATTGTCAATTTTCTTTAATCTTTGTGAGATTTGAATTAATTTTAGTCACGTCACTGGTAAAGTCTATCATTTAATTAACAATATCTCAAAAATTGATAAAACTGTTTTATTCGATCTATCTTATTAGTATCAGCAAACTAGCGTATTTGCTAAAATAATAATAACAATAGTAAAAAAAACCTTAGATATAAATTGAGAATTTTTCAGTCTAACGATCATACATTTGTTCTTCAGGATTCTTCATTTTATTATCAATTACAGAGTGCTACTATAACTTAAAAAAATCTAATCATCGCGAATCCTTTGAAATCCTGCAGTTTATTTCACATTAACGTATCTTAATTATACTTAATGGAATGTTGGTTATTTACTAGAATAAAATAAATAATCCGTGTCAAATTGTGTTAAAATGAGCCACCAACACAGGTTGACATTACGAGATGGGAAAGAAGCCTACACCACAGTATTTAACATTTGTTCATGAGTCATGCAGGCCTGTAAGATTATGTCCAATTGCACGCCTCATTGAAATAATGTCAAACTGTTGAATAACCTCAAACGAGAGGCTCTTTTCGAAGCAGTGAGCCATTGTGAGATTTTTTCTTACATTAATATACAAATCTGTGTGCAGAGAAGAGAAGAAAAGAAATAAACAAAAATTGGGCGATCTCGATAAGCGTTATCACCAGATCAAATTTCATTTTATAATCATTTCTACCATTACTTTCTTCTGACTTTTACATAAAAATGCATAAAGAATAGAGAAAATCTAGTAACGAAAGGATTCGAGAGCTGGTACTTTGCAGATGATATTTAAGTAACATTTCTTTCACAGATAATAAAGAGTTAGATTTTTCGTTGAATAATGAAGACATTCACTGGCTTACGGCACACGCACGCGATGATTCGTTGCTTTTACGCCAAGTGCATTCGTACAATTTTTCCTACGCGCAGAAAGATAAGAAAACGAAAGATGATATTGATTTTACAACTCGAGTTTCAAAACGGTCTTCTCGTATATACATCAACGAAATTATCAAGAGAGACATTTTTTTATCAGGAAACACGATAACGCGTTATATCTTCACACCTCGCGAACATTTGCACGCTTTTAATTATTAAACCGTCAAGAGACGTTCCTCCCTCGCACAGCAGTTTCTTTTTAATAATTCCAACAATCTGGCATAGAAGCCAAACTCATTTCGCAATATTTAAAAATTCAGCGAGCGTGTCTAAATAGGAAAAAACGAAGATTTTACGATAATTTTGAAAGGAACTTTTTGTTAATAAATAAAATTAGTAGATAGAGGTAAAATTGAGCCTATGCTAAATACAAGTCAGCTGTTTAGGCAGAAATGGGCGAAAGAATGTAGACAGCGATAAATTTGTGGGAAAAGACGAATTTTCTGAGTCGAAGCTGGTTAACACGTCGTGCAAACGTTACGCAAGTTGGCTTGTAAAACTATGTGGTGCAGATGTGCCTCGAGCGTGCTCTTGGCTAAAAGTTTCAGCTTATGCATGAATGTGTGCACGTCGCGTGAGCAATATTCTCTTAAATCAGTGATTTACGTCACCAAGTCGAGAATGAATGTGTGTGTGTGTGTGTGTGTGTTGTATTAGGTCCATCCCATTCCAATCATCGCTATAACTACCACCACCATCAGTTTAGGAACAGTAAGCCGCCAACCACTGCTGTCCTTCTCTATCACATTTCATTACAATTCATTGGAATATTTTTTTTTAATTTAATTCCTAGATATTATATTCGTTTCCTTCTCCACTCAATTTATAACGTTTTAGACGCGACTTAGTACAATAAGTGATTTTTTAATTAAAAGTTTAATGCGATAATTTTTATATTATTAAAAAATCATTTAATTTAGTATAATTCTCGAGAAATAAAATAGTGCCCCGCCGACAATTAAAATAAAAATACAAAGATTTTGTTATTTTTGTGTGAAGAATATTGTTCTATTTTTTCCTTTATTATATTTTCTTACGTTTATACTCCCCTACTTAATCTGTAACATTTTAGGTGTGGCTTATAATAAAACATTGTTTTGTATGAACAGTGTAATATATTAAAATTTATATTATTTCTTAATTGTTATTCTATTTTTGTATATTTGTAGTCCATTTTTGATAATAACTTTACACTTTCTAAAATGTCAGACCAAGATTCTTAAAATTGTCATGCTTATCTCCCAATGACACTTCTTACACAAACGCAACTGTTACATATACAGAGAATACATCTAATCCTTACCAGCCCAGTAAATAAACAGATTTTAAGGACAAATCTTCCATACGAATTTAATATATGAGTTCTAAAACAACAAATTATCAACTACTAACGTGATAAGCCTTAAAATTTGAAACGAGTTTTCCCAATCGAATCGTCTTTTTTTTTTTTACTTACCGAAATAGTCAAATAATTCGTACATTACGTAATTAATACGTACAAGGCAGATATTATCAGATTGCATAAGCATAGTTGTAAAAATAATTATAAGTGAGAAAATTAAAAAGTATAATTATTACACTTGTAATAGAAAAATGCTAGTGACAACTTAAGAAACAATGTGACTTCGCGAAAGTGTCAAAGAAATGTAGAATAATTAGCAACAAAGATAAGAACTGCACAGCAGGTAAAACAGGCATTCCTATTCCTGTGGTTCTAAAAATACCTAATAATCTGTATTGCAATAGTCTTGCGGAAATATAAACGCTTGAGTGAACAACCAAGGACTGTGCTACCCACATACTCTCCCTATACTTGATTAATAGTAATTACGCGTAATAATGAAAATTGTACAGTGAATGCACTAGCCAACACGACACTAATGTCAAAAAAATAAGATAGAAATTAATCAACGATTTATTCTGATCATTAACTAAAATCTTAAACATAGTCACATAAAGTGTTTACATATGTGTCAATTATTGCAAGAAATCAAGAAAATAATTTTAATTGTAAGCGAGAACCAAATTTTGAAAAAATAAAAATTACTCTAACAGAAAATTCTTGAATTATGGCAACGTTTAAAAATTAAACATTAAAATTGTAGATTTCTGTCACTGAAGGAGAATATTGTAAAAATATTGTGGTAGGATGAAAAAAAGGATAAAACTATTTAAAATCAATATTTTAGTTAAACGAACTTTTGGATTAAATTTGATGTTGGAGTGGTGTGTAAACGAGGGACAACAAGCCATAACAAGATAGGAAATGAATGACGAGTCACACAAGTCGTGCCATTCTAGCCGGATGCAGTCGTTTCAGTTGAGCAGTAGTAATTCCAAGAAGGAATCCATGCCGGATTATGCGAATATTCTCGGCGAATTCTCATTACTTCCGTGATATCCTTACCGGAAGTGAAAATGTACGTGACGAAACTGTTTAAAAACCGATGACTAAAAACTCTGTTAAATCTGAGACACTGAGATGAAAATTTACAGAGTGGTAATAATATTTCAACGATAGAGAGAGAGAGAGAGAGAGAGAGAGAGAGAGAGAGAGATCGTTGGATGATTGTATAATGCACATTTCTATTTTTTCACGTGCCCTCCAGTTATTATTAATTGCGTAACATTATTTTATTTGATAATTCTATGTGATTTACTTGGGGATTGAGGGGGACTGAAATACAGTAATATAAATATAATTGGTAGTTCGTATTGTAAGGTCTGTAATAATACAGAGGCCAAAGTGTGCACGGCATTCGTTATAGGGTTAAACTGGTATTTAATGATGTAAATATGCAACTTCAGTGGTTCTCAGTAGAGAATGCAAGTATTTAAGTGAAACGATGATTTTGTTGCAGTGGGATGACAGCCATAAATAAAATTAATGATCAATATTGATAATAAAAAATAAATTTTATAGAGCTCAATTTTGGGGTTTGAAAATTTTCAAAATTAATTTTATATAATAAATTGGTGGAAATAGATGGAAGGGAACTTTGCAGGGCAAACTAATATTTTATTGATAAAATAAAATTTGTTTTATAGAGAGGATAATATGTACTTTGTATAATTAATATCTATATATATATATCATAGAATATTTGGAGAAATTATTTGTTGTTAACAAAATTATAACAAACTTATAATTCAATTAAATGCATAATTTTTCAAAGAATAGAACAAGATTTATGGTATAAATAAATTTCTAAGTGTTACAGTCATACAATGACTAACTGATAAGTCTGTGAACAAAATCACCAGTCAATGATTCGCCAAGAATCATTGTATATTATAGAATATGAGCCAAGTTTAATTGTAATGACTGCAGGACTTAAAATAGAGTGCATGCAGTGTCAATAGCATGGAATAAACTGTTTATCGTCATCGTTAATGGCAAATATATCATCGTGTTACTGGACTGTTTTAATGATGCTTCATCGATAGAAAATGTCGAATTTATAAACATTCAATTGTTTTTCTTAACTCAGATGAGGTTTATATGCAAAAATGTTCTGTTATAACGAGATTATAATTTTGCAATTTTTTTATTTAATACGATCAACTGTAGGAAGATATAATTGTCTAAAATTAGTTAACTAAAAATTGAATAAAAAAAAATTACGAAAAATGTTTATTTTATCAATATCCATAATATTAATTTACAATAGTAAAAAACCTAAAAAAATCACATATTTTAGATCGTTGTAAAAAAAGGAGAACGTATAATTTAACGATTGAAGTAACGCAGAACCACGTTTTTTGTTAATTAGTGTTGGTTACTTTTTTAAAAAATGACGTAACTTTTAATACAAATTGTTTTCATGCCTCCTACCGTGAGCTGGAAATTATTCGGTTGACCAACTATTATTTATTTTGTTATACAGGATATCCTACTTTATTTTTAGTCGAAAATCTCTATTGTTTATTGTTGCATGTTTTACCGCAACTTAAAAATCGACATCCCTCCTAAACGTTTAATTTCTTACACAGAATCATTAGTATTGGAAATGTTTGAATGAACAAATTATAAGACGAGACACCTTATAGATGTGTGTATAAAATTTATGTATATTTCAGTCTAAAAACTGAAGAGTAAGAAAAACAATGCTCCTCGATTTTACCCGAGCCAGAACGCTTTTCTTTGCAAACCTCGAGGTCGAAGATCCCAAATCGCTTCTAAATTTAATTTCACATCTTACCTTGATGTCTTCGAGCCTACGAGGTCTGTATTTTGGTAGCACGTAGCACGCTATAATCTAATCTTCGACTATTAAAACTCATGGAATTCGTTCTTCTTTGCAATGTAAATCTTTTAATTACAGTAAAAGTCACGCAAATGCCTTTGCCCCTTTATACGTTAAACTTTTATCATAGGAAAGATCAATCTCTTACACTTTCTATGTTTATATAGTTGGTAGACACGCAAACCTACTCACACGTGACCTTGACACGACTTTCAGCATCTCGAAGCAAAGAAATCAAGGATTTATTTGTTGTTGTGTCTAGCACAAACAAAATTGAGTCTTAGGTCCAATTTTTCATTTCTCTAAGGATTTTGTTTACGTAAACGAAAGAATTCATGATTTATATTGGACTGAACTGAGAACACCAAAGAGTCATTCAGTGGATCGATGATTAAAAACAAAGTAATTTGTGGGGTTTTTACATTTTCCTCGAATTTCGTTAAACCCCCGAAGTTTTCTCATCATAGAACTAAATCATAAACTCAACAGTAACTCTTAAATTAATTCAACTTTGGAGAGATCACGGCGATTTACAGTTTGAAAAAGAAACTTGGATATTTACGAGATGTTTACCTTTCAACCACCGAATTATGTAACCAAGTTCAAACATTTTTGGACTGTGGAGGAAATAACTTTGTCGCCCACCAGAAGCAAATTTATTTTTGGGATTACATTTTGGTTTAAAGGAATCTCTTCTCGCTGTTTTCAATAAAGATTACGTAATATTCTTAAACTTAAACCATACTCCGTCAGTGTTCAAAAAATTATTTTCAGAATAATTATGAAAGAGTTCCATTTATTTTTGGTTACTCGATAGCCAACCCTCTGAATTCCTTGCAAAGATAAACAACTTTTTATCCTTGTAATTTCGATGGCAGAATTAACAAAGGGGAAAAATCTAAATATTTTTGAATATGTGCAATCAAAGGGCTGATATTTTATCAGATGTTTCAATTTCACGGATACCGATAGAACAGATATTCGTAGGGAACTTGCCAGCGTTCCAATCAACAAGTGCTCGTTGCGCCATCTCTTGGCTGGAGTCCCAACTTACAGTATAGGACACAGAGTACGCGATGGTAACCGCGTATTTTTTGGTTATCTTACGTCGAGATATTCCCAATATTTTTCCAAGTTTAAACATTATTTTTGAAAATTATATAAAATTTATACTTTTATACATAACTTTAGTAAAATATCGAGAATTCTTAAATTTCATTACCAGCTTGGAATTAAAAATACTACCTGCTTAATTTCAATTGACAGAATCAAATAAATTCTTGTAATTTGTATTTGACAATACAAATATTCGTAACTACTGCTTATAAGCACAAACTGTTTGAATTCTTATAAAAAAGTGCATACAATTTTATTACTAGTCGTGAAAAGCGCATATAAATAGTGAAACTCGCTGGAATTGAGTTGAATTTTCAACAAAAAAAATGTTACCTTTTATACTTGCTTTTTTTTCAGTTTTTGCTCGGTTCGTGTTTACCTTACTATGTAAATATAAACCTACACAAAGAAGCCACGGCTAGGATTATAAAGCATGTATGCATAAGCCCACTTGGAAGACTTTCAACCGTGTCAGATCGCACACAGCAGCACGTTTTTCAAACACTTTGTTCTTGGTTATTTTTAATTCAATCACTTCGAGAGCTGTCAATAATTCTACTTATTTATACAATTTTATTTAAAACTTTGAAGAACAATTTTCTGGATTTATTGAGAATAAACAAAGCTCTAACATTTGATTTCTTCTAAACTTGACATGTTACAAAATACAAAATACAAAAAAAAAAAAAAAAATCAATGCAACATTCGCTCTGTCTAATTTTGGAACTCCATCAATTTTTTGGCATGTGAATCTGTCTAGATTGGTATATTCTTGTGTAAGTTGAAAATTGAAAGAGCCACACGTGTGTATGAATTCTAAATTTGTCCTGCAAAACTCGTTTGAACACAATATTATAGGACGAGAGATATCTAATTTGCACACCTCACCTAATTATATCTTCACGTGTATTTTACAAAAATTTGTAATAAAGTTGTTTAGTATTAAAAAAAAACCCCGATGCAACAAAAAATATGACACATTAATGTTTACGAGTAATATAACAAGTAAACAATTTTTATTAACATTTACTAACAACCATTTATTGGTGAAACATGATAAAAATATACCCCCTTAATTTTGATAACCATAAAAGCTTTGTTTACGTTTTTTTCTACGAGACTTAACACTTAACAGTTATTATATTTTCTTCAAAAGTTTTTATTATGTTAAGTAACGTTAGTTATAAATAAACTAGAATAAATCTTATAAATTTCTTTAAAATAAAAAAATAGAAATCGAATTTACCCTCTGGCTTGTATTGTTTCAAAATAGACTATTATATTAATAAAGTATAGGACTACTTTCACAAACTTTTAACTTTGCTGTGTACAGCAAGAGCTGTTACGTATTATCGCGTTTAAACACGTTAACAGGCAAAGCAATGGAAAACTAGTCATTTTACCTTTATTCAATGAGTAATCTTCCTAAAATTATGCTAAATAGTTGTAAAATGTCGCGACAATATGCCAAGGATCAGGTCTGTATGTCACTATAAAACTAACGACTTAACAGAAGTATAATATTAGTAAGCGAAAACGTTATATCGATTTAATATCAATGTCACGCAATTACAATAGCCTTCCCCTACATCTTTAACTTAAAATAACTATTAGACGACAATTTCTTGCTTACACAATAAATAACAATTAGAATTTTCGTTTTTCCAAATCTGTTCGATTACTTTTTCCTGTCCAACATACAACTGTTCAAGGTCAATCATATACAGCATTTTTACAGTCAAAACAAACATTTTAAGCCGATGAACATCCAATCCTTATTTCTTGAAATTTCATACGAGTCTGTACGCCGTTGGTTTAAAACAAATCTCGTCGTATAATCGATAGTTCTCAAGCATTCCTAAAGTGCATAGAGAACTATATTTGATCTGCATATTGACTTGCTATTAAGCGTACGTGTCCTAAATTCTCCAACATAATACATGTAACCATCGATGAAGATAGGAATCAAATTTACATCATCCTGAAAAAATCAATGGTATAAATACAGATAAGCGAAGGTAAGAACGACGTCATTGTCGTGTCATTGGAAATTAATCTACGAGTGGTCTTCGATTTGAATTTCCTTTAATTATTGCTTATCATGGACAAAAAAATAAGATTATACAGTTTTTGATCAATCAGATAAGAATGAAAGGTAAGATATATCTTTCTTTCTACCAAGAGAGCACGTTTACGTTTACTGCAGAGCAGATTGTTAATTACAGTGATGTATTTAGCTTACCTTGTTTACTTTATCAATGAAACATGTGTATACACATACAAGAAAAAAAGAATGAAGCGATATGAAGACAGAGGTCACACATGGTTTGAGTCTTAAAAGAATCAAAGAGACACGTCATTCGTTTTATAGTAATCTAGTCGTTCATCCATCTCGTTCTCCCGCCTATTGACGCCATTTAAGTAACCAAATCGAACGCTTGGATCGTTCCAGTCACGCCCGGTCGATAAAGCAGATCGATTAACGACGCGTATAGAAAAGAACCACGTCCCATACCCCTGTGTGCTGTATACATACGTGTAACGTATTTCTAACAGAGACATCCACGATCGGCTGGCAGCAAACTATCAATTTCCGTTTTAAATTACTAAATGCATAATGCACGTATATATATGCTTCGCTCAAACGAATCTCCGGCCGTCTGGCGTAACGAATTTACTCTAAAGAAATGTATGCTTACATTTCGTTACTTTCAATCACGTTTTTTTCCCCGATCGTATTTTTGATTTAATATTAAATATCTATGATGTACGCTCCCCTATATTGTAAAATATTTAATAGTTTTGGTGATAATTAATTAATTATAATATATTTGTTAATTAATATGTAGGTTTGTAGGTTTTGGTAGGGAAGAATTTTTTAATAATGTTATTGTTTTATTTTGGTAGGATGATTACTATACTCGAGGATAATTTATCGTAGATAACATTAAGAGGTACCGACTAAAATAATGAATTATTACTGATCTAAATGCATTTCAACTTGATAGTTTAGCCAAAAAAAGGACTTGAGAAGCACGGATATCCCTGGCGTTACGTAAGCGGACTGCACCCACTCGTCTCGTCCAACACATAGATATTACGTGCTATACGTATATGTAATTGTATACATGTATAAGCCACCAATGTACTTTGACAAGATCTGGAAAGCGGAAATTTGAAGCAACGCCTATTTATTTTCATGAATTATACGTGCGTACTTTGTTCTACTAATTTCCGACTTATTTAATCATGCAATATACAGGTGTTAATTTAACAACAATGACCAAATTACCAAATGCGCATTTTTTTGCAGAGATCTAGGAGATATATCTTATATAATGCATTTGTAATGAATCATAATGCAAAACTTACCAGCAGCTAGTGTTACAATAATATTTACATTGAGATTTACAGTTTTTGGCCAATTATAATTTTGAATAAGTATATATTGCAATATCATACTGTACGATATACAGTATATAATATTTAGAGTGAAAAAGTTTTGTATAAAATTATGCTTATTTTACAAAAAACAAAAAAAAAATAAACAAGTATGATTTAATTGGTGTGCAAAGGTGAGCTTGGTGAATGGCGTGCGCAACATTGTTAAACCCGAGTTAAACCTTTTAGGTCATTGGGCACGCGTGAGACAACAACTGAGAAGCATCAAATGTGTTCAAAGAATCTCAAGAACGAAAAAGCACTGTACAAAATGTCGAATGTAATATAAGTTCCTAGATCCCTATTGGTTTTTCGCTGTTAGTGTAACCTGCCTGTACCGGATCGAACCGTTCTCCCTCTAACCGGTACTAACCTATAAACCGGTACGTAGTCCATAGTCCAAGAGGAATTCTTGTAAGGATGTTAAGAGCTGCAGAACCAATTTACGACTAACTAATTGGCATTCGCTTATTCTGTTTAAAATGTAGTATGACACGTCACGAAACCTACACAATATTTGATCAAATTATTCGTTAAAATATATTACAGAAAATCGAATTCACCGGTAGGGAGACAAACCAGCTTGAGCAGCATTGCGAATCGATGAGATGAACAGTAGGTGTCGATAAATACCACTTGGCAACAATGTCACCACTCGTGAAAGAAATTTTACGTTGCATCATAGAAGGTAAGTACATTCGAAAGAAGTACGCGAGACGAGTGGTTGATTCATGAATTCCAGGAAGAATGGAGGAAAGATCGCTAGGATCCAAAAGACATTCATTTATTGGAGACTTTTGAATGAACGTAACCGTCGAGAGTTGATCAAAATATTTGAGTTTATAGAGAAATTAATAATCTTGCAGTGTCTGGCCTACCTTTTTGCAGACGTGGAGGAAGAAAACTGCGGTTGATGAGAAGATAGAGATGAGGAGCCTTGCAAATGTGTAGTGTGGTATGTACACGTCCAGCGAATACACCAGTCGGAAACGAAGTGGCGCGGATTTAACGGCGATCGTAGTTGGCGCTGCGCTTCGCGACAGCGAGGCCCTCTCCTCTCTTTTTTTGTTCTCTCCTCTCGCTCTGCGAGTCTACCCACTCGGCCAATCGTCTCCCTCGTATACCCCTTCCACAAAACCCCTTTCGTACCCCGTTCGCTCTACTCAGCTCTCGTTTCCTTCTCGTCCACGTCCTTCGCAAATACGTTCCACTGGTTAAACTTTTCGTTCTTCATTCCCATGATCATTGTCGAACCCATTATCAAACCATAGCCTAGCCCTTATTGTATATTCCCTGATTCTTTCTCAGTGCTTCATAACCTTTCATCTCCTTCTCTCCTTTGTCTTGACAATCGTTAATTTTTTCACTCTTCCCGCGTCCCGTCACGTGATGCTCACAGTTATTCGACTCGATAACCTCCACTTTCATCCGGGAATGTATTGGCTGCTGCCTGAAGATATTTTTACTTCACTTTTCTCCCACACCTTACTCTTTGTTAGATAATATACCTAATGTTTATAAACTTAATCAAGCATTAACAAACTTTAGAAAGATATTTGTTTCTTAAAACTATCTTAGGCGAAAATAGGTTCTTTTACCTCCATTTTTATCGTAAATAAACAATTTAGTGTGGCGTCTCCGTGGGCCTTAAAAATGTTAGATATTTGATATTATAGGTATACTTTGATGTATTTATAAACGGTACTAGTATATATTTTTGCAAACGACAATTCACTTTATTTTTACTTTTCTTCAGCTCAAATACAAATCATATAACTGTATGTGTTACTAACTCATCTTTTCTGCAGCAAAAACGTGATTCGCTTACCACAGCCCTATTCGAATTAATGCTATGGTAACATGTAACATGGACTGTAAGTATAATAATTCGAAGAAAAGAATAATGATGTTATGGATTATGCACAGATTACAGAAGAAAATCGATATACTTTATTACCAACTGTCTCATGAACGTCAAAGCTTTGCAAAATATACCAGTGAGTTTTAAACACTTTATTATTAAATCCAGTGTTTTGATAAGAATGAAAAAAGTGCAGTACAAAATTTTTCGAGAAGAATTTTACAACCGGCAAGAAATTATGAAAATATAAATGGTTTAAGAGGAATTGTGTGAATGTACGCACAGATTGATTCACAATTGCAATGTAGGTCATAATGTGCTTTAGCGGGAAGGGGTTTACCACATTCTGGGAGTACGTATGACTATTATGAAATCAGCTGAGCGACTTTGATTGTGTTGTAGGTCGCGCTAGGAGTGTTAGGAGGTAGATCCTTCTCTTTTCCTCATTGCTAGACATCCTACTCTGTTCTACTAGCGGAAGCAGCGAAGAGGGGATGTTAAAGGTCGCCTCAACGTGGGGTAGATCAATACCAAAACCTACATACCCACCTTCCCTATTATATCAATAGGACTTTCCAAAAGATTAACCTATTTTTTATTAAAATATTCCCTACTTATCACATACTGTATATAATTCGCTGCAATATAAAAATCACTAATCTTTAAATCTTTCAATCTTTTGTGTTTTTCAGTTATACCAGTGTTAATCCCGTACATTACCAAAAGCGAATTTTTAATGAAGGGTAAATAATTGATAGTCTTGACTAAATACCAGAGAGATATTTTTAGGATAATCGAGTTTGTTGGAAGTAAGTAAGTATATTGATTTGGTTGCTGATATGAACAGCTGGTTTAAGAGGAAGAGGAGTGAGAGCTTTAATATGGAGATTGTTGGTTCAATGTCAATGTCTCGGACAATCGAGCACCGCTGCTATTGGAACGTTTGAAGCCTCGCAATAATAAGAGCTCGCATCGGTGGCCGAATCGACGCTGCACTCAACAACGGTAACCACTTTGCCACCAATTACGTAACGCTGGCTGCTCTTCCACGGAAAGATGTTTTCCGCGAAAATGCTTCGCTCCCGCTAACAATAATACTCTTCTTATAGATACAACTGGCAGCTATATTTTGTTCCCATACTACTTTCATGCTCCTCGGCTGCCATTTCTCGTGCTTTATGATTTTTAATCCTCACTGCTACGTCTTACCTTAAAGCATAGCGATTCTTCCGGATAAGGAAGTTTCTGGTTATTATTTAAAAAAGAATAACTGTAAAAATCGGTAAGATTTTTCCATTCCGTATTTTTATTTATCTTTAACAGTATAAAATCTCCTTTGAAGATTTTCACCTGTTCCCGTGTCACCTGTTTGTATTCACCTGTTCTTTAAACCGTTAGTTCCTTCCAGACCCTCGTTTGCTTTTGGTAATTTTTTTAAACGTTTTGAACGAATTATTTTATTATTTATAATATATAAAATAAAATTATTTCAACGATGAAGTTTTTAAACATATGAAAAACTTTTAAGCTATTAAATTTAATTTACATAAATGAAGAGGTTCAGTTTTGTATATAAAAAAAATACCAGTCTTAAAATTAAATTTGTTTTTCTTTTGTATTGTAAAAAATTACAGTTTTTCAGTATCATTTAGTCGCGTTAACTCACTGTAATAAGTATTCTGAAATAGCTAATGCGTCAGCGATTTTATTTCCAAAAAGAATGCAGCGGTAGTACACCGGTAAAGTTACATCTGTAATAAATAATAAGCTAATCTGTTTGATAAACGATTTAAGGCAGAATATGTGACACTACATAGTTTATCCATAATAATTTCATTACAGAATCTCCGAATAAGTTTATTATAGTAATTAAAGTAATTAGTATACTGAAATTAAATGAACGTAGAAAAATAAATCCATAAAAAATCCTTAAAATACATAAAAATTTAATTGCTCTTAAAAGATACTCTTAAAAGATTTGTTCGCAAAGTAATTTACAAATTTTTTTTCGATTTATTTAAATGTAAAAGGTACTTTAATAACTGGCTTAAAAATTTTATTAATTATTAACAAATTGGCTATAAACCACACAAATTAATTGCAACTGATTATTATTTTTATTTGCGTACAAAAAATATAAAACTTTCAATAAAGGAAAACAAAATACACAGGTTTTTTAAATTTATTATTAGGTGTATAGCATAGAAACTCTAATGACTATTTCTGTCAGCCAGATAATATTTGTTTAAAACGATTATGTCTATTGCTGAACCCAAGCGCGTCATTTATTGTTTTCAATGTAAATTTGTCACTTGTAATAACGTCAAGCGCTGATTTAGTTTTGGCAAAGCGAGAAGAACTCGATGGGCCAGTCCAAGAATCATGGCAAAACTCAAGGTCAAGGGAATTATAATTATTATTTTGCAGGCGAAGAATATGAAGAAGCTTTTCGGAAACATTAGCCCGCGTCATTTGTAGATATGAGCTTGCAGAAACCAGGTGTTAACGTTTTCTTTTCCACGCCAACGCGAAACCTTGTGCCAAATATGCTTTTATACTATATTTTATACAGTAATTTTCTACTTTTACTTTCCAGATTTATTCATAAAGAGGAGGGGAATTTCCAGTCTTGCCGAGGGTTCTACGGTTACTATAGCCGACACTGTCTAGACCTTAACATAAAAATTTTAAAAACCTTGTCACAAAGTGAAAAAAAAATTATCGAGACCAAAAAAAAACTTATTTCTTCATAGCCCTACATTGTATCGGTTCAAGGTTCGTCAAATGTTAAATCTAATTGCCCCGTTGCATTGTGATCGTTCTACTGGCTGCGGATCAAGTCACAGCGAGAGAGATTTCTTCACCTTGGCAAATGAAAACCAAATGATTTTTACACGAAAATGGCCCAATATCTTGGCTTCCTTAATGTTGATACTTTTTTGGTTGGCCCAGTGTTCGAAAACTGTTTACATTTATATAATTTATTTAAAAAATAATTTTGCTTAAAAATAATCCTTTTCTAATAAAATATTAATTTATGCATAATTAATTGCTATAAGACGAAGGATAAAAGTATTTAAAGAAATAAGAGAGAGATTAGAAATTTATTACAGCACTATTGTAAATTACATTGTAGCTAAGAACAGAATTAGAGTTAAGGTGATTTTCGTAAATTGGCAGCAGCAATAGACTGGAAAGCTGTGAGTCGTGAGATTGTCGACTGCCAGTGCCGTGTTGCTAAAGGACCGAAATACGTTTGCAGAGTATTCAGAGTCCACGAGTAGTGTGCATGAATTGTTTCGGTCTTCTTTTTAGCAAAACTAAAGTCTTCCTGCACCAACTGAGAGATCACCACAATCTTGTTGTACAGTCACTCCAGCAAGTCTTTTGACAATTATTTTAACCAATCGTTTAAATCATAATTAGTATATTCTGCCGAATGCTTAAATTACATGGATCAGAATAGAAACAAATGATTATACAAATGTCATTAAAGAAGCATGTTTCTTCCTTTAACGTAAAACTTTAAATATCGGTATCATAACCCCTTATATCAAAGATCGTATTACAGAATTTAAAATTTAAGGTTATAAGGATATTGTTTAAAATTAAAAAGTGCAATGAACTACTCTAACAGCACTAAGCTTACATGTAGTTCAGCAATATTGTTGAAATGCTTTTGTACTATTTTAGGAATTGTAAAAATATTAATGAAACATGCCTGCAAGTTCAATGCTATATCAGATTATAAAGGCTTAACGGTTATTCTCCTTAAGGTATGTACAACTTCTGATGAATTATGTTAGTCACCTCACCTTATGAGTACAAAGAGCTGTGATACGAATATACATTTATACTATATACTATATATGTATCTTACATATACTACGTGGCCAGTGGCATGCGATTATGAGTATTATGACGCAATGTCATTGCAATGTGATTGGACTTGTGTTTATGAGAGACCGCGCAAGAGCACTACTATGATTTCATTTTCAGTCACAAACTGGCATGTTTATGATTGATCACTCTAACTGCACAGAAAACAAACAATTCAATATTGTAAAGCTAAAGTACACTTAAAGATTGTTGACATTTTTTACAACAATTAATTTCATTTGTTTGGAGAGTACTTGACGATAACGATTATGTATAGATTGCAATATAGAAAATTTATTTTTTGTGAATAATGGAATTTGTTGGTAAAAACTGCATAAGAATGTTTGTTTAACTGGGAATTTCACTGTTTCAGTAGATTACAGTCATAGACCGTTACGTATTAGACACTTGAGAGAATGCTAATTGACTCCTACTAGGTTTTTTGACCTGACGCATTTGCCTTCCGCTGCGAAATCCAGGGAGTCAGTCATAAAGCTGTGTGCTATTTTAGAGCTAAAAGAATTGCTGTTTCGAGCTCTCTTTATCTGTATAAATACCCAGCTGCTCGACCAACGAAACAAATTTGTCAACAATGTTTATTGCAAAGAGAATAAGATTATTTACAAATTTTCTGAAATAAAAAAAACCGACTGTATGCATGAATTAAAGAATAGAGGAGAGATGATTTCATGTGAAAAATTTTATCAAAGTATTGTCAATTTTCAGTAGAGAAAGAAGAAAATAACAGATATTGAAGGTTAAGTTTTAGAAGAGGCTGTGCATTCTTAAAGCAGCTAATGTACGTAAGTTCCTGTCTATTCAATTTTGTTGTAGAGAAGAGATATATTGTTTTTGGTATGGTACTAATCTATTTCCTTCGTGCCAGCTAATTTCACTCAGCTCTGCTCTCCCGTCAAGAGAGAATATAGCTGATATTTTCAGACACGCGTCTTGTCTAAAGTTTCGTCTTCAGAAATGTTTCTGCTGGACTCTAATACAAAGCGACAATCAATATCCATTATGCTATTCGTATTGTTTCAATAACAGAATTCTCAATTGAGACTCTGCTGATGTTATTATTAACTCAACCAATAAAATTACGATGTAATAAACGATTACATTGTATGTATTATGCTGTTAAAATTACGTGTACAACCTCTCACAAATTCCACAAATTTGAAAAGATTATTTAAAATTTTTTTAATAGCGACAAAAAAAGTTGAACTTATATGAATATTTAAGTTTAATAATTGAGATATTTATGTATCTATTCTATTATAATTATGACTGAGATTCTTAATTTATATTTTAAATTTTTATCACACTTAGGTTCCTAGCGTTACACAGCAGATAGCGCTGCTGGTCTGGGGGCTGCGCTACATGCTTCATTAGTTGATAAAACAGATGGCGACATTTACCTACAAATGGTATTATGTACAAACTGTCATTATTACCACTTGATTATTGATGATGTTGTTGCATGTCGGAGCATATAGCTAGTTTTCTACTTGATTTTATAAAATAATCTTTTAAACGAATATAAATTATAGTATTTTAAAGAAATAATTTTTTAAAGAGAATGGAAAATATTAGCTTATACTTATCTCGTTAATTCAAATTGAATAATATTAAATATACATTCAATCTTTCCATTGTGCAAAATATATATTGAAACCACAAGTTTGACTCAATAAACTCTAAAATCATAAGTTTATTTTCGGTCGTTTATTTAATAAGTAAATTTCAGGTAATTTAATTACTTTGTATATATCAATAACATATAAACTACGCAGTAATACTGGAAATATATCCACTTCTAACTGTATATATATGAAACTGAATTCCCAATGTTATTTTTAAAAATTAAAACAAAATAAATACAAGTTCCATCTTGAAAATAATTAAAATCGTTAAAAAAACGTGGATTGTGTATCGATATTTTTTCCTTTACAATTTTCATTACAAGAAATAAAATATTATTTTCATTAAAATTCTTTATGGATCATAAACCTTTCTCTTACATGAACAAAGAAAAAACATTTAACAACGATAATTCAGCCATTAGTTGCCACTTTAACTCTAAAGTTGCGATTTTAATCTAAATTACATTTCACACGCGTCGAAATTCACGCGAGGAAGAATTAATCCATTGATGTTTGCAATCAAATGTAGTATTGCAGTAAAGATGGTTTCTTATACATATAACTAAAATGGCATGAGCACTTATCCGTCTCTCCTCGAGTCACGAAAAAATACGTGATCAATTAAGTGGTTGATGGCTGCGGGTCGCGTGTCAGGAAGAGTCATCTCGGCCAGCATACTTGAACATGAAAACATATGGTTCGTGCACAGGGGAGCAGTGGAAACTAACTAACCCTTCACACGACATTCTCAGCCAAGCATCTTTATGATACCTTCATTGCAAATGCACCATTTAAACTTTGTTTTACACATCCTTATAATAAAATAAATAAAATTTTAAAATACAAAAAAAACTACCATTCCATTTTTTTATACAACAAAATTATATCTTTTATCGCCGAACACTCCTTATCAATTCCAATAAAATTCCTTTACTCAATTGCAAATTTTACTGACATTTTAAAATCAGTTGGAAAACTATAATACAAAATGTCTTTTTAGAAAAAATCACTATCATTCATTATATTATAACAAAAAAGAAAATATTTACCATCATTTTTCTTTTTTTCAGCAATTTTAAAATGCTTTTTTAAGGAAAGAGTCGATATAGTGTAAACAAGAATGATCTACAAGTGAGTAGGTATCATATAGGGGGTTTTAAAGATGTAAGATAAAACTTGGTAAGGAGGACAGATATACCCACTATTTAATATCAAAAATGACTTTGATGTGGGTGCAGTTTACAATGTGGTATAGACGATCTCTCTCTGAACGTACAAATTCATGGATATACTTGTCGAAATTCCCACCCGCAGTTGCGTGCCATTCTATGTGTATAATATGCCTATATAAGATATCTATATATATGTGTGTACTATAGGGCCATATAGAAAATGTAGGCTAGATGCGGGACTGGCCCGCGGCTTCAGGGTTTTCACCCTATGCAGCCCTCGACGTTATGAGAAAGTGAATTCGTACCAAAGTAGCTCCCGCTATTCTCACGGAACATGAGGGTCTGTGTTGTTATTGTTGCATTGCTGCTGTTGGCTAATCGTCGATGGACGGAATCTCTCACACTCAAGCATCCCCCCCCCCCCCCTCCCACGTATTCCAATAACCAATCTCGCTACAGGTGCCAAATACCTCTCGTTTTCTTATCGCTCATAAAATCTTGTACAGGTTTTACGATCTTATCATGCAAACTAAATAGATTTATATAGACGAGAAAATTTGAAAAACAAAGTCTTTTTAAATTTTTTAATTCCAACGTTTAATTAAAAAGTTATTAAAACTTATATAGATGCTTTGATTCAAGGTATTTTATTGGTCAATCGCTGGTATAATCAACACTTGTCAGTATAGTTAATAAATTATTCATAATATTTTGAATCAAATATTATTAATTAATAATAAGTTTCGAGATATTTGATAGTTCTTTCTTTAAAATATATTTCTCTGCTTATATTTATCGACTTTCCAATTTTATACGAAACACCCTGTATATAGCATTTTGTGAATATTCGTTGTGTATTAATTTCTTCGTTATTAAAAATTTTTTTACAAATTTCTTTAGTCCAGACTAATTGAGAATTTCTAATATTAATATTTTATAAATGTTCTATATAAAAAATAAAATAGAAGAGATAATTTGGAAAAGTCATATCCCATTCCTTACAGTTTACGACTGCTCCATTGGTGCCAATTACCATTGCTGAACCGAAATGCGGTAAAGATAGAAATGGAAGGAACACCCTTCATGTGAATAGCAACGCGAAGAACAGCGGATGTAGCTCCGTCACTTTAATCAGGAAACGACGTGTATTTATATGTGTATATGTATATATACATCGCACTATATACTCTATTAACTTTTTTCTATTCATTTCTGACTTTGAATGTTTTATAAACTTTTGTACAGTGTCAAGTGACGTGGATCGTTGATTGATTGATCCAAATTAAACATTTGTGTTATTTTAAGGAAGTCTGCGAATATATTACAAAGGAATTAATTTTTTTTCGCTGAGCGTTTTAGAAACAAAATAATCTTGCATGAGAAAATTATGAAGGGGGGGGGGGGGGGACTATTAAAAATTTTCGTCAATGCAGGATCGTGAGTGGTAAGGTCGAGATTAGAGTAAATGGCTACCGGTATACATATATATATAGTATGCACGTGAAGACCATACGAAGCACAATTGTATAGAAATACGTCTTGCTCGGTCTGTCAATGATCCATAGGCAGTGTATACTTACGTACACACGCTATTATATATCTATTATACCACCATGAGAAGGATGACTAATATGGGTGGCATATATAGGTGAACGGTGGATCTCACGGCATCGCATGAGGGCGAAGGAAAACTATAATACCGAAATCCCTAAAATCGGTCTTGAAGCACTATGTGGGTGCCAAGTCCCCATATTGACATAGATAATAATAATAGTTTAACTATTTTGAGAAAAACTCTTCAAATTAATTTTTTGCAATTTTCGTAACTGATTATTTGACGCGTCTGTATTCTTCGACAATACAATCATAAGAATTCTCGTCGCTTTATTAGTAATTTCTACTGTACCAAATTTATAATACACCGTTTGAAATGATTGCCTTTTTTCATTTTGCAACAAAAAGTAAATTTAATTAAAATTATACAAATCGTAAGGCATTGCTCAAAATTAAATCCATTCATTCGAATCTTTCATTCACATTGTTATAAAGTTTCTAATTACATCAAACTAACTCGTAATTATGCAGCAAAAAGCTCTGATTCTTGAAGTAATCCTAACGACTGTATTGATTTAAAGGACTTATCGAGTCGTCGAATGAGATTTGGATTAAAACCAATTCTCCCTTTAATCAGAATCTCCTCGATAATAATAATAGTAATAACAATAATAAATATCGAACAATAAACCACGCGTTTCGTTACAACAACGATAATGAGTTGATCGTGCAGAAATGACGAAGAAAAATAGGTAAATTAATAATAAAGCATAATGTATTTAAATAAAAGCAGTTTGTTCCGCACGGGTGCAGTTGGTCTTCATTGAAAAGCTGCTTCTAGTTGTAAGCCGGCATGATTCCGTGATTGGGATGGTGGTCGTAGCCGCGTTGAGAAGGGCGTGCGTTTTGACGTGGAAGCCATGGCACGTAGACGTAGAGGCGGTACGCAGGAGGCGAGAAGGAGGAAAGTGAGCAGCGCAGTATACACACTGGTGTGTGTGTGTAATATACATGGGAGAATGGGTGGCAAAGAGGGGGGAGGAGGGGGAACGTGAGTATAGCGATACATGTGCGTGTGTGCAACGTACACGAGAGTGAGAGACAGAGGGCAAAGATGGGGCAACTATAGCAATGGCCTAGGTTGAACAATGAAGAAAAAAATAGTCATGAGAAGAGAACCACACATACACGTATACGTACCATCTTTCTCTCGCTCGCATCACCGACCAATACACGAAATATCGCTGTGTTCGAGATAACGTTTTATGCGTTAGAACGTAAACGAGAGACAGGCAGAGAGAAGAGTCGCAGCTACCCCGTCGCCTCCGCGCAATTATCTTCAATTGAGACAATTTGGTTCAATTGACGTTAACAGGCTCAATTGGCGCTCCTGCTTGTATGCTTGCAACCACACAGGAATACCAGCATGCCGCGCGACATACCTACCGGTCTCTACAGAAGGAAGACAAAAAAATATACTAAAACTATCGTTGAGAAGCTCTCGGAAGACCAGACGAAACTCGCACCATTATCTTCTTGTCGATAGACAGCCTTTATGGTCTCTCACCTATTTGTAACGTTTAGTCTTTTTTTTAATTTTCTACTCTCACTCCCAATATTCTTCGATTTTTCTTAGTTTTAAGAATTATAGAAGTTATTTTTTTGGATATTTCGAACTTTGCGGTTCAGTGGAGAAAACGATTTTTATAGGAAAACTTTTATTTTATTGAAAAAATTGTTATATATCTAAATTTGGTTGGTGACTTGGAGCTTTATTGTTATTATTATATACATCTAGTAATAAATACAATTGTTTTTGTATAATTCTACTGTAAAAATCTAGGTTTATACTTATCTTGTTCGCCAATATATTTGTTGATGTAGTTTGAAAAAATTGTTGGCAAATATTTTAATTCATGTGTGGTTAATTGTACTTTAAAGTGTTTTTATTTTAATTTTTATCTGCAATATGGTTTAAACACGCACACAAATAATTGTGCAGTTAGCGAATATTTCATTGTTAAACTTTGAATTTTATAAAATAATATTCCAAATTGAAAATACATTTTCCAGCCAATGCTCATAATCAAAATTTATAGTTGATTAAGTTTATAGAAAAATCTTGAGGGAACAAATACTATAGGAATTGTTATTAATAACGTGTATGCACAAAAATAATGTCATTGATTTGTCATTGGTTAGTTATAATTTATTCTCGTATCGCACTTTCTACGCATAATTTTAACGGTATCAACTTCACCTTGGAGGAAGAAAAATTGACACTAGAAAGATTTGGAATATTTACAGCCAAGGGTCTGCTGGACTGTTCGTTCATAATTAGGCAGAAATTTGTTAAGTAAATTCAGTATAAATCTAACATTGATTCACGCTATTTACAAAAGTCGCGTTTCAAACGTAGCACAGTTCTTATTAATTGTTGTTGTCATAAAAGTTATACAAGTTTTAATTTGATGTAATAATTATGCATTATTACATCAAGTGTGAACAAAACGATCGACATATTATTTGATATTTCTATGAATGATTTATATTTTTGTATGTTTCATTCGACTGGGATATAATCGAAATAAATGAAATAAAATAAATATATACATAATTTTATAATATTTATTTTATCAAAGTACATTTATTTGAAGAATTTCTTTTGAGAGAGTATATGATTTTGGCTCCTAGAAAAAAAATTCGTCGTATGATCACTTTGATATATCTATCATGCATATACCTGGTGTATGGTTAATTCGTAATAGAAAAGAAATAATAAATAGGAGAGGGAAATAAAATAGGGAAAATAAATATCAAATATAAAGTCTAATTAATAATACTGATTTAAATTTCTACAGGATTGTAAACTTCCCATACAGCACACTTGATTAAAATTTGTCCCATAGACATCTTTTAGTCATCCAATTTACTAAAAGACACCTAAAAGATGTCTTTAAGTCATTTGGTGCTCTATGGGTTGTATTGATTTGAAAGTTTACTTAATAAAAAAAACATTAAAGTAAAGTCCTTCACGTACCAGCGCATCCAGCGAGAGACATACTTAAAAAATAATTGTAGGCTACTCATTAAATTTTACTGTATAGAATCATCCAAAAATGTATTCCGAGTCAAATCTAAGCAAAACTTTCATGTTTCCTGAGAAAAATTAGAGCGGTGGCAGCGAATGTGTTAATCGAAGCACCCTATATTATTCAATCGTTTGAACTGACGGCGTCTGACCAATGGGTAAAGGCTACAATTTGTTCTACTGATTCTTGAGTAATTGAAAGCATCGAATCAAAGAATTTATAACTCTTTACACCTTTTTAAGGATGGACTAGATCTTAGAATTCTCTATTATACAATGTTTAGTTATACTTCATGATGTATATTATATTTTTTAAAATAATAAATGCTTTTGATAATTTTAGATTAAAACGCGCGCGAAGAAAGTATACTTAAAAAATTGGACTCTTCTATATGCAAAATATGTATTATTATTGAAATATTATTGAATGGTTTAAAGAGTTCGATTTTTTTAAATATATTTTTTATATATTTTAATGTTTTGTATGTGTGCTTACTTAAAAAGATTACATATGTATGAATCTAAGTGTATATTTGCAAATGATTTTGTAAATTGTAATTTCATTTATAATACATTAAGAAATTTTAGGTAATAATTGAAAAAACTAAAAACAGAGAATATGACTCAATTGTACTAGTTTAATGAATGTTTTAAATATTTATTGAAAACTTGTATAAAATCATTAGATAAAAATATTCCAATACTTCTATTTATATTATATTTCACACAATATAATATTAAAAAATGAAGTGTAAACTCTTGATTAAAATTCATTTTGTTGAAGATCTATTGACATTGATGGTATAGCACATCATGAAACATTATGGTAAACTTATATTTCGTCCTCGGGTATCCTCGGCTCAACTCGGGTAGTTGCGAACGTACCCGGAATTTGCCTAACAAAATGGCACACGAATTTACATCAGCTGTTTTAATGTCCTTTACGAATGGAATAAAAATCTTATTGTTCAACACTATTTTCACTATATCACACAATTCACACTCAGTTAATAATAAATAATTTCGTAATTTGATCTTCAATACTCTGTTCACTCTGTTCATAATTATGCGTGAATGTCACAGAACATAAACCGGCACATGAACAGATATTATCAGTTTAGCACAATAATTACCGAAGGCGTTATGCATTGAAAATTTACAGTGTAAACTGTACGAATTGTAAAATATGATAAGTGGGAAAGAAGTGGAAGATACAGTGATGAAAGAAAGTATTTCGTCTCGAGATGAAAGAAGAGTTAGGTTATGTTTGAAATGTTCTGATTTTGTTGGAAGAAAGAAGTGGGGGAGTGGTGGCGGTGGCGCGAGAGGTTAATCGGTACTGCCGCTGGTCAGTATAGCACAAAAGTTATCGAGTTTTTCTATTGTAAGTATACAGTTTAAACCAGATAACGTTCGAGAACCTTTGGAATCTCACAGGTGGATGACTGAATGTAGAAAATGTGCAATATGGCAGGTAGAAAGGAATCTGGGTACAATGGCAGATAAGAAAGTGAAAGAATTTTCTCGAGATGCAAGAGATGTTAGGTTATGGGTTATAGGTTATGTGTGTTTCTAGGGAAAATAGGAAGAAACGAGTGGAGGGTCAGTGCAGGAGGCGACCCGGTACTGCAGCCTGGCATCACCGGACCTTCACTTATATCGTCGCTCGGCTAATAACGCTAGTAATGTGATATGATTAGCTTAGTTGAGTTCAGTTTAGTTCGTATTCGTTCAATTTAGTGGTTCGCCAGCAAAATCACATCGAGTTAAACCCATTTAGGCCAGTTAAGTTACCGACTTCTCGCTCTTGCGCTCGCCCAACTCACGAGTCCCTGTAGTAGGCCAAGCCATCTACTTCTTAACCATAAGTTTGGAATCCTGCCGCTGCACCAAACAAGCGCTAATCTCCCAATCCCCGCAACCCCATCTGTGAGTTGTCAGTTTCAAAACGAAGGTTTGCCAAATGTATAACCTAACCAAGTTCCACTCGGCGTAAGGATCGGCGTGGTTGATGAATGGTTACAAAAGTTGTAAGTTAACATTGAAGATTCATAACATTGTTGTGTAGGTATACAGGATGATCGTAAGTTTAAAGTTTTACGTACGAAAGGATGTTGACGAATCAGTCGATCGAACGAGTCTACGAGCGCGGGGAACAAGACTGCCGTAGATGGCACGGGTGCGATTAAATCAACACGTCGCGCGTTAATTAGCAGCGATGAAATTAGCAGTTAATACAGGCGTGTACACATGGAATGGGGGTAGTTTGATTGGGCCAATTCGAGGCAATTCCTGGCGATTGCTGGTTTCATTGAGTCTGCGCTTAAGAGCTCAGTACCATGCAGCCGGTCAACCGACATGGATCTCAACTAAACGATTCTTTTCTTTTCTACTTTCTTCACCATCCAAAATCCCTACAATCTTCAACCATCCCCTTTCAAACGGCGAAAAACCGCCAAGAATCCCACCGCTACCGACGCAACCGATCCTGCACGAGTCTTGCCCTCTCTCTGACGAAACGATAATCAAGACAAAAACCAGTCAATCTTTTTAAAAATTTCTTCCGAGTAAATCTTCGAAAAGGTGTATCGAAAAGTGTACTACATCTAATTATTGTGTTTGTGTGCAACAACATTACTTCGATTCTCGAACCTGCCCATAAAGAAGAGAAATTACGCAGTTTTTGGGTTATAATACCTCGATATTGCAATTATTGGAAAATCGTGCAGCATTCTGCAGGAAAATCATTGAGGAAATGTGAAAGATCAAGTATATAATCATCCAAGTGTATAGTTTTCATTAAGTACAGTTGCATTTCGTGGATAGGACAGAGGGCAATGGAGCTAATCGAATCGGAGGGTCCGATTCCCACGTACCCTAGTGTTCATGGGCGCCCGCGCGTACGCATGCGAATGTGTTCAATTGGGTATTCGTAGGGCTTGAGCACACAGGTTTGCAAGTGTTGCGGATCGGGGGCGGTCGTTCTTGGGAGCCATGGTGGTTGTCCGTGGTGCGTCGAGCATAGCTGGCAAAAAGTTTGAAAGGAGAAGAGGATGAGAAAGGATTGAAAAATGATGGAATTGTTGGTAGAGGGTGGGGGGGGGGGGAGGGGATGCGATGATGACGATGGGAGGGGGGAGTGGTAAGGCAGAGGGCAAAGGGGCAAAATGGTAAAGTAGAGGGAGAGGTTGAGATATCGGAGGCTAGCTAGTCGCGGTGGGACATGGCCGCAATGCCCGCATAATATCGGCGCGTCCCTTGGTGGAACTGGAAGAGGCTCCGCGGGTCGGAGAGAGGAGTCACGTCATGATTGGCGGAGGCCCATGTGTGGGGGCGGCCTTTTCGGTACATCGTTGAAAATATAAACCTGTGTGAGTGTCCGTTGATTAGCGGAGTTCGGAGAGATCGTCGGTGGTGTAAGCGTGTCTCCCGCTCGAATACAGCAACAGTACTCACTAGTACTACCCTACTACTCGGCTCCGGAGCCACGGTCCCTCGGTGCTACTCTCTCGTCTCGCTGTTCTGCGTTCAACTCGTCTCATTCGTCCCGCAGTAACCAGTATCCAGTTAGCTATTGAGCCTCTGTCTGTACCGGTCGCGCACTCTTCGTTAACTTCGCTTGAAACTAATAAAAATTAATCGTAACCGCCAACAATTGATCGCAATTGGTTCAGATTCCATTACGCGCCACCCGCGACAATCGCCAAGGCGCGACCCTCTCTACTTTTTTGCATAATTGTGCGTCACACCAAAATACAACCGCCACTAATCATTCCTTACCGGGCAAATCGTTGTATCGACATTTTATTGATCAGTGGTGATTGGGTATTTGGTGAAGAAGAGAGAGAGAGAGGAAGAGGAAGAGTGAGAAAGGGACAGAGTCCAAAAGTGAGTAAAGAGATCGTTGAGCGAGAGACGAACGAGCTAAAGTATGGACGGTGGTCCTTTCGACGACCCGATCTTCTCTGACTTTGGTGGTCGAAGCGGTACAGGTGTACACAGCATTCAAGTGATGCTGGGTTTGCACGGAGGACATCACGCAGCTGAATTAATGCCGTCGGGCGGCCATCTGCACAAGCTAGACTCATCCAACAGTCCTCCTCATCACCAAGCCACCCATCATCATCTGCAACAGCAGCAACAACAACAGCAACAGCAACAACAAAAAGAATTAAAGGAACTCGAACTTGCCGGGATGTACGCCCCACTGGCACAAGCGCAGGATGTGACGACATCCACCTCTACGACATCAGCCCCTACTTCTACCACTCTTCAGCAAGGATTGCAACTCGGAAATGCTCTCAAACGAAAAGCGGATGATCCAATGAATTCCTTAGCACCAGGTAAACTTTGTTTTTTTTTCACCGAAATAGAAAATAATCGAGTAGAGAATGACAAAAAATAAATTTTTAATATTTCAATATATAGTAAGCGCTGAAGTACAGCCGACTAAGAAGGATTCCAAAAAAAAGACGGACAACAATGGAATAAAAAAGAAAAAAACGAGGTACGTGTATGATATGACAACAAGATTGATTTGATACAATAAATTGATTTTATCTTTTTGCATGTGGAAAGCAAAGGACTGGTTATTCAGATTTTTTTATGTAATATTGTGAATAAATTAGTTTATTATAATTATATCTAATTTAAAAAAGGTCAAGGGAGAGCAATTGGGAATGATACAAAGACAGTTAAATATTTTTAATAGGGTGAAACAATTTGAATTTGTATTTTTTTAACGATACCCCTATCATACCGCATGTCTTCTTTTTTACGCTTGAAATCAAACGCAAGTGTTCCGATAAAAAAAGAACGCGTTCACTTTTTCTCTTCGACATATGGTCCTCAGAGTCTTCGCATTTTGATCATTCTGCAATAAAATTCAGTGAAAACTTTGTTTAGTGAGTGTACAAATGTAAATTTTCAGGACAACATTTACGGCGTATCAGCTGGAAGAATTGGAAAGGGCCTTCGAGCGTGCTCCATATCCGGATGTTTTTGCCCGGGAAGAACTTGCCATGAAGTTGGCGCTTTCCGAATCCCGAGTGCAAGTATGGTTTCAAAATCGTCGAGCAAAGTGGCGAAAGAGAGAGCCACCCCGTAAAACTGCCGGTTATATGGCTACCGGATCAGCAAGCCCTGGCCTGTCAGGTATTAAACATCTTTTTTGTTTCAAAGTTAAAATGCATTTGGGAAAATATAAAAATAAATGGAAATTACAAGATTTCAGCAGTTTGATAGAAAAAATCGAAAAAAGTAAAAAGGGTTGCTCCAAATTTCAGGTTCGTTCACGTCGTTGAACAATACTTTGAATCCATTTGCATCACCAACAACGGCAGCTGCGCCTCCTGATGCTTGGGCGTACTCGCCGGCATACGATCTAGCGCCGCATCTGAACCTGTTGAGTCCATCCAATTCGCCTTACTCTACGTCTTTCGGGGGGCCAAGCAATAATGGATCCGCTTATTCCTACGCAACTATGCTACCGCAGCACGACGCATCACTGTTCTCCGCACCGTCCGGCAATACGATGCGTGTTCACCAGGACTACATGAACGCCAGTAACAGTCCTCCTCCTCCAATGACGAGAGCGGATTACCAAAACATGGTGAGCACGCATTCACCCCCCACTCATCTAGGCAGCGCCATGCCGGAGGACGAGCATCAACAAAACAAACAACTCGAGTACGTGAGTGGGCTCAGCCCTGCCGACAAGTATCAACACGAACAGTCGGATTATGCACAGCAGCAACAGCAACAACAACAGCAAGATCAGAAGCAAGACTATGGAATTCCTTCACCACCTGGACGACAAAATCTGAAGGATCAAGTTATGGTTAAAACCGAACCTAATACTCAACAAAGCTACGTACAATTACCTCCTTTTTTGAATTGACTCGATATCTCCGTCCAAAAATTTGTACTTTCCTAGACGATGGGGATTAATTGTCTATATAATTCTCTGTTGCAGTAAATACGTACATTGTAGAATACTCTTTTCATTTCACGTTCAAATAACAAGTAATCGAAATTAAATTACTGGATATTCTCTTCGTCTACCTAAATTATTTAAAAACGTGACATTAATTCTTTCTCAACTGTACAATTTTTTCTTCCTATCATATCAGCATTGTACATGTTATAATGATGTGATTTTCTATCGAATATTATTAGGTAAGCGCTATACCACCACAATATCACCCACATTTGTGTTTTGCTTGTGTAAATTAGTAAGTATGTAATGATAACTCAAATTGTGTTTGGCTTTGTTATTATGCAATAATGATATTAATAACATTAGTGATAATTTTAATGACGTACGTATTTTAAATGTAGTATATTGTTTCATTCCTCTATTGTTTATATGGATAAAATATTCCAATAAATTTTATTCTATGAATAGAATGAGTAGAATTCTAATAATATTGTTTTAAACAGTAATAGATACTTAATAAAAAGTAAATTATCTTAAATATTTCGATGACGAATGTGTATGTTTTAAATCTTGATTATTAATATTTTGCATGAGTTTCATTATAATATTGTAATACTCTTGTATATATTAGGTACGTGATAGCTCATGAAAAGCTCTTATTGTTATTTACTATAGGAATTAAATAATAAAGGGAAGAAGAAAATTAAAAGAGGGTTTTGTCTTGTACAAGTTTCTTGCGAGGAATATCGATAATAATGTAAGATATTTTTGTTGCTTGAATTGTACTATAATTTGCTTTTATTTACTCGATAAGCTGTATATACACAAAGAATCATAATATTATAATTAATTTTTAAACATATAGTATCAAGACTAAATTCTCATCAATGCTCCAAAAACGTTCACTTAATGTACAATATATTGCAAAATTAAAAAAAATGTCTAAAATTGAGACAGGTTCATCGAGAGAATATAAGAATCTTCAAATAAATTTTTTACTACAAAGAAATAATTTTTGATATAAGACTTTTTTGTGCAGCTTCATAAAAATCAAAGTATACTTTATATTTTCTGTAAGAGAAATTATTATATTGCTAATAATACGCAGAATAGTCTGTAAAAACATAAGTAGAGTGAACGCTCGTATAGATTTAAATAAAATGTATTAGAATTGATGTGAATAATTTCTATAGAGCATTCCAGTGCCTTTTTAAATATTTACTGTATGCTGTCTATTCTATAGATACTCTTTACAATTCAACGTTATTTTTTTCTAAATATGACATATTTAATAATAAAGGTTTTATTGAAAATAAAAATCCCTTTTTTTAAATAGACCCTACAAATTATGAAAATAATCAAATTTCAGCTAATTTGAGATCTTTGTATGATTATGCATGTACTACGCGGGAACATTTACTTTTCCACGAAAAATTATTCTCTGGACCAATCTCTTTGAAATTGCATGAGAATACTCTAGAGATAGTACAGACTCATGGCCGATCTTGAAAAGTTTAAGATTCCACCTATTTTTTTATTATTCGGGTATACTAATTATTACGATATGTTAAGTTAATTATAGTTAATTTGTACATTTGAATATGGCGCTGAAACGAACTGACTAGCGTGGTGATGTACTGACCAATCAAGGGGCACCAATAGATGGCGTGTTACAGAGGTCTACGTGTGGTTGGCGCCATTACTATGTGAGCAGTGTTGAGGAGAAAGATATGTACGACAAGAGTATCGCTTGTAATCAAGTAAAAGAAGTAGAGATTAGGAGATTGTCCGGTTGATTGTGGTAAAGAAATAAAGATAATTTTGAAAATCACAGTTAGTTGCATTTGCAGTGCAATCTGTTTCTAGTAAAACCTATCACGATAAAATGTACTCAAATGAGATCTCGGAGATGCACATCCCAGCATCGTTCTCGACACAGCTTCTTATTTCTATTGCAATTTCTCAGCATGGATAAGATAGAGGGAAAGTTAATACAACAATTGGAATAATTTTTTATCAATTTTTATTTTACATATTATGTATTGCAATTATGTTTAATTCTTATTTATTTATCCATGTGATATTTTGTAAACGTTTGGCTTGATATTTGTGTGAGTTTACTTTTTAATTTTGTATAGGGTTAAATAAGTTCGCGGGTTTTTTTTTAAATCTTTCCGTTATGGCTGCGTGCGCAGATACATTGTTGTTCCTTGTTTCACTTATTATTCATTAGTTGAGTTCGGAATTAAACTCTTTTCACTCCGACGGAGCTTTCCCTAGAATTCCCTATTCACTCCGTCTAGTAATTCTGTGTCCGGGAGCAAGTTAGAGAGTGAATAGGGAATATGGAAGAGCTGTGATAGCTAATTGCTATTCTATCCCCACTTTTAAAAGGAAAATAGGGGTAAGGATAAATAAGAAATATTAGCACTAATTGGGAGCTCCGTCTGCCTAGTTTAAGCGGGAAAGAAGCAAAATTGACAAATGTTGGTTTCATTATTTTGGAATTAAATTTCAAACGTTTGTTTATATAAATCTAAGGGCCTGATAAAGTAAGTGAAATAAAATTTAAAATAATACAATATCGTGTATAGTTAAAAAATTAATCTTTTATTTCTTTTTAACAGTTGTTATGAATAATGAATTTAGTTCGTGTAGACTCTACCAATTTTAATTTAATTTATTTTGATAAAATAAAAATGGATGTCCTACTGCAAGAAAAAAGTAGTGAGTAGTTTATAAAATTATATTAATATATGGAGGGATAAAGTTGCTACTGGAATTTTTCATTTTTGCTGTACTACTAAATTATTGCAATTAATTGAAAGAAGACAGTTATCAAAATAAATTAAATTAAAATTGGTAGAGTCTACACGAACTATATTCATTATTCATAACAACTGTTAAAAAGAAATAAAAGATTAATTTTTTAACTATACACGATATTGTATTATTTTAAATTTTATTTCACTTACTTTATCAGGCCCTTAGATTTATATAAACAAACGTTTGAAATTTAATTCCAAAATAATGAAACCAACATTTGTCAATTTTGCTTCTTTCCCGCTTAAACTAGTCAGACGGAGCTCCCAATTAGTGCCAATATTTCTTATTTATCCTTACCCCTATTTTCCTTTTAGAAGTGGGGATAGAATAGCAATTAGCTATCACAGCTCTTCCATATTCCCTATTCACTCTCTAACTTGCTCCCGGACACAGAATTACTAGACGGAGTGAATAGGGAATTCTAGGGAAAGCTCCGTCGGAGTGAAAAGAGTTTAATTCCGAACTCAACTATTTTATGTAGTTACAGTTTCGGCCATTAATCTTGCGTCAGGCGAGGGGAAGTAGAAATTAGAGGGGTGAAGGGATATCTAGGGAGTTTGTCCGTAGCTGTCAAATGGCGCGATTAACCCTTAATTTTGGATTGTAAACAAAAGTAATGTTTTCGGAAAACGATTGCGGAAAAGAAGGAAGAATTTTAATACATAACAGAGAAGAAGAAATATATCAGATGAGTATAAATTAATAAAAAAAATGAAAATTATTGTGAATTTTTAAGAAAATATACTTTGTGGTTTTTTTATTTTTGTTACAGGTGAAATCCTGTTATGATGGCTTTCTATTAAGGAAAAAAGTTCTTATAAACAAATAAGTGCAAAAGCATTAAGATATGAAGCATTTCTTTGTGGCCCAGTCATTTCGATAATTGTGACTTAATGTTATAATAGTGAATGTGTAAGCGATTAGTGTATATACAACAAACTCTTATTGTAAATTTAATAATCTTGTATGACAGTTTTAATTGCTATTATTTTAAATTAAAGCTAGTTTAATTAACATATTATTTTTATTTCATCCCTTTCTCAAAATTCTAAACACACATGGTAATTACCTATTCTTGTAGTAGTCATATATTCGTTAAAATACTTACAAAATTACAACTGTTTTATATTTGTAAAGCATAGCTTTTTGTTGCAATGATTTTTATTATTCAATGTGAGAAAAATTGCATTGGGTTTAGGTAAATGTCTTATTTATCCGCCACATCCTTCCATATCTTATGCGACATTTATTTGGCTCTGTTACACTATTTTCTTCTAGTCTACAACATATAACATTAATTTTTTATTCATTTATACATACACACAGATCTGACAATACTACTCCTGAGTTCATCTTGTTTTCAGCTTCAAATAGTTTTCCAACTACACGCATGGATATCCATTTTGAATATAGAATACTTATTTCATTTCATCTATTATGATATTGTTAAGATTGATAGAAAGATATCAATTCTTTGCAAATGATATTTTATATATCTAGTAACTGGATTAATTAAGGTTTTAGAACAGATAAATTTCACAAACAAATAGGACTAACAAAATATGTATTATATATTGAGGAAGGATATCCAAATGTGAATTATTTGAAGCTAAAAGCAAGATGATTTCAGCAGTATACTTAAATGTACTGGAGAACAACATCCTCTCAAATATAAATCCTATGGAAGAGATGCCAAACATTATAAGTAAAATAATTCAAGTGTTCATTCTTCAAATTTAATAGAACAATGGTTTACCAATCATCTTGACATTTATAAGATTAATTATTCAATAGAATAGCCATATCTGAGTGTATATAAAAATAGCAAAAAAATATTGGTATATTTTGAAAACTAAAAGAAAGAACTAACAAGGCAAATAAATATTACATAAGATATGGAAGGATGTGGCGGATCAATAAGACATTTGCCTAAACCCAATGCAATTTGTCTCACATTGAATAATAAAAATCATTGCAACAAACAGCTATGCTTTACAAATATAAACAGCTGTAATTCTGTAAGTAATTTAACGAATATATGACTACTACAAGAATAGGTAATTACCATGTGTGTTTAGAATTTTGTGAAAGGGATGAAATAAAAATAATATGTTAATTAAACTAGCTTTAATTTAAAATAATAGCAATTAAAACATTGTCATACAAGATTATTAAATTTACAATAAGAGTTTGTTGTATATACACTAATCGCTTACACATTCACTATCATAACATTAAGTCACAATTATCGAAATGACTGGGCCACACAGAAATACTTCATATCTTAATGCTTTTGCACTTATTTGTTTATAAGAACTTTTTTCCTTAATAGAAAGCCATCATAACAGGATTTCACCTGTAACAAAAATAAAATAGCCACAAAGTATATTTTCTTAAAAATTCACAATAATTTTCATTTTTTTTATTAATTTATACTCATTTGATATATTTCTTCTTCTCTGTTATGTATTAAAATTCTTCCTTCTTTTCCGCAATCGTTTTCCGAAAATATTACTTTTGTTTACAATCCATAATTGAGGGTTAATCGCGCCATTTGACAGCTACGGACAAACTCCCTAGATATCCCTTCACCCCTTTAATTTCTACTTCCCCTCGCCTGACGCAAGATTAATGGCCGAAACTGTACCAGAGATGAAACGGGAGATTGCTCATGCGAGGTCCCGAGGCAATCCCTACCGGTAGGCGGCGCTGGTGTTGGCAAACGCGTGTCTCAGGTCCATACTGAAAAGCCCGGTTAGTTCCTCCAAAAAATCTCATAGTTCCTAGGTGGCGCTGCAATCACGGCCCCACTTCTTAACACGGCAGTGTCACCCCCCTGCAGCCGGTGCAGCCCCTGCTCCGATGTACATACCTAAGTCCTAACGATGTGAGTGTGGTTATGTGGCTATCGGTGAAATTTTGTCATGCTTTATTTAAATAATTAAAAGCTTAATAATAAGCATTGACATTTAAGTTAGTCTCGTTATTTCATTTTTAGCATAAAAATTAAACGTTAATCAAATGTCACTTCGTGGTAAGAACTTTTATGTAAAGGGCTATACGATCCTTATTTTAATATAACCTATATAAATATTTTATAGCCGACACACACGTTGACATAAAACTTGATAGTTAATGCCCATGGTTAATGCATAAAACATGTTTTCTTCTACATTACTGAAAAATATTTCATTTCGACGACCACACATTATTCGTTCATTTATCAATAAAAGAACATCTAATAATTTAAGCAACCTACTCAGCAATACAAATGAAGCTGTAGAAGCGAAAATAGTATTTGACACAGAATTTTTAAATAATTATGGCGAATACTATGGATTGCAAAAAGTAAGTAAATTAAACTTGCTGAATATTATCGTAGTTCTTTTAAGTGAATATGTCAAATATCAACATCAAAAAAATATAATCTGACAGTATCCTTTTTTCTTTACAGAAATATAATATTAAGTTTAATAAAGAGAACTATACAAAATTTGTTAAGCTTTCGACCAAAGAAATTGAGCAACGATGTTGTTTACTTCAGGAATTAGGAGTAAACGAACTGAAATTTGATATTATTTATAAGTAATAATTATAAAATTATTATATTTATTAAATATTTAATAGTATCTAAAATAATTAGCGAGTTAGTAATAATTACATACAGGTTACAGATATTGATTTTTTTATTAGTTTAAGCCTTTCCAATTATTTATAATAGAATCAGAGTTAATTGATATTTCATGGTATCATTAAGACATCCAACCTTAATCCATTTTAAACTTCATTTTCAGCATTGAGAAATACATGAGTCTACCTTTAATTGAATTTCATAAATCATGTGATGTTCCGACTACCCACGATATAGCAAATAATTTGCTTCAGTCCCTTGGATATAGTACTGATGTAATACAAATGTCTTGTGAAGCCTCAGTCAAGGATATATATGAACAGTGTAAAAATCAGTTATTATTGGATACCATAGGACATATTACTACAACTAAAAAACGATACATATCTAAATACAGAAGTTTAAAAAAGTTGAAATACCTTATAGAATTCTTAACTAAAGAATTAAATATGTCTCCAGAAATAGTAAGTTTTTCATTTTGAAATTTGTTAAGCCTTTCTTTAAAACTGCTATATCCAGTAAATAATTACTCAAATATAACATTTTTTTCTTCAGATTAAAAGTAATGCAGCTGTTTTGGATTGTGAAATTAATACTGTTACTAGAAATTTGCATCATTTAAAAGAAATAAGAATAGGGAATAAGTCTTGGTCTGAAATAGTTGCAATTAAACCTATATTACTTATAGTAAAATGGGATGAAGTGGTTAAACTGTTAAGAAGTATGAGAATGTACAATATTTCAGATGAAACTATATTTAAATTTTTATTTGTTTTTATTATGATAAGTGATGTAAAATTTAATAATATTATGAATGAAATTTTGGAAGATGAATTATTACATTTTTGGATAAATCATCCAAGATTTCTCTCTATTATTTTAAGATTCAATGTGGTAAAGCAGCGTTTAAATAAAATAAGACACTTTGAGTGTGTTAAATATTGTCACTTACAGTTTTTATTAGGAAGTGATAAGAATTTTACAAGGTAAATTATATTCATATATCTATTATTGTTAAAATGAAAAAAAAGACTTTCATTATTTTGCAGTAAACATGTTGAATAAAATTAATAATCTTTTACAGGTTTTTGACATCAGATTTCCATTATATTTTTATAGGAAATGCTATAAAGTATGCAATAATAAAAGAATTTGGCAAGGACAAATTCTCTCTGGTAAAAGAAATTAAGCGTCACCCTTCTTGGCAGCAAGTGTCTGTATATCAAATAAACCATTCTATACAAAATTTGAAGCAGCTATTCTCATTAAAAGATATTGAAAAACAAATCCATATTATTCTTTATCCATGGTAAGCAGGTATTATTACAACTTAATGTATATTAACTACTTATTAAATAACTAATTAATTTTAGGAAACAAATACAAGACACGCTTTTAATAGCTGCAAAAGAATGTTCAATGAAAGGATTACATTATACTCCTTCACAATATTTAGCTTTATGTGTATATTTTATAGAAAAAGAAAATCATTTTAGTGGAATTGGTGTCTGGCCTAAAGAACAAATTAAGAGGAGTTTTAAGGAGAAGATAGAGCCCACTATAGCAGAAGATTTAAAAAACTTTCAAAATTATATTGATAAAAAATTTGAAACACGAGATTTTAGCTAGTGGTCTAGTGATAAAACTCTATAGTTTAAATTAGCTAAACTGTAAATATGTAAATAGGAAGCTAATGAGAGCTGCTATACAAAATTTAATTAAATACAAGAAAATTTACCGTTTTAAACTCTCTTTTTCTCTTAGGCAATAAGATATAATAAATTAAAAAGCTAATACTAAGATAACAACAATATAGAAAGTAGAAACTCTACTTTGCAAATAAAAGTATTACATTAATTCTTGTAAAAAGTACAAATATTCGCTGAAAAAAAATTGTTGAATATCAAACTAAATAAAATACAACCTAATTAAATGTGTGAAGCCCATATTATCTATAAAATAAAAAAATATATAAATATATAGCATTCACATAAAATTAAAATTAACCAAATTAAAATGTCATATTAGACGTTGCATGTTAAGAAAGCGCTTACTTCGATCGATTACTACTTTAAACATGATTTTCTGTAACAAAAATATATTTTCTTTCAAATACACACACATACACACATGGACAATGGGTATTTTTATACCTGTTCCCAAATTTTAAAATGTAAAAATCCACGCTCCCCACTTTGGCAACTCGCCGCCAGATGGCCGTTTCAGTCGCGAGTGTTTCTCGCTAGTTAAATTTTGCGCGAGAAGTATTTAAGCTTGCGAGCCGCGCCAGACTTCGCTCTCTCGACTTTGTCGAGAACTCGAGACTCGAGGTAGGGAGCAGGGACTAGTGCCCTGTTTCCTTTTTGGAGTGCACTAGCACTGTCTTTACCTTTCGATTACGGTACCCGGTTCCTTTAAATTCTATAATAACCCATCTACGTATTTCCGCTTTGGATGCGTAGTCTTATTCCTATCCTTTTTTCCCTTCCCGTTAGGAGTATAGGGCGAGGGCCGAGGACCTTGGTGGGGGGTTAAGGTTTTCCATTTTGCCGTCGGTACTCGGTACTGAACGTAAAACTATTTTTCCTTTTCAGTGTATGTGCTGCCAGTGCCAGCTACTGATTACAAACTCAGTGCCCTCAGTGGTGAATACCAGTGAATACTCGGTCCCGCAGACTCCAATTAAAAGGTGGATCGTCTGGTGTACCGAAAATAAGGTTAATGCCAGAGCACCAGAGGATAGTCAGTTGGCAAGATTTTTAGCTCATTTATTCTTAGAAAAGGGGTTGGCATTTAGTACTATTTTACTACATAAATCAGCCATACTGACATACTGTTCAGGAGAGAAAGGAATAACGAAATCAATAGGTTTCTTATCTTCACGAGTTTTAAAGTCGATAGGATTGGCAAAACCAAAGGAGATTAGCTCCGAGGTCTGGGACACGGAAAGACTTGTGGAGTGGTTGAAGAAGGGCACAGAGAGATTAACGTTATTCGAACTATCAAGAAGGACGGCAACTTTACTGCTACTGCTTTCAGAAAGAAGAGTGCACGACTTGACCCTGTTGAAAATTTCAAGGAGATTCTTAGTTTATACAGGAACTGAAATAATTCTGTGGCCAGAGTTTGGATCAAAGACAGACCGGGTTTCTTTCAGACAGGATGGAAACTAACAAGGAACACAAACGTGTGGCTGTGCCCAATCACCATGATCAGGGCAATGCTTAAGAAATCAGAATTAAGAAGAAGAGACGGGAACACAGACTCCTTATTTATTACATTGGCTGGAGGTTTGAAACCTGCATCATCCACAATGATTGGAAATTGGATTCGTTCAGTACTGAAGGACGCAGATATTAACGCATCTCCGGGCACTTGCAGAGCAGCAGTAGCATCAAGAGGCTGGTTAGACAATCTACCTGTTGAAGAGATTTTGAGAAGAGGAAATTGGAGGAGGGCTGATACATTTAGAAGACATTATTATAAAGAGGTTTTAGTTCCTACTAGAAAGGAGACAAGTAATTTTCAGCCTATCTAGGATTAAGAGTTATTGTAAGCACCAAATACGACTGTGATAAAAATTTTATTTTAAAAAGGTGTTATTTAAGAAGATGTAAGAGTTTTTATTTTGTCATAGAGGAGTTGATTATTTTTCAAAGAAAATTAAAGTTTATTCGTCACATAGCATTGAGTCTTAAAAAAAAAAAAAATAAAAAAAAAAAAAGGGGGGAGGTCACCAGTAGAAAACAAACAACATCTCATAAGGGATGCCGTGTATCGGCCGATAGCATATAATGCAGGTGTTTTGAATTCCATCAAAACACGTATTATATGCGGAAGCCGATACACGGCATCCCGGTAAGGGTCTTACTGGATGAGAATCTATGGCCGGTATTCATAGTCGTTGCTTATATTTAAGTCTGACTTAAAGTATCGATTGTCCTTTTTCACCTAACAGTAATAGAAAAAGATAACCTATGCTTAAGTCGGTCTTAAATATAAGTAACGACTATGAATACCGGCCTATGAGAGAGAGTGCGAAGAACCTCACAGTCTTTGCACCAACGCGGTGACCACGTGACTCTTCCGAACCAATCAATGAAGTGGAGGGGAGGACTAGAGGAGTTTAAGGTTTGTCATAAAGGCGAGTATTCAATAGCGTCTCATAAGGGATGCCGTGTACCGGCTTCCGCATATAATACGTGTTTTGATGGAATTCAAAACACCTGCATTTCTGAAATTATTGATATTAGTATCAAAATATATCAAAGCCAGCATTATCGATACGGAGACAAATCGATCCCAAAATATCGATATTACTAATATTGCTAGCGTAGTTGTCAAACGTGATGACCCAGCTTGATATTTTTAAAAAAATGATAAAAAATAACACCAATTAATAATAATAGAAGACAATGGAATCTTACTATTATAAATAAGTATAATTTAATACAATAATAAATTATATATATCAAAGGAAAAAAATAAATACTTGATGGCGAATTATATTTACAGGTTAAATTAATTTAAAGATATAAGGTAATAAAATCATATAAGGTTCTATTGTTCTGGACAAGGATGGGATGTTATTTTTGGTGCGATGGATGAGCCTTCATCATATAACTGCAGCTGAGACGACAATTTTAATCAGTATTGTATAAGGGAATTAAGAAAGTATATATTCATTTTCATTTATACATTGACTTTTGTGATCTTTTATTTATAACAAATACTTTTATTTAATTTTTGAAACTTTCATCAAATTCATGCAGTGATATTATTATAATGAGATAATTTATAGTTTAGAGAATTACTTTATTACCTATTATTCGGTTAGTAAATATTATCCAGTTTTTATTATAATAACTTAATATATTTTGCACACAAATATACATATGAAAGCAGTCATTTTTCTTATCACATATATGGCATATTAGTATTGCAGGAAACTTATTATAATTTGCTAAAGAAATAAAATATACTTATAAAATCACTATTATCTTATATTATTTGTGGAATAGGGTATTAGGAAATTTGGTATGCATACTTTTATAGAGGGTAGTATATATTATTTGGATCGAGGTATAAATATTGTTCAAAAAGTGAAGCTGAAAAAAATAAAGAAAAAGTTTATTAAGTTTAAAATATAAGAAAAAATTATGTAATCTGTATAATTTTAAAAACAATTCATTAAAGTAAATATATTTAATTATAATTACCTAATATTTTGTACAGTGTGATTGTTTTTAAAACTTGCTTTACAGCAAAGCAATCATAGAAAAAATGGCACCGTTAACTTTTCTCAGTTTAATCTCATTCTAAACTTATAAAAAAATTTTGATATTAGCGCTTCAGTATCGATACACCTAAATATTGTCACTAGAAATATCGGTATAAAATATCGAACAATTTCATAAAAATATCGATATTACGATATATTGATACAATATCAGCATCTCTAGTTGGCATCATAATTTCAACGACGGCATCACCCACCGGTGAGGTGGTGGTGGAGGCGGCGGCGTGGAGTGATGCCGTCGGTGAAACCGGAGCAGCAGCGCCAGAAACATTTTCATTATCCATCTAAGAGGAAAGATAACATTTTTTAATTTATTTTTCAAAAAGAGAGAGAAAGAGAGTGAAACAAAGAGAGAGAGAGAGACAAAGAGAGAGAGAGAGAGAGCCAAAGAGAATAAATTTTTATACTAAATCTATATTTATTAATTATTATTAAAAGACACGATAGTATCTCCATGACAAGTACATAAAAGTAGAAAAGTCATGCCTATACAGCCGTCGAGGCATTAATCTCTTATACAGCTAATTTGGGCATCCCAATTTTCAAACCGATTTTTCTCGACGAATAATCTACTGCCATTATTTAAGTGAAGCTTTTTTTAAAATGGTTTTAAAAAAGCTTTCATTTGCACCTAAAAACATATTACCGGTGAGAATTCACCTTCACTATGACATCGAACGCCTTGTTTCTATTTTTCGATTGTCATGCTTCTTTGCTATTAGGAAAATGCTTCTTCCTCATTTCTTTCTATTTCTGCACCTGTTTTTAAGAATTCATTAACGCGTTTTGGTCTGTTTCTCGATGTATTTCATCTTATTCAGTTATGCTTTAAAGTAGTAATTAGTAATTCATGCTTGTTCGTAGAGATGGCGCTGCTTGTCGGTTACCGACAAGGCATTCGATGTCATGATAAAGGTGAGTTCTCACCGGTGATATAAACAGTACAGTATTATGCTACCGTATACTGTTCGAACGTCAGTAGAAAACGGAAAAGAAAAAGAATAAAGTTCTAACTATTATTAACGATAGAAGCACTATCGTTAATAACTAATAAATCATATCACTATTCGAAAAGAAAAAGAGAGGTTGGTTAGATGAAAAGAATATTGCTAACTATCATTGTGCGAAACAATGTCCCAAGTTGGCTCCGAACCTGTGGTCAGAAGGGAAGGTCTTATTCTAGAATAAAGTATTCAAAGCCAAGATAAGAGATAAAAGTAGTTTTTATTTGAATAAATAAAATGTACAAAATTTTACAATATATTTACAAAAGAACCGCTAGACTAATGATCGACTTTCTAGGGAATTTTCTCTCGTCAACTTCTAGGGAATTTCGGTCTACGAAGATTCCCTAGAACCCCAGAAAACAGAATTCCCAGAAAGGAACGCGGACTAAGAAGCTCCCGGACTGGGCAATTTTCCCTGGAGTATTCCCCACTATTCCCCAGTAAAATCCCCAGCTACGGGAGGAAGCGAAATAGGAGAAGTGTTTTTAGGGAAGGGGAAGTCCCCTTACCCCTCGGCCTACTTCTCCTAGAGCTATAGTGGCCAGTGAAGCCAGATCGTGGACGGACTTTCGTCCCCACCACGCCTTCTGCTGCGCACGCAGCTCTCACACAAAGAAAGCAGCTGCTAGGTCCGTGAGATGCTTCACCAGCCGTTGCACGCACACTCTTCCACCGGGACATACGTGTATCGGTCTTCCCCGACAAGCTTCGGTAGATCTCGGGAGCGAGAAGGAACGATGTCGAATCTCGGACCTCTCTCTTTCTTTATACTATGTTTACCAAACGCGACTCGCAAAGCAAAACAAAATCCTTTTCCTAATGCTTCGGTATAAAATTACCGAAGGTCCCAGCCCGAAATTCAAACTTTCCTAAATTAGTTTTAATTATTATAAAATGCTATATGCAGCCATTAACTTATTAGATTTAATAATAAATACATAAAATGCGTTCTTACAATGTAAAATGGGTTGAGGTATAAGAAACTCAATGTTTATGTACTAATCTGTTAACAAATGCATTTTTATATTTATTATTGAGTCCAATAAGTTAATAGTTATTAAAAAAAAAACTCCCCGTAATGCAAAAAAATGGAAAAAAAAAAATCTCTGCCAGGAATCGAACCCGAGCCCACCGCGTGACAATCTGCCATCCTACCGCCTGCGCCACGAAACTCACTTATCGTTGAAAGGGTAAAATAGCCTTTTCTCGACTAACTCCAATTCTTTTATTAATTCGTCATAAACGATAAAGAATTAGCTGAAATAATAAGAACATTTATTTATACAGTATTATTACATATGACCTATTTTTTTTTAATTTGAAGCACACATTTTACATGAAGATACGATAGTTTAAGGGTAGTATCCATGCAGTACTTTAAATACAAAAACTGTATTCATATGTTCCTCTGTCATAAATTATTCTATTACACGTAACATATAATATTGCTTACTTTATTCGTGATCGATTTATTTCTGTACAGTTGATGCACCGAAATTCGGCAGATTGATCTTTAAAAGTAAACACGGTCGACAGACCGAGTAAAGGCGAGCAGTCAAAACAATGCGTTTTTATGACTAGGAAACTACATGCCTTATTAACAGGTGATCAAAACGTCTGCTTTAAAGGTACGAAATAAAACAGACACAATATATGTTACGCAACAAATAGCTAAGACACCGTGTGCGAGAGAGAGCGTGCGATGAATATAGTGCGGGAAAATGATAGCATTATAAATATTGTTTGGCATCGTATAGAAACACTAAGGCCCGGTGTCACAAGCCTTGATTAACTTAAGTTGTTGATTAAGAAGTGCTGACAATCGCTACAAAATTAAAATAAGATACACCGAGACATCAGTTTAAGTTGTCGGTACTGAGGTGTGAATTGTTAGAGAGTGGTTGGAACGAAGGAATACTGTGGAATATTGGAACAGTTAGGAGAAGGAAAAAGTAAATTGCAACAATTTAAATATAAATTTAATATTGAATTGCATGATATAAAGGTAAGCTTAGTTGTAAATATAAATTGAATTTTTTAAATAATAAACATTATATATATTTGCATTAAATTTATTTTTATCAAGAGTATTGAATTTTTACAAATTTTTATATTTTATAATATAAATGATAACTTAAAGAACATAGATAAACAAGAAAAAATTTGTGGAGTATATTTACAAGTAAATTTGAAGAAACATTTCGCACAATTATAATGTCAATTAAATACATGATATATATTTATTTGGCTACACAGTGTATTTTATGACGAAGTTTTTTTTGAAAAATATGATTCTCCACGACAAATTAATTTTTGTATATGACATTTAACAAGCAGAAGAAACATTAAGTAGTAATTTTGATATTGCTTCTTTTTATTGATACTTATTAATTTTGAAGATTATCATGAACAACAGTCTGACAGAGTTTATTTTGGAATGGATGGAAGATGAAGAAGAGGAAGATGAACAAGTGAACTTATATATTCAAGCTCAAAAAGAAGAAACACGAACTTTTAGACAACAAAAGAATTGGTTTGATATATTAAATAATGATGATTTTAGAGAAAGATTTCGTCTTACCAAAAATGAATTTATAATGGTTCTAAGAAAAATATATGGAGGTTTAATATACCAAAATGGAACAAGGTTAGTTTAATCCAATATTTTTGTTTTTAATTATACTATTATAGCTAGACTTTCAAAGTAAAACTTGTATGATGTAAAGGATGACAGATAATAATGTCATTAATTCATTGTGTAAATTAGTTTAAAGTTTACTTGAAATTTACCCTGAATAAATTTTCAAATATCTTATAGTTCATTCTGGAATAAAATATATTTTCTTTAATTTAATTTATTGTACTAATGCAATAGTCTATAATAAAATTATCTATAGCCAACAACCTCAATTTGAAAGATGTTTACTAAAATGTTCTTCTTACAAAATAAAGCTACACATAATTTTTTAAAGCAAGATTATTTATACCCTATTTTATTGCAGATCAACTAATATATTACCCATTAATCAATTACTTGCCTGCTTACGCTTTTATGCTACTGGATGTTATATGGTAACTTGTGCAGATTTTTGCGGCTTCAGTAAAAAATCTGCTCAGAGAATAATACACAGAGTTTCTCCACTTATTGCAAATATGCATTCTGAATTTATAAAATTCCCCGTAAATAATGATGAAATTTTGGGGATGCAGCAAGGAAATTTCCAAAAATCAGGATTTATAAGGGTTATAGGCGCTATTGATTGTACACATGTAAAAATTGAATCATATGGTAAGATGCATTTGTCAAATATTTTGTTCCAAAAAAAAAGTTGAGATTTTCTATCATTAACCAATGTTAATGAAACAGGTGGGGATGATTCTGAACTGTACCGAAACAGGAAAAGTATTTTTTCAATAAATGTACAGGTCATTGCAAACTCTAAATTAGAAATAATAGATTTTGTAGCACGTTGGCCTGGATCAGCACACGATTCGACTATATTTAATCACTCTACAATAAAAGCGCGATTTGAAGCTGGACAATTTGGGAACGCTCTATTGCTAGGAGATGCTGGTTACCCAAACTTACCGTACTTGATGACACCTTTGCAAAATCCTGTAACGCATGCTGAAAATTTATACAATGAATCACAAATTAGAACTCGTTCTATGGTAGAGCGTTGTTTTGGAACTTGGAAAAGAAGTTTTCCTGTTTTATCTATCGGAACACGTTTTAAAACAGTGCAAAGAACTCTTGCAGTTATAGGAGCTACAGCTGTTTTACATAATATATTAAGACATACATTAGATGTTGAAGATTTTGATCCTAATTTATATAATGCCATAATACAAGAACAAGGAAATGAATTTCTGCATAACGATGAAAGAAGATATTTAATAGATCACTATTTTCAAAATATTTAATGTTTTGCTTTAAGGAAATCCGAGGAGTTTGCTTTTAGACGTTAGTAAATAATATAATAACTGTAAAGTTAAATGGATATATAAATATAAAAAATATTGTAATTAGATAAATACGTCGCCTTAAAATTTTAGAACTGAACTGTTATGGTAAAGCTAAGGATAAACAATACGTTTTTAACGTATGATGTAAGAATTAAATTCATTTTATTAAACTTTTTAATTAAAACAAAAATATATTTCTTTTATTTCTCTATGATCTTAAACATAGCTAAATAATATTTTGTAATTAACACATTGGTACTATAAACTGGTTACAATACATATGTAAATCATATATCACATTGCACATATCACATTGATATAAATTAAAACAAAAATTATGTAATAACCCCGCTATACTATATTAATAAACTTTATATACTTCTTAATAAAATCTAAAATTTCTGAACTTTTGTTGTTTTCAAACTTTTATTGGGATTTCAGTTTGATAAGTCACTTGAAGCGAAGTCTTCCTCCTGTTGATTTAATTTCTTTAGCTCTGCTTTTAACAATCTTCCTTTTAACTTTTCATTTCGTAATTGCTCCTTTATGACATTTTTTTCTATTGCTTGTTTATGAATTAAATTCTCCTTCATCAAATTTGTTAATTCAATTTTAGAATTCAATAATATGTTTTGAGTTTCGGTCAGCATTTTGTGGTTATTCTTTTTTTTCACACCAGTTATAGAATCTCCCTTAACAATCATTTTTAAAGGATTACTAATAGGCTGTGATAACTTTCTTGGATTCCAATCTTTCCATTCATTAATTTCATTGTCCTTTAAAAGATACTGTTAATAAAAATAATATACTTAATAGAGAATGTGTAATCAAAACGATTATACAAAAGAAACAAGTTCAAGTATTTTACCTGATAAATTTCTTTTGGATCATCTGGATCATCGTTTTCATCTTTATGTACATTCATAATATTCCACACTGTGCCTGTACCTTCTATTGCATCAGAATCAAAACTATTGTTTAAACCGAAAACACTTGAATGCCCAATTATATTTAATACTTTTTCAAATATGATATTTGGTTTCACATTTGAACGTCCACCACCTATAATTTTAAATTGATTTTAATATGTTAAATGGTCTTTGAAACAAACCATTTAAGAAAATCACCACTTAATGTCCACTTTAAATAAATTAGTTATGCATATTATTTTTTATAATATATATGTAGTTACCTGTAAGATTTGTTTGCCTTTTTAATTCTGCAAAATGTTTTTTTGTGTTTGCTTTTAAATTAGTCCATAAATTTTTAATGGCTCTTTCATCTCTATTCTCTAAGTTCGAGATGCAGTTATATTCTGCTGCTATTTTCTTCCATGTTTCTGCTTTTTCTATTGGTTTAACTTCATCAGTTTTTTTATTTTCTACTATGCTAGCATATTTATCCACCAAATCTATTAAGGCTAATTTTTCAACGTTATTAAAATTTGTTTGTCTCTTAAAGACAGCCATGATATATAATATAAAACACAATCTGTGAAAACACAATACTCTTGATATAAATAAATTTAATACAAATATATATAATATATTTATTATTTAAAAAATTCAATTTATATTTACAACTAGGCTTACCGTTATATCATGCAATTCAATATTAAATTTATATTTAAATTGTTGCAATTTACTTTTTCCTTCTCCTAACTATTCCAATATTCCACAGTATTCCTTCGTTCCAACCACTCTCTAACAATTCACACCTCAGTACCGACAACTTAAACTGATGTCTCGGTGTATCTTATTTTAATTTTGTAGTGATTGTCAGTACTTCTTAATCAACAACTTAAGTTAATCAAGGCTTGTGACACCGGGCCTAAAGGCCATTGAACTTAGAAATTTCGTACAGTCAAACAGCTGATCGATCCAATAGATCGAAAAGTATACAAAGTCTATCGTTTAAAGAAGGCTTTTGCAATTGAAGACAATTAGTTATTGTTGAAAATAATCTTTTATGTATTATGGGGGAAAAAATTTGTAAAACGGCAACGTATTTAATTGATACATATGTTAGCAACATCAATCAGAATTTTTTACGTTTTCATGTGCTTTTAAATTTATAGAGCTGCTGTGCACACCGTATTTTCGTTATACGCTTTTGCACGCAACATTTTCAATACGCAATTTTTGTACAATTTGGAGTTGTTTTCGATATATATTAAGAAATATTTAAAACATGATTGGAAATACAGTCTTCATAAGGTTTACAATTTGAAGCTGTGACACGAAAGAGGAATAATGTACAAACATTGAAGAAGGATATAGTCTTTTTGGATTGATTTTTTTTTCTTTCTTTTTAAGAGGTTAAAATGCTTTTACGCACACCAACCAGTAGGCTCATCCTTCCAATTAATTATGGTAGGAATTTGTCTGCTCGTTGATAGTGTGGGACTCATGGCCCCCAGGAATCACCTTTGTGTCGGGAATTACACGCTGGCTCAAACTCCCTGGATCTTTAAGGCCCAAACTCTACCCACTAAACAATCCTCTGTACCTAAAGATATTTCATTTCATTAATATTCTTAGTTTTGCCTCGCAAAGTAGTCGTTAAGAACAGACTGACAATTTCAAAGCTTTGCGAGGTAGTCGTCAAAGACAGACTTTAATTTTAATGAGCTTTACAAAGTAGTCGCGAAAAACCGACTGAAATTTTTTATTGAAGCTTTGCAAAGTAGTCGCGAAGAAACGACTGAAATTTTTCATTGAAGCTTTGCAAAGTAGTCGCCAAAAAGCAGACTTAATTTTCTTATTTAAGCTTTGCAAAGTAGTCGCCAAAGCAGACTTAATTATTGTGCATATAAGCTTTGCAAAGTAGTCGCCAAAGCAGACTTAATTATTGTGCATATAAGCTTTGCAAAGTAGTCGCCAAAGCAGACTTTTATTTTATTCATAATCTATATCATCATCACTCTCGTTATAAGTATATACATGTAAACTACTCTCTGGTTTAACATTATGTGACTCATACAAATTATTTTTCATTATTTGTAAGTGTTTCTTTGTGATATTCATAGAGATAGGTGTTTCATTGCTTATTCTAAGTGCATATTTGATGACACACGTAGCATTAACTGTTTCATGCACAAGCCTATTTCTTCTCTTGCTTTTAATATCGGGTAGCATAGAAAAACATCGTTCTGCCTCAGCGTTTGAGTGAGGAAGAGATCTCACTACGCTTAACAATTTCCGCAATTGTGGATATCTCAATTCCTCTTTTTCATTTTGGGCAGAACATATTGCTATCCACATGTCATCAAATTCTAATTTTGACCAATATTTCTTTCTAATATCGCTTTCTTTTACATTTAGAGATTCCCATTCGTTTATAATTTCATTTTCATTGTAATTTCCTAATCGACGGCATATTTGCATTAATTGGAAGCTACTAGCTTCTCGATCCTGATCAAATAATGTCACGTCCTTTTCAAAAATACTCAGATTTTCTAATAAATTATCGAATATAGGGAAGCGATCACGAATTTCTTCACTTGCTTTTATGAAGAAGGATAAACAATTCTGTCGAATTGTTTTCACTTGTGCTTCAGTAATTTTTTTTTCTTTCAACATTATTGTCAAATAACTAGCACAATTAGGACCTACATTAATGGTCTCTATAGGAAGAAGGTTTTCATTTCTTGAAAATCTTGCATTGCGTACAAAAGGCAAAAATACATCTTGCTTTAATAATATAGGTTTAATAAATTTTTGCAAGAAAAATAAAAGAAAATTTCTGGAACATTTATTCAGTAAGTGAATTTTTGTTTCTTTACTTTGAAACAGAGCGTTAAAAGTATTAAATTTTCTTAAAACATTTTCCAAAAAATATAAATATGCTTTTGTTTCGCTATTTTCCATTATAATTAACAATTCCTCTGCTTCTTTGATCTTTTCAAGTTGCTGTTCTACCAAAAACTTGTGTATAGTATCCCATTTTTCCAGAATGCGTTCAATACATTTTTGACGCGAAAGCCAACGCGTTTCTCCATACTTCACTAAATTTTTAGTGTTATTTTCAAAAGATTCCTGAAATTCTTTAAATATAGCAAATCTTTTAGTACTTCCATTTATAAAAGACACAATTTTTTTTATGAAAATTGTGTATTCGTTTGGCAATGTCTTACATGCACTAGAAGCTGTTAATGCTGAAGAATGACAAATGCATGGCATTGTTATCAATTGTGGACAAATATTTAAAAGCCTTGTTTTGAAAGAGTCATTTCTTCCAATCATAACTGATGCATTATCACAGCTTAATCCAATGATGTTGGTTAGAGGTATCTCTCTTTTATTCAATTCATTCTTGAATGCATTAAAAATTTTGTCCGCAGAACAGTCTTTTGCGTCTAAATTAATTAAATACAGTAAATTATCTTGTGTACGCAATGATTTACTGTCCACATGTCTTGTTATAAGAGTCATTTTTTTCTCGTTCGTACTGTCTGTAGTTTCATCTACAAAAACAGAAAATCTATGACGTTTCAAATCTTCACTTACTCGTTCTGTCTCATAGGGACATAAGACTTTAGTAATAATATTTCTTATTTTTGTCTTTCCCAAAGTCATAGATTGAAGAACGTCCGGCTCTTTACCAATCTCTTGAAATAATAAAAGTAATTCTCTACTATTTTTAAATGGTATTTGGTGCTCTGCGAAAAACGCTGCCACTTTAAGTTCAGCTGCTTTTACTCTATCATTAAAACGAAATTGATCATTTTCAGATGTAGTGGGATATGCTATTTCGTCATCGAGTGGAATTTCCTTCTTTATCATATTTTCTATATGAATTTTCTGGCCTGCGTGCCTTTGAATCTGTGAAACACCGCAAGAATACATTTTTCCGCATGCAAGACAAACGAATAAATCGTCTCTACCGGTCACTCTAAGCACCCAGTTCTCCCAAGATGGATATTCGTCATACCAATCAATTTGGAACTTTTTACTTGATCTCTTTTTTTCTTTTAATTCAATATCCATTTTTCTACAATTTATTTGTATTATATAAATATTGTACTCACAATTATGAATATTTAATCCTTTATGAAACTAGCCGGAAATATCCTCAACACAAAAATCACTTTTCACGTAAGGTACACAAAAGCCAACCAAAACACTATTGATATTAACGTGAAAAATTTATGTGCTATTAAATTTTTGAAATACGATAGAAAAATACGTTTGATAAATTACTTAAATTTGCAAAACTTTATTCGCGTATTTAATTTTAAGTCGTTCAATTCAACCGATTGAAACCGACTGAACGAGACACATAGATATTTGCTGAAAAGTCGTATTATTGTTTACATCTTGGATTCAAATACAGGTGAAATTTATCTAGGCAATTATCAAAATAAAAAAAAAGGGAAAATCTTTAAGAGGACTCGAACCTGCGACGTTCAACGTATAGAGCAAGCACCTAACCACCTACGCTACACAACCTTCCGATAGTTCTTAGATAAACAGACAATGTTAGACGATGCTCTCGTGAAATGATATTCATTTTCTTTTCTTTTTTCAACTTAGTTTGAAAGCAAATCTAACACGAACAAACTAAGTAATAATATATGTTACGTGTAATTGAATAACTTATGATGTTTTATATGATAATTAAAAAATGCTCGATTACTTTATTTTCTTACATAATATATATATATATATATATATTTCATATCAATGCAAATACTTGTAACTATCTTGTTCTCAATATTAATATTAACTATGTATATTTGAAGCAACAGTATTATTAACTATAAAATTATGTAATACCGATATTTGCTTTAAGCTCTAATCGGTAATATTACTAACACTAAACGCACCGATAAATATTTTTTGGTTGTTTTATTTTAAAAATGTCATGTCACCTAAAGATGGTACCTTTAATGTTTAACCCTTAGAAGCTTACATTTTTCTATTAACTATTTCGACATGAAAACTCTTACTCGGAGGTTTTTGGGGTCGCTGAATACGAATCTGCAAGTAGAATTTTTATTTTTAAATGGATTAGATGGAAATTTAAATTTTCGATATGGAAAAATGTTAAAAGACTACATTTCACCCTCCAAATAATACAAAATTCTGACTAAGCAGCAGATAATTATAATACTAGTTACTTTCGAGTGTGCGAACGTAATTTGACAAATTCTACTAACAGATTTATATTCAGCGACCACGAAAACCCCCGAGTAGTTATTTTTAGAGCAGAATATGTGATATAAATAATTTCTCGATCCGCCATTTTGAATCCACCATTTTGAATTTTGAAAATGTGACCCCGGAATCGTAATCAGCATACCTCAAAACCCCCAAGTCTAAATTTTCGTAAAAATTGAACATTAAATAAGCTCTATAATGATTTTTTTCTGAAATATCATCGTTTTTTTTGTTTGTTTATTTATAACAATTTAATAACAAATTAAATGGTAATTTTTATGAGAGAGTATTGTAGAAAAACCTCTTAACTTTTAAAAAAACCTATAACCATCTATAGATACTAATAAATAAAACTTTTACAGAGATAAATGTCCAATAGCATATGTGGTACACCGTAAGTACCACTGTACTTATAAGGGTTAAAATACGTAATAGGGAGATAAAAATGAATTTCACCAAACGATTTAATTTTAATTATATTTTTTATTTAATTTTTTTTTTAATTTATATAATAGTTTTTTATTATTGGAGCATAGCCTCCTCTCCCTCCCCATCCCCTTCCTCCTCCTACTCCACCCCACCCTCTTCCACCCCACCCTCTACCACCCCACCCTCTTCCTCCCTGTCCTCTTCCTCCCTGTCCTCTTCCTCCCTGTCCTCCTCCTCTTCCTCCTTGTCCTCCTCCTCTTCCTCCTCTTCCTCCTCGTCCTCTTCCTCCACCGCGCAATTGTGCCCAATGCCGGCGCGCCTTTCCACCACCATATTTGTTATCTGTAAAATATTGGAAAATGTATAATTTAATTTATAAAGAAATAACGAAAAGAAACATTTATGATAGTAAATTGTGTGTGACCGAAGTGTGTGAATCCTTTACTACATAAAGGAACACATTACCAAAGCGACGCACAAATGGCAAATGAGAAAGAAAGATAGTATAAATGACTAGAGGAGAAATAATAAATAAATATATTGAATATTAATACTTACGGTGACGCGCCGGCATTATTTGCTGCTGCTGCGGCTGTTGTTGCTGCTGCTGTTGTTGCTGCTGCTGCTGCGGCTGTTGTTGCTGCTGCTGCTGCGGCTCTTGTTGCTGCTGCTGCAGCTGTTGTTGCTGCTGCTGCAGCTGTTGTTGCTGCTGCTGCTGCGGCTGTTGTTGCTGCTGCTGCTGCGGCTCTTGTTGCTGCTGCTGCTGCGGCTGTTGTTGCTGCTGCTGCTGCGGCTGTTGTTGCTGCTGCTGCTGCAGCTGTTGTTGCAGCCCCTTCAGCAGCTTTTCCACCAACTCTTCCAACGTTGCGATACGTTGGTTGGTGGTTGGACCCACCTCAGCCGGCCCAGCCAAGGCAACCAATTCTTCTTCCATTTCTTATAAGACAAACAAATTCATTCAATTAATAAAAAGAATACTTAAAATATAGAATGTGCTGGAAGGTGAAAAAATAATTGTACTTACTCTCTAACGATGATTCGTCGCTCGACATTCTGAAAAATACATTATGAAATGAAACATAAATAAAAACTGTTAATTTAGTAATAACTGCCTTGTGTAAATTATGCTAAAATATTACACAAGACATTTTATACTTTTCAAATTTTACATTATATACTGAGAGAAGTAAGAGTATACTTACGCTTGAAACTGTTGAGTCAGCTGCTCCATAAGAACTGAAATGTCACTTTAACAGCTAGAGCTACCCATAAGAGCTGGGCTAAATAACAATATTTTCATATCGAAATTGGTATAGTTTCTCACCAATTTAATATGTAAAGGTATATTCGAAAGATTTAACCACGATCATCAAGTTATAAAAGTAAGTAGTTTGTCACCGGAAAATGTAAACACCCCCGATCACGAATAAAGTAAGCAATATTATATGTTACGTGTAATAGAATAATTTATGACAGAGGAACATATGAATACAGTTTTTGTATTTAAAGTACTGCATGGATACTACCCTTAAACTATCGTATCTTCATGTAAAATGTGTGCTTCAAATTAAAAAAAAATAGGTCATATGTAATAATACTGTATAAATAAATGTTCTTATTATTTCAGCTAATTCTTTATCGTTTATGACGAATTAATAAAAGAATTGGAGTTAGCCGAGAAAAGGCTATTTTACCCTTTCAACGATAAGTGAGTTTCGTGGCGCAGGCGGTACGATGGCAGATTGTCACGCGGTGGGCTCGGGTTCGATTCCTGGCAGAGATTTTTTTTTTTCCATTTTTTTGCATTACGGGGAGTTTTTTTTTTAATAACTATTAACTTATTGGACTCAATAATAAATATAAAAATGCATTTGTTAACAGATTAGTACATAAACATTGAGTTTCTTATACCTCAACCCATTTTACATTGTAAGAACGCATTTTATGTATTTATTATTAAATCTAATAAGTTAATGGCTGCATATAGCATTTTATAATAATTAAAACTAATTTAGGAAAGTTTGAATTTCGGGCTGGGACCTTCGGTAATTTTATACCGAAGCATTAGGAAAAGGATTTTGTTTTGCTTTGCGAGTCGCGTTTGGTAAACATAGTATAAAGAAAGAGAGAGGTCCGAGATTCGACATCGTTCCTTCTCGCTCCCGAGATCTACCGAAGCTTGTCGGGGAAGACCGATACACGTATGTCCCGGTGGAAGAGTGTGCGTGCAACGGCTGGTGAAGCATCTCACGGACCTAGCAGCTGCTTTCTTTGTGTGAGAGCTGCGTGCGCAGCAGAAGGCGTGGTGGGGACGAAAGTCCGTCCACGATCTGGCTTCACTGATAGTGGCTCCGTGCCACCCCAACCCCTAGGGTGAATGCTACCCCTCCCGCTACCCGACTCTTTCGAGAGCCCTGGACTTGAGGGTCGGAACCAGAGATGTTAACTTGTGGGAATTCGGTATCCCCACCACGCCGCCACTAGCTTGCACGCACACAGTGCCAGCGGTACATCGGTGAGCCAACCCCACTACTGTCGCCGCTCGCTGGTCACGCACACAGCTACATCGATACGTGCGTGTCTCGGCTTTCGCCGTTGAAGTTCGGTTAGCTCCGGTGAGGTATGAGTACGAGAGGGATGAATATACTTTTCTCGGACCTCTCTTTCGCTCTCTATTTCACCTAAGTTTAGCCAACGAGCCGCGCGAAACTCCTTTTCCAAGGGTGTCGGCCGGCTCGATGCGCTCGTAAGAGAAATTTATTTTTTGACAATTATAATACAGGAAAATTATTAAATGTTACTATAATTTAACAATTATCCTCAAAATTGTAAAAAATTTTTGTATATAAAAAATTATTATGAGATGAAATAAAACTAACAAAGAAATAATATTATCCGTGTAACTAATTGAAAGAAATAACCCTTATTATATTGCACAAAATGATCACTGAAGTGTGACATTTAAAATTAATTAAATAAAAAATTCTACGAGAATACATGAGATTGATTAATTTGAAAAAATGGTTAAAAATGAGGTAAAAACTCGACCATTTTCTTGCAACATCACTGTACCGATGGTGATTTGGATTTGCAAATATCACAAAATTGTCCAAAATTCATCAATTTCCTATGAAATGCAAAAATCTGACATAATTTCTATGATGAGAGCCTAATAAATGAAAATGTGGGGCGGCTAGGATGTTTCTTCGGTTACTTTCTTGTATGGTACACCTATAAGCGAATGAAATCTCCTAAAAAATATGCCAAAATAATGGCAGGAAATAAAATTGCGCCTTAATATTACAATGTAAAATACAATGTCAAGAAATAGCTCAAACTAACAATTTTCAAACTTGTTTCATGCAAAATTTTAGTGTAGGAGGTACTTCCGCCTTGAAAATTTTGCAAATTCATGTATAATTGTTGATAAATAAATAATTATTGATCCAGAATGCACTTAAAATAAAGGATTATTAAAATTGAGTTTTACACTATGAGCTTTAAAAATCTGACTTTATTTCTATATTGAGAGGCAAATAATTCCGTTGGTCAAGCTTCTTGGCTCTTTTTTCGGCCATAATCTGGTGTAAAATGTCCGAATGAACAAATAGATGCTATAAATGATAACCAAATCACGTTGGAATCAAAAGTTGGCTTTCATAGCTATGTTGCAAAATCAAGCCTAGAAATGGCTAAAATTGTCCATTTTCAAACTCATTTTCTACAAAATTGGAGTGTCGTAGCCGCTTCCGGTTGGATTTTTTTGCTATTTCAGGTATAATTGTCAGTAATAATAATAAAAATACCCTCTGATTGCATTGGAATTGAAATATTCATGCAATTGAGTTTTACACTATGAGAATAAAAAATCTGACTTTAAGCACATATTGAGAGGCAAATAACTCAATTTCTCTTGCTTCTCGGCTCTTTTTTCGGCCATAATCTGGTGTAAAATGTCCGAATGAACAAATACATGCTATAAATGATCACAAAATCACCTTGGAACCAAAAGTTGACTTTCATAGCTATGTTGCAAAATCAAGCCTAGAAATGGCTAAAATTGTCCATTTTCAAACACATTTAATGGGAAAGTGGAGTGTCGTCGCCGCTTCCGGTTGGATTTTTTTGCTATTTCAGGTATAGTTGTCAGTAATAATAATAAAAATACCCTCTGAAAGCTCTGAAATGGTAAGTTTATTGAAATTCAATTTTACCCTATGAGAATCAAAAATCTGACTTTAAGCACATATTGAGAGGCAAATAACTCAGTTTCTCTTGCTTCTCGGCTCTTTTTTCGGCCACAATCTGGTGTAAAATGTCCGAATGAACAAATAGATGCTATTTATAGTAATCAATTCAGGCTACGATCAAATGTTGGGTCTCATGGCTATGCTGGTAAATTATATTCTTAAATGACTATAATGGAGCTCATCAAACCTTCTTATCTGCATTCTTGATATCTATAAGTGTGCTCCTTCTGTGAAATAATATAGGGGTAAGAGGGTTCATGAAATAAATACATTTTAGAAATTCATTTAATTTTTTTTATTTTTTTTTTTACATTTATTCATAATAAATAAAATATCCCGTAGGACGTTGACGGGGCCTTCCCCGGCTAGGGTATTCTTCCCTGACCCGGCTATAATAATGTGTCCGGCTGCTGCCCCTACTAGAAGCTCGGGCTGTAACAAAAAAATAGAAAACATTCTTATATTTCCATACCATTGTAATAAATAATCTAATGCTTCTAATAACTATTCAATGCAATGGTTTTTAAATGGAAATTTTTGAATGTTGAACTATAAATTTAAGATGGTTAATGCTTACGTATATAGCCGGGTCTCGCCGCCTGAGTGGCAGGCACGAACGCTTGCACTGCCACTTGTTGTTGCTGCTGTTGCTGCGGCTGCTGCGGTTGCAGTTGCTGCTGCTGCGGCTGCTGTAGTTGCAGTTGCTGCTGCTGCGGCTGCTGTTGTTGCTGCTGCAGCTGCAGTTGCTGCTGCGGCTGCAGTTGCTGCTGCTGTGGCTGCTGCTGCTCCAGCCGCTCCAGCCGCTCCTTAATTTGGTGGAGGAGAACCCCGTTCTCCTCCACCCGCTCCTTTATAATTCGCAGGAGATCCTTTGTAGTTTCTGTAACAGATAATCATTAATAAAATTTATTATTTGCAAAATAGACTTTACTAAAAAGTTCGTTTCCACTCACCATTCCCATTGGGCATAGGTTCGGCCATGATTCTGTAACAAACAAAAAGAATTGAAATTATTATATGAAGGAAAAGGTTTTTGTATTCGATAAATGAGACAATTATAATGGAGAAAGTAAAGTGAGAGAAATGTCAAAAATTTATTGAATACTGTTGAAAGTACTTACATTATCCTTCCTTTGCTTCTGCTTTCGAAGTTAATCCGTCGAGATTCAAGATACGAGTGAGGTACCAACGAAGTTCGTCTTCACCAAATCACCACAATACTTTTCAAATTAAATATACAAGGTGTCCTATTGGTTTTCTAACACAATTGTTACATGAGAACCTATTATTGTTGGAGATATTATTTCACATGATTAGTTGCTTTATTCTATTTGCCATCTTTATTATTTACTGTATACCCTGTGTATTATATACAAGTTCTTCTACATTACAGTAACCGTAACTTTTAAATCGAGAAGGAACCGATTTGGAATTCTTCTTAACGCGATATAAATTAAATTTCTAATTTCCGATACTGAAATAAATTAAGTATTACTTACATTTAATAATATTTTAATTATTTCATGAAAATCTTTACGAAAAAAATGACTACTGCAGTGGGATTCGAACCCACGTCCTACGGTACAGAGGTCTGACGCCTTACCCACTACACCACAAGGCTCCATTGGATAGTTAAAACTTTATCGTCTATATAATCTAAGCGATAATGCGTAAATATTTTATATGCTTTAATAAAATATTATTTGGCAGTTAGACTAAAAGAATTTGTTATTAATTGAATTATTTATTAATTCAATTTATTACTAATAGCTTGTTGGCTATTTATATCGGAAATTTTTAATTTTCTGGGGAAGTCGTGTAGTGGGTGAGTGGATAGCGCATAAGAATGCTGATCCTGTTGTCACAGGTTCGATTCCCAGTGAAACTATCAGTTTTTTTTAATGCCAACTAATTAATTATCCGTCAGGTCATCAACCCTACATTACAAATCGTTGAACCTTACCCCATTTCTGCCTTTATTTGTACACAATTTAATAAATGTATAAAAGTAGATGAAGCCTTTGTATCTTGGGCATTTGCCTTAAAGCTATTAATTTGTCAAGTTCGGATTAATTGACAGTTTCGTGATATAAAGTGATTAAAGTGATAGGAAGAGTGGAAAATGTCTTCCAGTGAAAATAGCCCGGTATCAAAAAAGACTAGAATGTCTTCCAATCCGCAAAAGAGAAAAAGCAGCCACAAAAAGAAATTTCAATATCATTGGTATGATTTGAACCCATCTTGGATGAAGTGGGCAAAGCCGATACCTGATGACAGTAGTAAGTTTCACTGTTTAATTTGCGATAAAGTTTTAAATTGCGGTTATTCGGAAATTCAGAAACATGAGTCCTCCAGCATTCACGTGCAAAATGCTGTTCAATTTTCAAATCGGCATATTCCGCAAGGCTCCAGTAGCTCATCTAATTCCGCAGAATTTTCGAAGGAAAAAGAATTTGATTTTCTTGAACGCGTTAAAATAGCGGAAATAAGATTGTCAACGTTTTTTGTAGAACATAATATCCCGTATATAGCAAGCTCCGCAATGGTTAATATGTTTAAACAGATAGGCAAGGAACCGGAAGTACTACAAGCCATAACATTAGGACGTGTTAAATTATCAAAAATTATAACTAATGTGGTTTGTCGCGAAGAAACACAAAGTCTCACGGAAACGTTACAAAATACAAAATTCTCGGTATTTGTTGATGAGACTTCGGATTTAACAAATGAAAAATGGTTTTCAATAATGGTTCGGTATATTGAACCTGCGTCATTGCAAATTCAAACACGTCTATTGCAATTAATAAATCTTGACGCAAGAGATTGTTCGGCCGAAAAGTTATTTTCCGCATTTAATAATGAAATGGTAAAAAAACAAATACCATTAAGCCAAATATTAGCAATAGCCTGTGACAATGCATCTGTTATGATCGGTAGAAATTCGTCTTTTCGAACGAAAATATTAGAAAAGAATGCAAATATAATAACGTTTCCATGCATATGTCATTTATCGTCACTCGTTGCTTCCGCTGCTTGTAAAGAGCTACCTTCATTCCCGGAAGAATTTGTGAAGAAAATTGTTAATTTCGTGAGCGGAAGCCCTAAACGGACGGCAATATTTCGGGAATTTCAAAGGTGTTTTGCAGGAAAAATAACAAATTTGTTGAAGCATGCCGAAACTCGATGGCTTACTCGCTATAAATGTATTGATCGTGTATTAGAATATTGGGATGTTCTAAATAACTTTCTATTAGAACAATCCTCAGAAAATAATATGCAAGCCTATGAATTGCACCAATGTATGCAGAACGCTGAAACTAAAGCGTATTTGTATTTTCTGCATTTTATTTTAAATAAGTTCAATACTTTTAATGCCGAGTTTCAAGCACGCGAAACAAAACTGCATTTATTGCAGCCAAAATCGGTTGAAAGTTTAATTTTTATTTTAAGAAATTTCATGAAACCTGCATTATTGAAGTTTTGCATAGCTCAAGCAAATTTCTGTGATATTAATTTTTCCAAGGATATTAATATTATTCCGTTGGAAGATATAAACGTAGGATATGATTGTGAAGAATATCTGCAAGACCAAAAGAGTAAAGAAACGTTAACGCAAATGCAAGTTCATGATATTAAAAAGAATTGTTTAAAACTTTTAATAAAAGCTGCTGACGAAATTCGTAACCGTTTCCCAATACATGATGAGTTTTATAAAAATTTTACAGTTCTTGATAACGAGAACTCACTTTTTAACTCAGATAGAGAATCATCGGCTGCAGCATTATTAAAAATTGGCAATACATTTGGTATAAAAAATGACATAGAGCTAAAAAAAGAATGGTTTTCTTTATTTAACGATGAGTCAGCAGATCAGAAATATAAATGGTCTAGACTTTCCTTCGATGACATGTGGATACAAATTTCGCAAACTAAATGTGAAAGGAAGGAAAAATATCCTTTGTTGAAATTACTATCGTGTATAGTACGGTCACTTCCACATTCGAATGCAGAAGCAGAACGGTGCTTTTCAATCATTCCTGATGTCAAAACGAAAAAAAGGAATCGTATAAGTTCTGCTACTTTAAATGCAATTTGCGTCATTAAAAATTATTTGAAATGTACAAATCATGATAGCATTACAATGCCAATAAGTAAAAAACACATAAAATTAACTGAAAAAGATAATTTATACGCAAGAAGTTACGTCGAAAATAAGGTAACTCTTACAATTCATGGATACACAAATGACGATGATGATATTGATGGTGATTTTGATGACGAAGTACTTTACGATAATTGAAGGAATGTCTGACGGATTCGACAATTATAAAATCGAGTGAAACTATGTCTGACGGATTCGACAATTATAAAATCAAGTGAAAAAATGTCTGACGGATTCGACAATTATAAAATCAAGTGAAAAAATGTCTGACGGATTCGACAAATGAGAATAGTGTCTGACGGATTCGACAGTTCAAAGAAAATACGTAAAATTGACCGAAAAAATACGTAAACCGCGAAAGGAGGGTTTTTTAGTGGGTAGGCGCTGTCAGAAGAACCATGTAGTTCGAACTTAATAAGTATATTAATTCGACACAAGCATGGAGATGGTGAGTCCCACACTATTTAGTATACGGCTAAAATATATATTCATTCCAACAATTGAACTTACATTACACAACTGTTTTATAACTTTTTGTGTAATGAAAGAACACAATAGGAAGAAATGTATGTTTCCGTAATACTAAGTGTGCCAGGATGCATTTTTCCCTTAAAAAAAAAAAAAAAAAAAAACACTGCAACAATTTACAATTAAAAATTGTTTTCATTTTTCCAATAGGAAATATTTCATGGAACACGAAGAGAAATTCAACAAGCTTTATTCGCTGAGTATGGAGATTCAGAGAGACTTTTGATTCTCATAGGGTAAAATTGAATTTCAATAAACTTACCATTTCAGAGCTTTCAGAGGGTATTTTTATTATTATTACTGACAATTATACCTGAAATAGCAAAAAAATCCAACCGGAAGCGGCTACGACACTCCACTTTCCCATTAAATGTGTTTGAATATGGACAATTTTAGCCATTTCTAGGCTTGATTTTGCAACATAGCTATGAAAGTCAACTTTTGGTTCCAAGGTGATTTTGTGATCATTTATAGCATGTATTTGTTCATTCGGACATTTTACACCAGATTATGGTCGAAAAAAGAGCCGAGAAGCAAGAGAAATTGAGTTATTTGCCTCTCAATATGTGCTTAAAGTCAGATTTTTTATTCTCATAGTGTAAAACTCAATTGCATGAATATTTCAATTCCAATGCAATCAGAGGGTATTTTTATTATTATTACTGACAATTATACCTGAAATAGCAAAAAAATCCAACCGGAAGCGGCTACGACACTCCAATTTTGTAGAAAATGAGTTTGAAAATGGACAATTTTAGCCATTTCTAGGCTTGATTTTGCAACATAGCTATGAAAGCCAACTTTTGATTCCAACGTGATTTGGTTATCATTTATAGTATCTATTTGTTCATTCGGACATTTTACACCAGATTATGGCCGAAAAAAGAGCCAAGAAGCTTGACCAACGGAATTATTTGCCTCTCAATATAGAAATAAAGTCAGATTTTTAAAGCTCATAGTGTAAAACTCAATTTTAATAATCCTTTATTTTAAGTGCATTCTGGATCAATAATTATTTATTTATCAACAATTATACATGAATTTGCAAAATTTTCAAGGCGGAAGTACCTCCTACACTAAAATTTTGCATGAAACAAGTTTGAAAATTGTTAGTTTGAGCTATTTCTTGACATTGTATTTTACATTGTAATATTAAGGCGCAATTTTATTTCCTGCCATTATTTTGGCATATTTTTTAGGAGATTTCATTCGCTTATAGGTGTACCATACAAGAAAGTAACCGAAGAAACATCCTAGCCGCCCCACATTTTCATTTATTAGGCTCTCATCATAGAAATTATGTCAGATTTTTGCATTTCATAGGAAATTGATGAATTTTGGACAATTTTGTGATATTTGCAAATCCAAATCACCATCGGTACAGTGATGTTGCAAGAAAATGGTCGAGTTTTTACCTCATTTTTAACCATTTTTTCAAATTAATCAATCTCATGTATTCTCGTAGAATTTTTTATTTAATTAATTTTAAATGTCACACTTCAGTGATCATTTTGTGCAATATAATAAGGGTTTTTTCTTTCAATTAGTTACACGGATAATATTATTTCTTTGTTAGTTTTATTTCATCTCATAATAATTGTTTATATACAAAAATTTTTTACAATTTTAAGGATAATTGTTAAATTATAGTAACATTTAATAATTTTCCTGTATTATAATTGTCAAAAAATAAATTTCTCTTACGAGCGCATCGAGCCGGCCGACACCCTTGGAAAAGGAGTTTCGCGCGGCTCGTTGGCTAAACTTAGGTGAAATAGAGAGCGAAAGAGAGGTCCGAGAAAATTATATTCATCCCTCTCGTACTCATACCTCACCGGAGCTAACCGAACTTCAACGGCGAAAGCCGAGACACGCACGTATCGATGTAGCTGTGTGCGTGACCAGCGAGCGGCGACAGTAGTGGGGTTGGCTCACCGATGTACCGCTGGCACTGTGTGCGTGCAAGCTAGTGGCGGCGTGGTGGGGATACCGAATTCCCACAAGTTAACATCTCTGGTCGGAACACTGGGTCCGAGGGAGTCCTCGGAGACAGTGTGGAGGGGAAGGAGAGGGTTAACTTCTCCCGGGTAGTCCCCGGAGAATTTTCCCTTAGGAGGTAGGATATTGCCGCAGAGGGGTAGTCCCCTCTTGGTAGGCGGTGGGTGGTTGGGTGATACTTACCAAAATATGGTACCCAATGAGTTCGCCGGTGGAGGCACTCTTTGTTTGCCTGGTGGAGGCGCTGCCGTGGAGGCGTCAAAAAAAGCTGCTCCTGTTGCTGCGGTTGCTGCTGGTTGGGCAGTCGGTTGAGCAAGGCTGAGGTGCGATGGGGTCCTTATCAAGGACCCATCTATATAATTCCGCGGCACGAAACTTGCCAGCGAGAGAGCTGCTCGAGGCGCTGGCCATCTAGTGGTCAGGCGCGCAAGCTGTGCCGCGGCCGCGACGCGCCAGGGCCTGTAGACGCGCAAGCGCGCCGCGGTGCGAGATAGAGAGAGACAGGAGGAGCGGCTACACGCTGTTGGTCTAGCCGTCCCCTGTGAACGCAATAGAGACAGGGAGATATAGCAAAAATGTGGAATCTACTTCTCAGCATTGTTGCTCCTCCCGATCTCGAACAATCATATTAATTACCCAGATAACATTTTGTGCGCAGATTGCTAGCAAATTGCCAACAGAAATGCTCAAATTTTGTTGTCAGATTGCTATCAACTATAGAAACATTTGACTTGGTGTTTGCTGTCAGAACTGGCACATACTAGCCTTCTAGCAGAATGGCGCCAAAAACAAAACGGAATCTGTAAACATAACCTAGGCGCAGATTTTTAACAGATTTGCGACAGGGTCTGCAGTACAGGCTCTGACAGCAGATTCAAAACAAAAATAAAGCAGTAATTTTTACGCGGTGTATGTGCGCCCTTTAAATGGTTTTAAATTGTTGTTTAAATCTAGTTATGGATAATTTTCTTGAAAATTCAATAAAAACATTTTATTTTAATTTAAAGCGTTTCATTTCAATCTTTATTACCAGAATTATTTTTTCTTACATTATAAAATATTTACAGGAATACACATTCATATTCATAATACATATAACACAAATTCTTTTTGATAAATTTGAAATCAAAGGAACTATTATCGGTCCTTAAAAATAACGTTTTGATTTTCCATAAAGTTAAATAATAATATGTATAATTTACAATGTATACCTGAGAACCTATCAGATAAGAAAGTATCAAAACCATTCAAAAGTTTTAAATGATGTAAGACAAGATTGTTCAAAATAGACAGAAACAATGGTATGACGAGTAACTAAAGAAAGAAAAGAAAGTAAAAATTATGAACAAACATTCCTAATTTGCATGTTATAAACTCGAATAATCGCTAGATATAGAGTACTCTCATATGAATATATAATATTATATAGTATCATTTAAATAATATGTGTGAAGGATTATTAGTATTAAATAAAAATCTATTATTTGAAGAATACATAAATTCATTTTATTTTTATAATTGTTTAATGAACCTATTTTATTTGTAATAAAATTCATAAAATTTTAAACGATGCACCAGCACCACCTAGTGACTACATTGTACTAACACATGCCGTTAAGTTTATCGTTCTGTGCATGCGTTACACGGCGTAAGACATTTAAATCAAGTACGCAGAGTCTGTTGTGTTTCTGCTGCAAATCTGCTGCAGGCTCTGCCGCAGAGTCTACTGCGTTCCTGCTGTAAATCTGCTGCATGTTCACTTGCGTTTCTGCTACAAATGTACTGTAGGTTCTGCCGCATAAAGCGATATCATATTGTTGTTAATCTGTTAGCAGAAACTGACAAGTCAGATTCTGTTTCCAATATGGTGTCATTTTGCTGACTGGATTTTGTAGCAGAATTTCGTTTACTTTTGCACAATCGGATAAGGCTATCTGGGAAATTTGGATAAACCCATACTGCACACTTGACTATAAAAGTGGTCTTATAGACATCTTGTAGTCATTCAATTGACTTAAAAGACACCTAAAAGATGTCTTTAAGCCACTAGCTGCTCTATGGGAACTTACTTTCTCGTCGAAGTTAAGGGCACCTCCCACCCTCTTTCTTCCACGTCCGCGCGTCGAAGTTTCTTTTGCTGAATAAACAAAGAGAAACATGGAAAATTAAGAAACGAATGCTATACATTAATGAGAAATACAATAAATTTGTATGTATTCTAAAAGTACAATATTACCTGACGCCAATGATTCTCCACGGGAAGAAGATGCCTTGGAGCCTAAAAAAAAATCAAAATAAATTCCAATTAACTATTAATTAATACATAAAATTTTAAATTTAACTACATGTGACTGACAACAAGTTACTTACACGTAGGCTGCTTCTTCTTCCCTTGGAACCTCTCCCATGCTGTGGGCGTTGTCGATGTTATAGCTAAAATAAATAGATAAGTTTCATATTACATTTAATGTCATGATATTGATATTACTATTAGAAAAATGAAACTTACGAATGGGCTCATTGTCCACGGTGAAATCTACAATATAACAGAAAAATTTGTTATAATTAAAACTGAAGAAAATGACGAATTAATTTCATAAAAATTGTATTAAAATTACCTGAGTGTCGATTCTTTAGAGACCTCTCCCTCGACGCCTTGCCCTTTTCGATGGGGGTGGAGGTCTTTAATCTTGAACCTTCAAATCTATAAAAATAATAGAAGAGCATTTTAACATCTATAAATAATAAATATTATATATAATAACATTTATATGTTAAAAACTTACTAAATTCTTCTGGTTTGCATACCATCGGAGATGAAACTTGTGCGAGGATGGGAACCATTTCGCAGGAAATTGGTATTTCTGCAAAAAGAAACAAATTAATACTACACATTGTTAACTCATCAGTAAGCGCATGTGGTGTCCAAAGCACCCCAAGAATAAAAATCTATCGGTAACTTCCCATACAGCACACTTGAGTAAAAGTGGTTTTATAGACATCTTTTAGTCATCTAATTGACTAAAAGACACCTAAAAGATGTCTTTAAAATATTTGGTGTTTTGTGGGTTAGCGAAAAATTTGTACTGTCGCTTACAAGTATTAGCATTTAATTAATATATAAAACTTAAAGAAACATGCAACTGTTAACGTATACCGAAGGAACGTCATATAGATGATATTTATTGAACAAAAATACAAGAACTTACCCGGCTCTTCATCCCCAATAGCTTGCTCCGATGGTAGCAGCTCCTCCTCTCTCTCTACTGACTCGAGGAGCATCACCTGAAGGTTGGAATCTATAAAAAATTAAAAGAAAAATAATGACATGATATAATGAATTTAAAAATACACAAAGTAGTGACAAAATTACCATCTAGGCTGATTACCGCCGACACTAGGACATCATGAAAGACTAAAAAAAAAGAGAGAAATTGGTATATTTAAAGAGGAAGAAAACTTTCACATAAAGAAAAATCAATATGTAACTAATTATACTACTTACAAGTTAACTCCAGGTTCTCCTCATCCTCACAAATATCGTGCACTTCAATATCTATAAAATAAATGAAAGTATAAAATAATTATATTGACAATTTGCATTCAATAATAAATAGAAATAATTATATATACTTACTTTGTGAGGACTGGGGAGCTGGAAGAACTGCCTCCGCGACAATTACTCCCTCCTAGGTTTCTTGAGCTGTGTAAAGATATTAAAATATAAATATAATAATTATATCTTTACATATTAAAACAATTCTCTTACCAATAGCTGTGAGCGGCTCGCCTCTTCGGGCTCCATTACCGCTAATGACACTAGAAAAAACATTTTAAATTTACAACCTTATGTAAAATTAATAATTCTATTTTTTTACAGAATTACACATACCTATTGAAGGCCCAGGCGACCCGACATCACCAGTATCTTTTCCTTCGGTATGTGGAACTACATACCTACCTCAGAACTCGGTTCTCCGATATTCCGCTACTTCGGATGCCGAAAAAGAGGAAAGACATTCCTCAATGGCGGAAATCTAAAAAATAAAAAAGAAAAGAATTATTTTAAAGATATTAATTTACTGTAGAAGAAATAGAACTAACAATCCATACAGCACACTTGATTAAACGTTGTCTTATAGACATCTTTTAGTCATCCAATTGACTAAAAGACACCTAAAAGAAGTCTTTAAGTCATTTGGTCTTTTATAGGGAGAGTAAGAAAGTAATCGACTATACAAATAATAATAATCATAAATAAAGGAAAATAGAAATTAATTCAAACAAATACTCAACAGTACATACACCACGATATGTTATTGCCCTTATTAATAATTTCACACATATCATCAGACAATGATTTAATCTCATTGAATACTGCGGCAGGCTTTCTAAAAAATTTTTCTCCATTTTATATACCAGAAATTTTAAATAATATAATCACCTTTAACAGAATTATACAGAAAATTAACAAATATAAGAACATATAGCATACATTACACGTGCGACTATTAAATCCCACAAAAATAAGCTTCGCTTGTAAAAAAAAATGGTAAGTACATAGATCGTCTCTAACATAATTAATATAGTAAAATAAAATATTCTAATTAAAAAAATTAATGAAATTTAAATGCTAGGCAAGTATACATTTTTACCTTCGCGAAAGTTACAATTTATAAAAAAATAATAACGCAAAAAAGTTACTTTCCGGGAGCGTAATGTTCTCACGTAATTAACTATTGATAGATAGGCTTTCAGAAACAACGTTTTTCTTTGAATGTATAAAAATAATTGTTGTATTTGTCAAAAAAATAAACACATTTAACTATAACTATCTTAATCGAAATAGAAAATCAAATGTATATAATATTCTGTACCTTTTACAAGAGAGTAGGGATTGAAGCAAATTCAATCTGTTGAAAATGTCAAATTATTAAGCAGTAATCAGACTTGGCCACTCTGAATAAGACATTCATTACTTTTGTATTCACGAAAAATAGTTCGATACCAATGAGAATTAAACGTAGGAGATTCCGAAGGAGTCAAAAATTATTATATGCTAGAGATCTGTTTTATCCTATTCTCAGCTGAATCAACGGTTATCAACGTGCTTCACATCAGTTTGAACAGATGTCGCGAGGGCATAATTATTGTAGGAAAATGTATAGTTGGTAGAATAAACGACTGCTGTTCTCCAATTTTCTGTAAAGCGTTTTTATTTTACTTTTACTTCACTAATCAGTCTTTTATTAACTTCTTTACACTATATAACTTCCTTGAAGTATAGGGATGCAAAAAGAGAAAGATGGGGTCATGGGGTCCTTATATATATACATAATATTACATGTAAGGTCATCCATATATATATATGTTTTTCGCAGTATGCGTTTATCTGCAAAGTATAGTTGCTGACATTGAATTGCCTATATGTAAATTATGTGCATGAAACTGTTGCCAACTTAAAATTGTTGCTGTGGTGTCAGCACTGATCGCCGCCATGTTACTTGCTCGTGCCGCCACATTATATGAGAACAATTTTTCGGATGGATTTATTAGCAACGCCGCCTATCGGCCACGATTGCTGCGGCCCATCAGCAGTAATCAGCACGCTTTCTGTAATTTGATATATAGGTACATATGTATGTATCTGGACTTAAAGAGACTGCAACTGAAATATCTCCAGAGATCATGATATATCTTCAATAGAATTGCTGTATTACTTTTTGTTTGTTTTTACAGATTTTCTAATTTTTAAATTTCTAATATATAATGAAATTATAACAAATGTAAAAGTATGCACCCTGTGTATAAGTTGGAGCATGCTTCCAAAGCAAAGAAACAGTCTTCCCAGTTACCTCTAATTTTAGCAGGAATTACAGGTCTTACTTAATATTTTATATTTGAAATTACCTTTTGTAATGATCAAAATTTTAAATTCAATTTTCTAGGTGGTTTGGCTGCTGCTATAAGTGCTATATGTTATCCTTTTGTAAGCCCTGCTTTCCGTAATATATGTTTACCATATATGCCAGCTACAACTATGCAGGTTAAAAACATATTAAAAGCATTAGAAGGTAGACATGGAACTCTTGTCGATCTTGGTAGTGGTGATGGGCGTATAGTAAGTATCTTATGTTACAACATGTAAAAAGTTTGTTATTAAGAGTCATTTATTTTAGGTCCATGCAGCTGCTAAAGCAGGGTTTATAGCTCATGGAGTAGAATTAAATTTTTGGTTAGTTCAATATTCTAAATTTATAGCAGCAATTAATGGTCTATCATCAAAGACTGCATTTTATAGAAAAGATATATGGAAATTTAATTTGGAGTCTTATGATAATATTGTAGTATTTGGAGTTCAAGAAATGGTAATTATACATAGTAATGATTGACTAGAATTGTACCAAATTATGTAATATCAATATTTGATTTTATTTTACAGATGCAAAAATTGGAGCAAAAATTTCTTTCAGATTTGAACAAAAACTGTATGGTAGTAGCATGTAGATTCCCATTACCAAATATACAGCCAATTAATATAATAGGAAAAGGTATAGATACTGTTTGGATTTACAAAATTTACTCAAATGACCCTTGAACTATTTATGTTATTAAAGAAAAGTTTTAATTGAAAAAGAAATTATATTTTCACTAGTACAAAAGAGAATTATAAATATAATTAAGGTTTCTAATAGTTCAACAAATGATATAAGTACAAACTAGTCATGCCTACATGCCATGTTAAGTTTCAGTCGCATGTATTCACTATTTAGTGATCATTAATAAAGAATTGAGCTATAAGGTTGGATCCTCCAATTATTGGTATAATTAAGTGTAAGATTAAGGATAATATTGTCAGTTTACACTTTTTAATTAAAACTGCTAAATGCAACAAGCACGGCAGTGTGAAAACATATATAAAACCACTAACAGCTCCTGTATATCTTAATATAGTACCTATATGAGGCATAAACATAGCAAACAGAACACAGATTAATATAAGAATGGAATTAATAAAAATAGTCCATCCTCTACTAGAGACTGGCTTATGCATGGAAGAGAGCACTTGAATCCTTAACATATAACTAAGTAGTGGATATACAGTTAATAACTGGAAAAGGAGAACAGTACGAGCTCCAACAGTCAATCCATCCCATTTTTGGAAATTGTTTAATAAATTCTGTAAAAGAAAGTAAAAATAGAATTCAATTCATTTCTATCAATTAAAAGTCATCTAATTTTTACTTACATCTTCTATGCATGATTTGGCAAGAGGAAAGCATACAAAAAATGCTACTCCTATAATGAGATATGTCAGTGTTACGAGTACGTAAGCAATTGCCAAGTCACGACCCTGAAATAATATTAATTAGTCAATTAAAGTAAGAGCTAGAATATAGAGTGATCAACGTTGTAGTAATAATTTGTGTACGTTTTTGCTTTGATCCCTATTACTCTGTACAATAGTAATGATGATATTGTGAATAAAGAACGCTAGCGCAAGCATTCCTGATAAAGCTGGAAATGTAGGTCGTAGTATCCAACTAGCATCCCATTCTGCGCTATCCATATTGATACCCCATGACATAGATTTAATAATAACGAATACGATTATATATAGAATGGATGCCGTACCTATAAGACAACAATTGTTTTAAAGTATTGGACAAATTATAGTAATATTTATAGTAAACATTTTTAGAAAATTTGTGCTAATTTTGTATACAAACCCAAAGAATTGAACTTGGTGAAAAATGTTGTGCTGTTAAAATTTAGTAAAGGGAAAATTAATATTGCTAGGAAAATAGGCACGGTTTTGTATAAATCCCATGCTGGACCAATATTGTCGTAAGAACGTTCACGAATTGATATAACACGAGTGCTGTTAACTATCTCTTTATTCGGGCATAACACTGTAATTGTATAATACAATTTTATTTTTAATAAAATTAATATGCCTATGATTTTTCAGCTTACCTTCCGGTGCGATGTCGCTGTCATTAAGGGGCTTCCATGAAATTCCAACGATACTATCTAAAAGTTAAAATATGCTTTTATTACAAAGAACGATGTGTCGACAATAAATCGCAACTGATTATTAAATATACATACCATAGAAGAAATTGACAGAGTGATAGAGAAAATTGGACATTAGAATCCAGTAAGCTATAACTGCACCTAATAAAACAGTCATACTAAAAACTCTTGCAATATACTCTGCCCAACTACCAAAAAAAATACGACTTAGCTGTATTACTTCTGTTTTTTCATCTCCACCTAAAATGCATCAAAATACTGTATATATTTTTTTATTAATGCAATTCAACATAAATGTATAGTCTATCTTACCATAATATTTATGAACAGAAAGAAGAAGATAAACGGTGTACAAACATAAACCACTCATAAGTAATATTAATATAATTCCAGGAAAAAATCCGGCCATCCCAATCCCCCAAGGCATTGTTAACAAAGACGAACCAAGGATTGTATTCCATATTGAAAATCTACAGCGGGATTAAAATTAATGTAAAATAATTATTTTAAAATTATATATATAAATAGTATAATAACACGTTTAAGATCTTTACAAAAGTTATAATTCGAAATATGTATTTATTTTAATTCAGGAGCTAGCTGCGAGAAGTATCTATTGGCCCTGGAATAACATTTAAGAAGCATTATCGAAAGACATCTTATTTCTATCCTTAAGTAAGACAATACGATCCCAACACTTTTCTCAAAAGTTTTTATTAACCCTCTCATGGCTCGTGTCGCCACGCTACACATTATTACGTAAGATTTTCCCGTTTAAAAGATACTCAGCTGTCGATTACCAATTGCTAAATATAGTATAAAAACGCTGAGATAGAATATCACATCCACTGTCGTCTTAAGCTTTATATCGCTTTTCTTAATTATTCGACCCTAATTCCTTAATGGCTATATTTGCTATTAGATAACTAAAAATTCGATTGATTGATAATTAGATAAATTCCTTTGTTACATATATAGTTATACGTAATTTGTATATGTATGGATAGTCTGCAATCTTCTTGCAGAAAGAAGCAGTTTTATCCTTCAAAAATATATATCACTCAATAGTGTCTCGACCTGATATATCTCGCGCGATACTTTTGGAAACAACGTTTATTCGTTTTGCTTAAATCCCTAATCAGTAAAATGACAGCGAGAATAATAATATAAACCTGATTAAGATACTGAGTAAAGCTGTAGTGAGATACAGAAAAATCTTTAAGAATATTGGTACGAACACATACATGCAGAAAAATCAAAATACAGAACTCACTGGGAATCGAAATCTATCCGCGGAAAACTACGGACAGGCGAACTATAACGCAAAACATATTGTTGACCTATCGGTAGGTAATCTTATGTATCCGCGCGTGTATTAACCCGCAACTACCCCTTCGACGATATTTTTCTTTATTTACGCTATGATTGCATGTTACTACGAAATATCTCGTCATAATAATAAATCCACGTCGAATAATTCATAATATTATATTCCCCATCTGACTCACGTGCAATCAATAAGCAAAACATTGATCTGTCAAAACATACATCCTCATCTCTGTCGATTCATCAGATTTATTAAAATTTCACATATTGATTCTATAGAGTTGAGTCAAATAGAAATAATTAAACCAATTCTATTTTTTTATTTATTAATTGATTAAAGAAATTCTAATATTATAACTGCTTTTTTTGTTTCAGAATCTTCAAGATCATTTTCGAATAAAGAAAGCTTTGAATAAATAAGAGCTTTTCTCTTAATGAAAGAATGATCGACACAAGAAAAATCTTGACTTATACTGTGATGAATTTTGTTCTGATATGGATTTTTTTTCTTGGATTTGCACGATTTCGTGTAAAATCGGAGTTATTCGTGGAACTCAATGAATTAGAAATAAAATTAATGAAAGTTCGAGTATCATAAATCTTGAATGTTTCACTCTGTAAGTATTTTTCAATAGTTCTCGAATAAAGAAACTTGGATAATAAATCTGTTTTGATGGCTTAAAATCTGGCAGAGAAAATTGTTAACTTACACTGTGACTAATGAACTTTGTTTTGATATAGGTTCTTTTTGTTGGATTTGCACGATTTCAGGTGAAATCGCTAAAGATCCTGGCAAAAAGCCTCCTCCTATATCCTTCACTGTATGTTGTTTGTTGTTGTGATTATCGAGTTTCTGGGAACTCAGCATATACTGGCAACAAAGAGAAACTCGTTCAATGATATTTGACAAATAATTATCTTGCCTGGCTGTGTGTATAACTGATATCTCACCAGGTCCATATTGTTAATTTCGTAGTATTTTTCCGAAGGAAAACGCAAAGGAGAAGTCAAATTGTTTGTTGTCGTTATGATACGGTCGCTCAAAAGAGGCGGAAATCTTCTAGGAAGAACAGTGGCTGTCGAGCTATAGCTGGCAGCTTCGACACTTCCATACCTGCATCAGTTTTATATGTGATATTAATATAAGAAGAATTTGTTTGTACACAGACGAAGAAAAATAATTTTAAATAAGCTTTGTTTACCTCGGTGAGTTATCCTGTTGAGCGGATTCCACATCGCTGGTGTCAGAATTGTGAAACATAATTTGTTCGGAGCTCGCATATGACTCGGAAGAAATTAAAGGAGTACTTTCCGAACCACTGTCCTGTGATGTAGGACAAGTGGAACTACCGTACCAATGATCTGACGAAGATTTGAACATAATTAATCCTGTAAATATACATTAATAATTGTTCAGCACTTCTCGATTATCGCGATACACTGATCATTAAATTGTTATTTTATTATGCTAATTAAAAGAATTATTAAATATTGCTTCTGTTCGAAAAGTGCTTATCCGTTCAGACTCGAGTAGAAAAAACGTATGTTTACGATAATTCTAAATGTTTGTATTTTCAGATTCGTATTTATTTGTCGCTTTTGTGCGGTAAAGATATGCAAAGTAGGTGTGTTACTTACGCGTAGCGTTATCCACTGTTACAGTTTAATTACCGTCATTGTGCAATTAAATTAAAATATTTAATATAAATAAAAAATTAACAATTTCCAGTACGATGACGGGAAGTACGATAATTGTGAATGGATAATTTCGATAGAACGCACATTTTTATTAAACTGTTTCTGCAAGATGGAAAATGGTTTTTAAAAAACCAAAGAGAAGCTTCTATAACAAAGTCTACTGAGAAACTATCTTTCATATCCACTCTGATTTGTGTAAACCAACGAACTTGCAACAGCCGCATCCTTGACATAATACTCCATACTCCCCCCTTTTCCTATTTTTCATCATCATTGGTATATACATGTATATACAATATATATTTGATACAATATATCCAAGTTAGAACGATCTCGTACTTTGTAATACTTATATACACACGCGCACAACTTTCTTGCGTGGCACTAGCTGTGCTAATCAGCTCTTAAATGGGAAAGCATATAAAATTATCAAATTTCTTTGCAGATGCCCCGTACTTACTAATTGCTTATTTACAACATTTTTATTGTAAAAACAGAAAACACATAACTACGAGATAGTTCAGATTTCAGATCCATAAATAAATTCTTAAAAGTTGTAATTAAGTGCATTTCTCAAACTTGTTTAATAATTTTATATTAGGAGCTTAATAGTTATACCAATTTTAATGTCAATTAATAAGCTTAATATAACGATAAAATTATATTCCTGAATCAAAAATACTTATAATAGTAGCAAAATATTTATATTAATTAAATTCCAGTTATTTATTTTTTAAATTGAATTTTGTAAAAGTTTTAAGTACTTGAAATACTTTAAGAGCACAATTATTATATATAACTTAGTAAATCTGCTGTTTTAATGAAAAGCGATGAAGTTTATTAGGTGACAAAATTGATTATGAAATTTAATATGCGGAAGAAAAGGAAAGACAACACGAGTCATGATTGAATTATGGGTTCTTTATTTAAAAACATATGGAGGAGAACTATGTTTTTCGGAGGATTAATACTCATCGGCGATCTAGGCGCGATAATTCAAGATGGGTGATGTGTGCCCTTGTATGTCATTGACAGTCAAGTCAAAGTTCATACGCTCACAGTATTCTTTAAAGCTAATTCCGCTAATCCAGAGCGTTATTAAATAGAATTAGGTTAAAAGAGCTATTGGCGAATGACATAAGGATTTGCTTAAAACTTCCAATTAATTTACTTCAGCTTCGGTATATCATCAATTGTGTTGTTATTTAGTGAAACAATGTTAAAATCTGTATCAGTGCAGACGAAAGTGTACGATGGCCAAAAGCCGGGTACATCTGGTCTTAGAAAAGCAGTTAAAGTATTCCAACAGGAACATTATACTGAAAATTTTGTTCAGGCTATTCTAGATTCTCTTGGCAATGAATTAGCTGGTAGTACTCTTGTTGTTGGAGGAGATGGTCGCTATTATGTTAAAGATGCAGTACAGAAAATCATAAAAATTGCTGCTGCTAATCAGGTTTGTTAACCTCTTTAATATTAGTTATGATTTAAATATGGATGCTTATATAATAGTCATAACCATTATTTTAAGAATCTTTGATACTGTTTTCTTATTCTAATATTATCTTAAACAGATTTACACTGTAATCTTAATTTTAGGTGAGAAAATTAATAATTGGGCAAAATGGTATCCTTTCAACACCTGCTGTATCAACAATCATAAGGAAATACAAAACATTAGGTGGTATTGTTTTAACAGCGTCCCATAACCCTGGTGGTCCAGATGCTGATTTTGGTATAAAATTCAATTGCAATAATGGTGGACCAGCTCCAGACAACATCACTAATAAAATTTACGAGCTGACCACAACTCTTAAATCATACAGGATAGTTCCTGATATGATTGTAGATATTAGCAAAATACAAGAATGCTCTTTTCAAGTTGATGATAAAGAGTTTACTGTTAACATTATAGACTCTGTAGATGATTACTTGGAACTTATGAAAAATATCTTTGATTTTGGAAGTATAAAAGAGCTGCTTCACGGAAATAATGAAATACCACCATTTAAAGTTCTTATTAATGCCATGAATGGAGGTAATATGTCTATAACACATTAATGTTAATAGTAAACTTTTAAAAGTATATTTAAATAAAATTTAATTTTTAGTTACTGGTCCATATATTACTAGAATATTTAAAAATGAGCTAGAACTTGAAGACTCTTGCTTGGTTAACTCTACTCCGTTAGAAGATTTTGGTGGTTTACATCCTGATCCAAATTTAACCTATGCCAGTGAGTTAGTAACTGCCATTCAAAATGGTCCTTATGATTTTGGTGCTGCTTTTGATGGGGACGGAGATAGGAACATGGTATGCACAATAATAAATTACTTTTTTAATAAAGGTAAAATATTAATTTTTATTTACTAGTAACTAACATTTTTGTAATTAATAGATTATAGGAAAGAAAGCATTCTTTGTTACACCCTCTGACTCTTTGGCTGTACTAGCTGCTAATCTTCAATTAATACCATACTTTCAAAAAACTGGCATTAAAGGGCTAGCTAGATCTATGCCTACAGGTGCAGCTGTGGATAAAGTTGCTGCTAAAAAAGACATAAAATTATTTGAAGTTCCTACAGGATGGAAATACTTTGGTATTTTATTTTTACTTTCATAGTTTTTTATTTGTAGTCCTTTATAATTTAACTAAAACATAGGTAATTTGATGGATGCTGGACTTCTGTCGCTTTGTGGAGAGGAAAGCTTTGGTACTGGCTCAGATCATATTCGTGAAAAAGATGGTATATGGGCATGCCTTGCTTGGCTTAGTATTATGGCAAAATTAGGTAAATCCGTCGAGGATATCTTAATAGAGCACTGGAAGACGTATGGTAGAAACTTTTTTACAAGGTGCATTTCAATTTTTTAACTTTAACATACGCCATTTATTCGCTAATGATGTAGTTACTAATTTGTTTTGATTTAATAGATATGATTATGAAAATTGTGAAACTGATAGCTCCAATAAAATGATGAAAGAGCTTGAGGCAAAAATTCAAAAACCAGGGTTTGTTGGAAAAGAATTCAATATTGGTAATAAATCATATATTGTTAATATTGCTGATAATTATTCATACGTAGATCCGGTCGATAAAAGTAAAGCCACTAACCAGGTATATTTTCTAAAATAATTAAAGTTTTATATAAATATATAGTACATAATCCTCCTATATATAATCGAATAATAATTATTTTTCAAGGGTCTTCGAATAATATTTACGGATGGTTCTCGCATTATATTTCGTTTATCAGGTACAGGTAGCTCCGGCGCAACTATTCGCTTATACATAGACAGCTATGATGACGATGTCTCAGCTTATAAAAAGATAACGCAAGAAACGTTAGAACCATTGGTTAAATTTGCTCTTGAATTAAGTAAACTTGCCGAATTCACCGGCCGGCAAGAGCCAACTGTAATTACATAAAATAAAATGTTTTCTTTCTAATCAGTATATTCTATATTAATAATGTAAAAACACATGCTCCTTTTGTGTATTCCACAACGGGCCAAATTGCGTTAGTACTAAAAATTTTAGTAAATTCAAATAGAACAGTTTTACTATTCTTTATAAAATATACAAAATAATTTGTGACAAATTATTTTCTTTGTTTTAAATGAAATTTAAAAATAACATTTTTTATATAAATTACACTACAAATGTTCTATTATTTAGTTTTACTGCCCGCTTCAAATTATATATATTATTTTCAAACGTTCTAGTAGTCTTTTAATTCACTGCATATTGAAATTTCTATTTCTGCAGGAAAATTACAAATTTCCGTCTTTCATTATTATAGTGTTATATCTGAATTATATCTTCAATGACGAGTTTTGTGCTACTAATGATAAATCAAATGTAATTTTCAACCTACTTTGTAGCATAATCTGGTCATGGGGGGAAAAAACCTAATTGTAACTAGGTATAGTCAATTTTAGGCCAAAGATTGAGTAAAGTTTATCTAAGTTTAACGAGCTTATGTATGTAAAGTCGATAACAATTTCTGATAATTCGAAAAATTATACAATAATCTACATATCAGTCTGCATTAGATTATTTTCTCAAGCATAGAACAATCTATAAATGTTAGACTGTTTTCTAAATCGGAACACAATATAAATAATTAAAAAATTGTGAGATCCAATTATTGTCTGTTTATATTTGGAAGCTATACAGCACCCACTTTATGGAATAGGTTTGTACTGTTATGAAATTTTCGTAAACAGCGATTGACAATTAAAATAAGCATTTTTTTTAGCACTTAAGAATGATGTAATTTAAGTACTGATTTCATAATAACTATTTGTCAGATATTGATGAAGAATATTATTTACGAAAGCTAATCTCCTTTGTTATATGTAAAATTTCTATAAATTGCATCAGCATAATCATTCAAACTCAACTCTTTATGTTTGTTTTAATTTATTTATAAAGTCGACATCCAAGAGATTCCGAGATTTTTATGAATTATTAAGAAATAAACAATCAAATCCTAAGTTCCTTAGGATTATAATTTTTTTATATTAAATAAAAAAGAATACGAATATAATTCAGAAACAAAATTAAATTTGTTTTGTCTCCTTCCTGTGAAAGAAAAAAAAACTTCCCACATTTCTACAAATAAAGTTTTATTTAATTAAAAGTATATTTTGAAGTAGTTTATGCATTACATTCGGATTATCGATATTATTAAATATCTTATTTTATATTATTTTTTAACTGTTTCTAAAAATGATAACATTATATCATTATTCAATTAAATAAAATTAGGACTACTTCAAACTTAAAGCGTGTCTGCCTATATTAAAGTCTGAATCTACTACGGAAACAATCTTAAAATATTTCTTTTCCATTTTCTTAAATTGTTTTTTTTTTATAATCGTGCGACGATATTAATTAGTTGTAGTTATACTGTTAATTTAACACACAGCGATGTTACCAATAAAGTCTAGGTGCATTTATACTCTACACTTGCAACAAAACGCCACTACGAATCTCATCGCGAATCACAGTCCGCACCTACATACATACGTTTACATTTGATTTGTGTAATACATTAAAACAGCAGTATGTAGGTGTGGTTCGCGATGAGGTTCGGAGCGGCGCGGTGTTTTGTTGCAAGTGTATGTATAGGCGCACCTTTATACAATATATGAACAAAAGTATCGTACATATGGATTAGTGCTGCCTCTCTGTTTTAAAGTAAATAGTAGGTAAAAACTGTTGAGTGCAAACATTTGAATTGTATTTTGATAATTCGAATTCATCAGGTTATTTTACATTGAAAACTGATAAGTATTTTGAAAAATTAAAAATGTCTTTTTACGAAAAAGAAGAGCTTTTATGTTGTAAATGCAAATCTGATTTACATTCGTTATTTTCGCTTGGTCCTTCATATATGAGCAGTATTAATTGTCTTACTCAAACAAAATTTTTATCTAACGAAAAAGAACATAAAATTATTCAAGACTTCCAACCCATGATTGAAACAAATAATGTAGATGAAATTTCAGGTACCTAATTTTTTTAAACGTATATTATTATTATATTGAATTGACAAAAATTATTACACGTTTTCGTAACATACCAATCGATAAGATGTGATATAAATTTTCCAACAATACACCAAAAAAGTAGTACTGAATTGTAAAAATTTTCAGATGTAAAAGATTATGCCACAAAAGAATATTACAGTATGATGGATTTATTGAAAATAGAGCAAGATATTTTAAAAGTTACTCAAAGTATTAAATGCAACATAAAACAAAATATTTTTAAAAAGATAACAGCTTCACAATCTACAAAATGTATTAAAAAGGAAAATATTGTTGATGTAATCAAAACTAGTCAAAGTGATCAACATGTAGAAAAAGGAAAGTTTGTTCAAACTATTTCAGACAGCCAAAACACTCAGTATAATAAAAAGGAAAATGCTATTAATGCAATAAAAGTTAGTCAAAATGATCAACCTGAAAAAAAAGAAACATTTGCTAACACTATTTCAGCCAGACCAAATATTCAGTATATAAAGAAGGGAACTGCTATTAATGCAATCAAATCTAGTCAAAATTATCAACATGAAAAAATAGAAAAGTTTGTTAACACTATTTCAGCCAGCCAAAGTACTCAGTGTATTGAAAAAGAATATATTATCAATACAATCAAAGCTTGTCAAAATGATAAACACAAGAAAAAAGAAGAGTATTTTAAAACTGCTGTGGCCAATGGAAATGATGAGGTTGAAAAATGTCAAAATACATTAAAAATCAATCTAACCAATCATCAATATATTCAGCATGACAATAACCATAATGATGATTTTACTATGCCCAGTTCTTTAAGTATACAAAAAAATGAATTACTAACAAAAACCCCTTCGAGGACTAAATTTCCTGGTTATACATGTCTAATGCCTAATGTAATAAAGTCACGAGAAATATATCGACATGAAGTTAATTCTTCTCAAGAAACAAATATTACTGACATTGATAGAAATGATATGAGATTCAATCAAAAAAATACTTATAAAGATTGCTTAATTCAGGAAATATTAAAACCATGTACTGTCAATATAGTCACAAATCAGCAGACACATTCACCTTTTAAAACTGTGAATGAAAATAAATTTTATTATAAAAATGAGTTAAAAGCTTCAAAATTAAAATCTAATAATAAAGTGCCTCAAACAAGCATAATTAATTATAATAATTATAAACAACCAATATTACAAAAATTGGATGAAATATGTACTAATCAAAATATCAGTGTAGCTACTCAAATTATAGAAGAAGATAAGTGTAAAGATAAACAAAAGCTTCAAGTACCAATTGTAGAAAAGCTTAACACAATAGCTCAAAAAAACCTAACTACTCAAAATACCTGTAAATCACAGCTATTACCAAAAATTATTGAACAGCTTTCAAATATTAGGTATATTTATTTTATATATATAAAAAATTACAGTTAATAAACGTTTGTATTTGCAGTTCAGGGATAACAATTATACAACAAATTTTGATAGAAAACAATGATTTACTAGTATCAACAGTACACAATTATCAAAATGAGACAATGAAATCCCAAGTTAAAAGAAAACTCACTGAATCAGAAACAAATGTAAATCCTTTGATGTATACTTTCAATCCATTTCAACCTAAAAATTTGAAGAAGGACTCACAGAAGAAAATTAAATTCCATCTGGATACTAATCTTTAATGCCAAAGAGAATTATTTTATTTAATAATTTAATTAATAACTTTTTTTATTAAATTAGTAAATTATTATTTCGCTTAATTATAATCCATCAAAATCATCTCTCTGTAATATAAAAGTAAATATTACTTAAAAAATAACAAATAATATATTACTTGTTTAAAAAGAAGGAAAATAGTTTACTTACAGCATCATTATATTCAAGCACATGTTTTTTGATAGCAGAAGTGTTCACCCATGTTACAAAGTCTTCTAAACTTCTATACATATAAACATAAGCTGGTTAGAAAAGTGTGCTTGAATTGAAAAATAAAATTTAAATTTGTTAATAAAATATTTACCTTGTCACAAGGAAAGCTGGATCTTTTACAACCTCTGTTCCAACCCTGACATGTCCTTGTTCTATAAATTTGGTTGCCATTTTAATGTTTTCGCACATTTTATTCCTTACCATGATTATTGGTAATCTTCTTTTACAAAATGAGCTAGCTGATATTTTCTGCGTTAATGCCAAGTCCCACTTAGTAGATATCAATCCTATAATATATAATTTTTCTAATAATTTTGCACTTTGTTCTATCCTAAATGGATGTTCAGCATCGATTTCCTTAATTTTAAGTGCTAATTCACGAATTTCACGAGCTAATTTGTTGTACCTAATTTGAGAAATTTAAATTTGTTTTATTTTATTTAATAAATAAATGAGGTTATAGAAAAATGAATGTACTTTGTATAGTCTTCTCGTTTTTGAATTCGATATCTTCTTAAAATTTTTACTTCGTGTAAATTATTGTCTGCTTCCCAAGATATAAAATCGACTTTTTTCAACAATTTTTGCTCATGATACTTTAATTTCCGAACCATATTTGCAAACTTTAATGTTATATTTTACCAGAGTTGAAACGGGAGATTGCTCATGCGAGGTCCCGAGGCAATCCCTACCGGTAGGCGGCGCTGGTGTTGGCAAACGCGTCTAAGGTCCATCTAACCCCTAACGCCATCTATCGGAAGAGACGACGAAGCACGAGCGTTAAGCTTAGAAAAGGGTAAAACAGATATGCATTGTTGCCAGAAAGCGGACTAAAGGTTGTATAGAAAACGGCCAAATGATAATATGGCCAAATGATATTTTCGCCAAAAAACGCTAACTTCACATTGGTCAAAAGTCGGTATTGCAGATTACCGACCGAATCGTATAAATTCGTAAATTTGAGGAGCTGGCAACACTGGACTGGATATAGCTGTCATATGGGCACGTGTATGTACTACATGCAAAGTGAAAATGTCAAAATTATCAATATTTTAGCACAATATTAAAAGTTATATGCAATTAATTTATTTCTGGACTTGTCAGATAAGTTTTTTGATTTATATTTTTATAACAACTAATAAGAATAAATTTGCTTTGTGAATGTATTTTTATTTCCTCATCTATAGATGTGCAATACCTTGTATAAGATAATTAAATGCAGAAGATAGAATATCATAGGTTATACTGTCAGAAGTTTGATGTTTATATTATCCGGCCAAATTATAAATACAATTAACTGCATTACTTTTAAAAGAATCATCTTCAAAATTTACTGCCAGCATATATATATTTGTACATCCCTGTGTCCATCCTTCTCCATGACGTATTATCAAAGGATTTCCTTGTTGCTCACCTATAAGAAGTAAAATATTCAGATATTTACAATCATTTATTCCAATTAACTATTAAATATATACTTACTCTCAATGAAAATCTAAAAATGAAGGAACGACATTCATTAAGTTAGTTTCTTATACAAATTGTATCCTCCTTCGTAAGCACATATGTATCATGTGCCTTCAATTATGCACCAGAGCTGCTAATAATTTTGTACATATATATTAATTACCCTTAATCGCATTTTGCTTAAATTATTAAGTTTCACAATTCGATGACAGCATGTACTATTCCATGTTAGTGTCCAGTGTTTTCTATTTAATAATGTTAAATGTGGTTTTTGTTGCTCATCATTTACTGCAAGAAATATGGTCACAAATTTATTTGATCTTATTAGAGCTATTAATTGAATATATACTTACAGTACAAACTTAAAATTGAAATTCCATAATTAGCCTGTCATAGTACTCATACCAGCTTCACATAAAAATCTCCGCATTCCATTCTTTCAATTGTATGCCATGGCTGTAATTGATATTGTATCCACTTTGTTGTCATTCATCGAATAAACTTGAAATTATTAATTCTGATAGTTCGCTGACAGTATAACCTATGATATTCTATCTTCTGCATTTAATTATCTTATACAAGGTATTGCACATCTATAGATGAGGAAATAAAAATACATTCACAAAGCAAATTTATTCTTATTAGTTGTTATAAAAATATAAATCAAAAAACTTATCTGACAAGTCCAGAAATAAATTCATTGCATATAACTTTTAATATTGTGCTAAAATATTGATAATTTTGACATTTTCACTTTGCATGTAGTACATACACGTGCCCATATGACAGCTATATCCAGTCCAGTGTTGCCAGCTCCTCAAATTTACGAATTTATACGATTCGGTCGGTAATCTGCAATACCGACTTTTGACCAATGTGAAGTTAGCGTTTTTTGGCGAAAATATCATTTGGCCATATTATCATTTGGCCGTTTTCTATACAACCGACTAAAGAGAGCGCGGAGATATTTTGGAAGGTCCCGACTCCCGCCGTTAGAGAATCACCCGTACATACTTTTTGAACAGCCTATATCATATACTTAGGCCGGTATTCATAGTCGTTACTTATATTTAAGTCTGACTTAAAGTATCGATTGTCCTTTTTCACCTAACAGTATTAGAAAAAGATAACCTATGCTTAAGTCGGTCTTAAATATAAGTAACGACTATGAATACCGGCCTTATTCTCCGGCTAACTGTCAAGTTACCTATACAGAAATGTTGTTCTGTCGGTAACAATCTTACGAGATGGCGTTAGGAGTTAGATGGACCTTAGACGCGTTTGCCAACACCAGCGCCGCCTACCGGTAGGGATTGCCTCGGGACCTCGCAATAGTCGCAATTCGCATGGGCAATCTCCCGTTTCATCTCTGATTTTACTTATCATTACGCTTTCCACTGAACCTCTTTCAGTACATAATAACACATTTACAGTTTTTTTAATCAAAAATGTGCATGCTAACTCGCCCTTTTTCGTCTTAATTTATTGATGATGAGCGGCCCCACTATAGGGACGGTGCACACTGCACATCAACACAATGATAGAGAAGTGTCAATGTGTAACTATTACGTATAAATAAATTACACTCAAAAACTGCGAAAATTGACCGATAGTTTGCGCTGATAGTATGCATATACACCAATACACATTCTCATCTCACTGTCATTGTGTTGATGTGCACGGTCCCGCATCAAGGATGCCATTTGCCATACATTCCGATCAATGGTACACTGTTCAAACCGAATCATGTACAGGTATAGTTTCTGCTTCCCTATACTATCTTGTAGCAAAAATGCTTCTCGCAAAATTGATTCATGACCATCTCAAGTCTCAACTCTTCTATACTATCTTATAGCAAAAATTTAAAGACAACAGCAGACGAAACGCGACATCGACAAATATGAAGATGACGTTTTGGACGTAGTAAAACTATTATCCAGAAAGCATATTATTTATGTTGGAAATGTAGGGATGTCGAAAAATGGAATGGAAAATAATGCAAATATGGTGCATATATATAATATTATTTATCAAGTATAAAAGGGAAGAGATCGGATGCAATTTTCAGCCTATAAAGAGGAAAAAGCATCAGATAAGTATCGGGAGCAGTAAATCAAAAGAAAGATTAAAGAATATTTTGCTTTGTTAAATTAATCTTTCTTCTGACTTGCTGCTCCCGATACTTATCTGATGCTTTTTCCTCTTTATAGGCTGAAAATTGCATCCGATCTCTTCCCTTTTATACTTGATAAATAATATTATATATATGCACCATATTTGCATTATTTTCCATTCCATTTTTCGACATCCCTACATTTCCAACATAAATAATATGCTTTCTGGATAATAGTTTTACTACGTCTAAAACGTCATCTTCATATTTGTCGATGTCGCGTTTCGTCTGCTGTTGTCTTTAAATTTTTGCTATAAGATAGTATAGAAGAGTTGAGAGTGTTGAGACTTGAGATGGACATGAATCAATTTTGCGAGAAGCATTTTTGCTACAAGATAGTATAGGGAAGCAGAAACTATACCTGTACATGATTCAGTTTTGAACAGTGTATGTATATACATACATACATACATGTATACATACATACGTATTGTTGCAATGTATGTAATGTATTGTCGCTGCTATTGACTAACTAACCTACAACTTCTCAAGGCCCAAGGCCTTCTTGTTACAGAGCAAAATCAGGTTTGGTTAGATTCAGTTTGTAACCAAATCAAAAACAATGTTAAGAAAATATAGGAATGTCAAACCAGGGGTAAAATGGTAAAACTTTATAAAAATACAATAAATTAATCAGTATTCAGTAGTAATAATTTTGCTATAATATTGTAAAGGTCAAGTGCATAGTATGAGCAGCAGGAGCAAGATAACAATATTATTCCAAGAAGTATACTATTTTCTGTTAATAATGGCAGATGAAAGAAATTTTCGGTCTTCGTATTATGAAAAGGTAAATCTGAAATAAATATGATGATAATATACAAATTAAAAGGAAATAAGATGCATCATTTTTTAGGTAGGATTTAGAAGTGTAGAAGAAAAAAAGTCACTAGAAATATTATTGAAAGAGCAGCCATTTGACAAAGCAAAATTGAAACAATTTTGCTTAAGATTCACTGTACCTGCTATGTATAGAAATTATGTATGGAAAATCTTACTAGATGTGATACCAGTTTATGCAGAAAGCCATGATTTTATAATGATGCAAAGAAAAATTGAATACGAAACCTTACAAAAATCTCTCAGGGTAGCCAAGATTATTGATGACAATACCAAACCGCAAGTAATTTATTTAATGATGTGGCTGTTACGTACTAGAAGGGCTAAACTTGATATAAGTGCACAAATGGAGCTTCCTTTAAATAGGTGCTAATGTTGTAACTTTCTAAAATTCTTCCTTTATATTAGTAACTAGTATTACTTGTTACAATTTAAAACAAAATGTTTATAGCAGAGCTATGTGCAGAATGGCTGAAACTGTGTGGAATGTTTTAGACACAGATCATGAAGAAGATAAGTGTGTTGATGTATACTGGATACTATGCGGATTATTTGACCAATTACAAAAATTTCAAATAGAAGTAGGACGACTTCAAGAATGTGCATATACGTTATTAGAAAGAGAAGATCCTGATCTTTCAAAGCATCTTTCAAAAATTGAAGCCCTTAACAGTTTACCTTTTGATATTTGGTTTTTCTCCTGCTTTGCAGGTGTTATATGCGATGGTTCCATACCTAAGTAAGTTAACTTTCATATATCAATAATAAGAATTTACATTAATAATTGAAAATTTTCTTATTATCTATAAGGATTTGGGATAAGATAACAGTAGGTGCATACAAAGTATTAGTATTTGTAGCAGTTATAACATTAACAACATTAAGAAGAGCTCTATTAAGATCTGAAAACCTAGACAGTGTATTAGACACAATTAATAATGTAAGTAATTTGTAAAATTATTATAAAACTGCTAAGAAATTTATTGAATATAATAACTACTTTTTATAGATGACAGAGGAAACATCAGAAGTAATAGTCAATAAAGCTTTAGAATCTTGGCAACAAAGTGGATCTACATTAACTTCAATTTCACAGACTGCAGTATATAATGTTTGAAATTTCATAAAACTAAAGACAAAACAAATCTTAATAAAATACCTATAGACTTGGGCTTTTCATCTTAAAAATAACTGTTTTTTATTAACGCATCCGTCATACATTGTACATACATAATTACTTAACAACAAGCTAAATCTTACCCTATGTATTGTTTTTCTTATTGTGTAACATTTTTATAATACAAGTGGTTACAATGGTTTCAGAAAATGCACCTTCTAATTTTTCTTTCATTTATAAAAAATTCTTACTACTGTAATTAAATAGAGTCAATCACTATTATTTAGAAAAAAAATGTGAACTCTTCTTTCATATAATTATTACAAATTGCGCAAACATTTAATACTAAATAGAATCTAGTAGTGGCATTGCTATTTTCTGCAGCTATCGTTAAATGTAGTACACAATAATAATGTCGTCCCATTTATAGCAGTTTTGCCATTTAACAGAAACTTTTAAAGGGCTCTAAGAACACGCACTTCTTTTAGATCTTGATAAATATTCCCTATATATTTACAAATTCATGAAAAAAAAGCAAAAGCTGTATAATGTTAATTATCTAAACACGTTAATTCTTGGCAAAATATATGACTCTCTGATCATACAAGAGTTCTTGGTGAAAGCCTAGAATAATTAAAAATAGATTTTTCATGCAGACTGCATTTAACTCTTTGATATCTGCCAAGCTTTTTTATCTTACTTTTTTTCACTTATGTACGTTAAAGAATAATATGTATTAATTACTTTTCAATCTTTGGCTTACTAGGAGATTGAAGAGAAGGATTTACAAAACATCCTTTTTGTTTCAGCTTCTCCCCAAAATTGACCAACAATGATTAAAAAGCTGAGTATGTTCAACTTTTTTTCTTTCAAATAAAATTGTATAATGATAGATTAGTAAAACTGGTAAACCTGCTGCTAAAATTAGATAATCGATACAAGGGTATAATTGTCGTGTGCATATTATTTTTATGTAATTTTCCGTAATAAAAATAGCGGATTGAATTGATTCGCGTAACGACGAGAATATCTTCCTATATAATGTATTATGTTGTCTTATTTTTACCACTTGCACTGTTTAATTATACGTTACCTTAGAACACTCCATTCAGAATTAAATGTTACGCGACTTGTCTGAAATTATTTTTAATAAAATCGTAAACTCTTTGATTTGCGCAAGCGAATCAGCAGTTGAATTATAAAGTTATTTTTATTCGCCTTATCAAGAGTGTTATGCGCTTTGGCTTATTAGTGAAAGGAAGCAAAAATATTTGTTATATCGTAAAAATAAATTAACATCGTTTTATGAAATGTCATTCAGCACTCTAGGACTCTTAAATAATAAATTATTGGGTGTGGATGTTACCTTTTCATCATCTATATAAATATTTACTTGTACAACCATAAAATCATAGCCCGCTCCTTAATTGTATTTAAATGATAAGACACATGCTCTCCAATTTTTGATTTAATAGTTTTGTCGAATTTTTATATTATAATTTTGACTTTTTATCGCATATTTGTTTCATTGTTTAACAGGTTGACTACGACTGTGATATTGCTATTTTGTCCTTCTATCCGGTTCCGGTTTTCTAGGATTGGTACGATTTTTTATATTTAAATTAGATGCATCGTATCGAATATATACAGTTACATTTTTTGTTTCTATGACATACTATAGGCAAGTACCAATAGTAAAATGACTATAACATTAAGAATGAACAATTTTTTACAAGGGTATAATATAAAAATCGTATTGTGAAAAAATTTACTTTTCTGTATCGCTAAACTGAAAGAGATTTCATTATCAGCAAAACAGTCTATCTGCTGTGTGATGAAAAAGAATAGAATTGTTGAATCGATTATATTGTTGCTAAAAACAGCAACAGAGCTTGTGCCCTCACAATCGTATTAGCATTTTACAAGTAAAAAAGGCTACGAACTCTATACTGGTTCAAACAAATACATTTTCGACAAAAAGAAATAGTTCAATGATTTTGGTAAATAGACACAATATGCGATAATTTTCCGATTCTTGGACATTTTAGTGTAATGTTTTTCACAAATATTCTCAGACTTTGTATAATGTCGGAGTGAAAACTATTAGAACGACATAGAAAATTCATTAATATTATGTTTATTTCTTTATTTTGTCGGAGTCGTTGAAAATAGAATTAATGATTAAATATCACATATTCAGCGTAATAGATATTCGATATAATGAATGATCATTACTGTCGTCGTTAAATCCTCTCAATGTATCTTTACTTGACAGCTTATACTTGACACAGGGAATGTAAATGATTTTACGATGCACACAAGTAACATGGTTTTTCTTAAAAATATTATGGCATATCGTAACACACTGTCTATCGCATAAAAAGTATTAGTTTAAATTTAAGATATCTTCCCTTTTTCTTTCACGTAGCCATTGCAACTAACATCGAGAAATGAACGACATGGCAAAAGAAATGTGTCAACCGAGATATGCGATAAATAACAAACAGAGTTAGAGAGAATACTGATAACAGTTTTTCATTTCCACCACGAGTTTGTGCTATTGGCAAGCTAAATAACTATTATTCGAATTTTATGAACGGGAGCAATTCTTCAATGATTTATTTCATTGCCAAATATGAGTCTTTGTCTACAATTAACGGCAATGAAATTTCAATAGTTAGACCACCGAAAAGCTTTATTATCGACTTTAAACTTTCAGACGGTGGCATCATTTTATACAAGAAAACTTAAAAGAAAAAAGAATCGTGAATCAATAGCGAGGTTTCTTAAAGAAAGAAAAAACTTTACATAATTAAATGCTCTGTCTGGAGAGCAACTAAAACGTTGTTGCACAAATTCCGCTTGAAAATTAGTTTCGCAAGCGAAGTATTAAGTTGTTGAATAGCTTTAACTTCAAGCTTAATTATTGACTTAGGATAATGCATAAGCGACTGTGCTTCTGTAAAATATCACATTATTAAAATAACAGTGAAATCGCATCTGTCTTAGTCTGTACTATTGCCACTTCATCCTCTTTCTTTGACTAATGATGTGAGAGAAGCGTGTAAATAATTTATTGGTAAAAGAATTTAACAATTTTTTCCGTAAAACTAAATTTGGATGTTCAGGAAAATCTCGTACAATTTTGAAAATTTTCAAATTAGTTTAAACCCAAATGAATTTTGAACTCTTTTTCAGATCGCTATAAAGAGCTCTTTTATTTAATTAAAATATTTTTATTTTTTAATCTAACTTGAATAACATTTTTTGACAGTTCGTATTAAAACTTTTATAAACATTTAATAAACTGGGTCTACAGCGCCTCGACTTTTCTTTATTCTATAAATCTATAAAAGAATTTCGCCATCGGTGTAGGTATTAAAAAGATTTTCTTGAACAAATTATTTGGTCGCTTATGCGTTATCTCAAAGAGGCAATATAATACAATAATCAAATAGTTATCCGAAAGTAGCCGCACTTCACGAACATGACCACTTTTTCACTAAAGTTCTGCCATTCTGCCAGAATATATATATTTATATATGTTTTTTGTATTCCTACATCGTTAATTTGATGTTGAAGCCTAGCTATAGTGCGGCAGAATTACAATTGTCGACTAGTGGAGAGAGAGGCCCTACTTTTCCTCTCCCGCTCCCCATTCTGTCCGCCTCGTAGTGAACATCCAGTGATAAACCTAAAACAATGAATCAATTAAATGACGCTAGAAGTGACACCTATCGACTATTTAAAACTAGTTCTATCTGATTAACTAAATCTACAGTGCATGTAAAAGCGTTATTAAACAAAATCAGTACATGATTCTTTTTTTCAAAAATAAAATTACTTCGACGGCTTATATATGTACATATGTACTTGTTGTCCAGATACTACCGTGTCTCTTGATATATTGTTGTCACTCTTTTCCCAATAATGAAGTTTTATTCTTTTAAGTTTTAATATTATCAATTTAAAAAGAATAAAATACATAAATTCGATACTATTTTCCCAATTTTACTATATAGTCCCATACAGTACAAGGTATATACTTTAATTCGTCCTAGGTCGTTAACATGATTTACTTCCATAATCATAAAAAATATTAACTTTTTGCACGGGATCTTTTTGAAACTTCTATCTAGATTCAAGTATATTATGTGAAATACTGGCAGCTTTTATAGTTACCAAAATAAGTTAATTATCACGTATGTGCTATAAGGCGAATTAAAGTATAGATCCTATATTAGTTTGTTTCTATAAAATTATAGAATCATGATTTATCCAATATTGATTTTATTAGGTTACTTATAATGATTCTATGATATGTAAAGCATGAAGTGATGTTGAAACTAATTGTAATTTATATTATAGTTACAGGTTTATTGTTAATATTTGGTTAAAATTTAATTATAATTCTTAAAGTCGTTTGTTTTAATTATTCATAATTTTACATAAAGGTGTAACCTATAACAATATATAAAATACAACTATAAAAAAAAATGTTAACTTCTTGTAAATAATGATTTTAATAAATGAAGTCATAATTATAAAAATGGCCTAGACTAATATATTAGTCGATTAAACCCTCCACCAAAAATATATTTTTGGTTTTTGAATGTATGTGGCAACCTGCAACGTACATTTGTGATATGCGTATTTACCGGAGGGCCTCCGGGAGGTAGAGGAATGATGCATTGGACCAGTTGTTATTGGATTTGCCTCGGGTATAAATGCAGCTACGAGTAGCGCACAGATTACCAATAATGCTCCAAATACAAATGGTGGACCTGGGACAAGCTAAATAAAAAAGAAGAATGAGGGACCATACTGTTAGTCAAATGTTTTAAAATCTACATAATCTGTTTCACGTATTTTATAGACTTTAAAGGTTTTTTAAATCAAATATCAATTAAAAATACAGTTAGAGCTTTGTAAATAATTTCAACTGGAAAATCAATATATTTTATTTTTGATATAAAACATTCCTTACCTGAGGCATAAGTTCAAAATGCTGTGTGGCAGTTCCAGTCCTATTATTCTCATCCAAGAGAGATGATTTTAAAGGAAGATTGGGGGAGTCGTCGTTGAGATCGACATGAAAAAGATAGAAAATTACGCCGAACATTGCAGGCCCCAGTCCATTGCAAAGTCCTCGCATTCCAGTTACCATTCCTTGCACTAATCCCTGCTTATCAGCATCTGAATGCATTGATACAAATGCTGAGATTGCAGGGTACGTGATACTAGACACTGAAGCTAGAACTCCAGCTGCCCACATCATCCTACAAATAAAGAACATTCTTTTTATTTCACTTATTCTTAATTGAAAAAAATATATATGACCTATGCAATTATTACCATGTCTGAGATCCAAAACCATACCACATGAGTTGCAACATTTCAAACAAAAGTCCCAACATTATAGTATGTTTGCTGCCAAGAGTTCTCATGAGAGGACCTAGTACAATTTGTGCACAGACACTTAAAATTCCTACCACTGCAATAAACACTGCGACCATCACAGCCGTAAAACCCATAGCGAGTTTTAAATACACAAAAATACAACTATACTGTCCAGCTTCAGGTAAATAACTCAGAAATACAGTAACGCAAAGCATTAAGATAGTATGGTCTTTTCCAACCTGAAAATAAATTGAATGGTTCAGTTTTACATATAATTATTGAATCGCTATCGCTTAACTCTATTCTAATATAATTTGTAATTTAAATTAGATCTTACCTTTCCTAATGATGCAAAAGGGTCTGCTTGTTCCCAAGATATGGGTGCAGGTGGTCTGGCTTTTTCAGGTAGACTTTCAGGTACTGCCACTAATATAAAAAAAACATCTAAAATAGCAATTGCAGTAGCTAGTGCCACCGTTACGTTTTCTCCATATGCTGTCTTGGTATAAGAGCCCAATGCTGGACTTATAACCATGCTTGCAGCAAAGGTTGCGGAAACCTAATAGATAAATTTTATATGTACAAAGTGACTACTAATTATACTTTAATTGTAATATTACTATTAATTTTACGTACCAAACCATATGCCAATGACCTTTGACATTCTTCTGTAACATCGGCAACATATGCAAATACTACTGAGAAAGTACAGGCAAAAACGCCACTGATAGAAATCATGGCAAAGAACCACCATGTGTTAATACTCATTAAAGGAATCGGCGCACATGTAAAGGCCACTGTGATGAGTAGGAAAAATTTCCGGCCCCATACATCAGAGAGAGCACCGATCAATGGTGCTGACAAAAAGGATAAAATGCCTTTAATACCCATTATTAAGCCATTCATTAAAAACGTATGGTCTGGGAAGGTCTCATTTAATACAGAAATAATAGGCATTGTCAGTAAACCCCAAGCAAAAAATTCCAGAAATATTACAACCAACGCATGGTATACACTTGCTTCTCCAATTCCTGAACTCTGAAAGACAAAAGAGAAAAGTATAAATTTGAAAGTTCAAGCATATAATGTGAAAATATAAATCTATATCCAATTTTTAATAGGGTCATTTATGTCAATCAGCTGACCTTCAGATACTTGTAACACTGCTGGCTAAAGGTAAGGGGGACTAGCTTGATAGTACTAGGTTCTTGGCCATTATGTATTTCTGCGTTAGAAGGGCCTATGCCCTCTGCATCGATTTCAGCCCCAGGGGGCATGACCCCTAAGCTTTACTTTCAAAATTACATTTATTCATATCCAAAACAACTGATTTGTGAAACAATGCATAGCATATCACTACCATTTTTATACATATATGCATTCTTAAAAAAATTAATTTTCTTCTTGTTACTTTAAAATTTGACAATGTTATTAAAGTCATTACACTTTGATGATTGATCTTTTCTTATGATTTAATTCAATATTTGTATTATTGATTTTAGTTTTAAGACTAATACTGAAATACATATTTTTATAAGATTGATTATAAACATTTTTCATTCTTTTGATCAATACAAAAACTATTTTTATTTTACATAATATATAATATTTATGCACTGGGAGTTTTAAGAGTTCTTATTTCTCATTACTTTGTTTCAACTCTTGTTATCAGCTTTAAGTAATGTTTCAAATTACTATTATTTCTTAATAAGTTAAGAGAATGCAATACTATTAGCTTTTTATTGATTTTATGTTAATGAAAATCAAGTGTGATTTGAATAGTAGCTAATTTTTTGCGGTAATAATTTCCGTGACTTTCACAAATAAACACAATAATGTTTAATAAAAATATCATTAAGAATTGCTGATCTAAATCCTGATTATATCTTACTGCTCAATTATTCTAATTAATTTCTATTGAAATTCATTAACGCGTTAAACCACATCAAGTGTCGAGTCCCCCTTTACTCCCAGGTTGTTCGTCCTTTGAAAAAAAGTTTCATTCTCAATCGATCGTTCATGAGACAGCTGTTCCGTTTTATAAATGTTATATAAAAATTATTTTTTTTTTCATATTATTAAGTTTTCCTTGTGAAAATGGATTATTCTGTGACACACGTGAACTTAAGGTTACCCGTAATAAACACTACAGTCGCACAATTTTTCGTTGTGGTATATCAAACTTTATGTAATCATTTTAAACAGCCAATAGAATTATAATATCTTTTTTGATTGATAATACATTGATGAGGTGGGATATCTGGAGAAGAATTCTGACACTAGGGTTTTGCGATCCATTCAGTCCATTCAGTATTATCTGGTATTATCGAGCGAGTCATGGCACGTTCTACTGAATTTTCCTACCAGAAATCACTTTTTTTTGGAAAAATTCATTTCTGTTACATTTTCTATTGAAGAATTTATACGAGTGAACTAAAAAAACGTGTAATACGAATTGATTTCATCGAATACTTTACTCAGATACATACAACCACCGCAATGCCACTTGTATAGAGTCGACCCCTCCACTCCACTCTCTGACTAGTTCATTCTACGGCGCATCCAATATTTTCCTAATAACTCTACAATTTCAACCCCATTCTAACCTAGAACTGTCCCTGACGTTACTTGACCAACTAATAATATTCAATGAAGAGATGCTGCTGACCAATAAATGCTTCTCTGTTAACTTCAATAAATCAAATTTCATGTTGTATATTTATTTTTTTTTATTTTACTATTTCTTAATTAATTAAAATAGGAAAACTTGCTAAAAGCTGTCTCTCTCTCATCCTAAGAAAATAAATAAAAATAAAAAATGAATTTTTTATAGTAATTTTTTTATTGAAGCATCTAATATTCCAATTAAAGCAATATAAAAATTGTAGAAAGATGCGTATGACATCTTCTAAATTTTTAAAATGATTTGAAAAAACTGAAAATTTTCAGAATATTTTGTATTTTTGCTTGGTCAACAAATTTCATTATTTTGCTTAAGATGATTGAATAATAAAGAGTAGCCCATAAAGGGGGGACAAATAATTTAGTAAATATAGTACACTGTCATAGTTCAATTTCATGCTAAAATGTTCTTTAAAATTTATAATCATAAGTATAATATTAGGTTTAAATCATTAAGCCTTCAATAAACTCCTATGCTAGATTAATAATAAATATATATAAATATTTTTATCAAATCATAAAATTTGTGGTATTAAGAAAAATAAAAAATATATCAATAATATGTTAAATAATAATCAGTTGCAGTGATTAATAAGAGACACAATATAATCTTTTTCAAGATAACTTCTCATACAGATTTATATTTATTTAATATAGTTATTACCAATGGACGAATAAAATTGGTACTCATTTATATTTGCACACTTTAATCATAATATAGGAGATTAAATATCCTTATTATAGAGTGTCTATTTGGTAACAAATAAATTGGTATTTTACAGATTAAAGACGAATATCTGTAAGCCTGCGAACTGTAAATAATGCCATATTGTCATATCAGGTAAAGCTGATAAGACCTACGTGTTCCTTAGCCATTTGTCACCTGTCTTAATATTTTAACCCGATCTTATTCAAATTACCATACAACGTGGATTCTAAAATTATTTCTTTATAAGTACAAAAAACAGGATTAAAGTACAATTTTTGGTAAAAACAAGAAATGGTTCTTTTTTTTGCCTAATGAGTTTAACAATAATTTCAATATTATACAAACTCTATTCGTTATGCCAAAAAGATCTCAGTACAGTGGGAGCTTTAAAAAAAAATTTTATACACCAGAATTATTGTATTTTGCTTACCACGAAATAATCCTGTAAATTTGATTTAAATAGCGTGTGGAGTGTGGTTTGTATAAAATACATGTATAGCGAGCAATGGGAGTGGGAGATGCTAGAAAATTGTCTGGTACAGGTCAGCGGTGGGGTTGATAGAAATTAAATAGAAACAGTGAAATTATTTTAATACCGTGATAACCCCATCCTTCATGATGGATTTTCGGCTCCGGATGATCATTCCAACGACCTTCTTTGAGACCTTGGCGGGCATATTCACGCACTGCGCGCACAGACTTTTTCGCTTTTTTAATTTCATTAATCGCTAAAAATTAATTCTCACATAGCAAGTCATTTTCCTGCATTATATTTGGCTAGAAAATATCATGGACAACTTCAAATCATTTTCCTAATCAAATACACTACGGCTGTATTAGAGTTTACCACAAAGGTTACTTCTGGTTCCTTCACTTCTATACTCATGCTCCCGTTACAAAAGAGCCCAAGAGTGGCCAAGAGTGGCATCACTGGCATCAAGGAATGTAGCTTGGAAAACATTTTCACTGCCATCTTACCAAAAAGAGCCATACTAAACGGTTCACTTCCCAATAAAGTATCGATAATGTCAATTTGTAATTTATCTACAGAGTTAAGAGTAGTATCTATTTTCAACTGTCGCGTGAAAGCAGTTAAAAAATTGTCTAAACTGTGTCTTGTTCAGTTCCTAACAATCCTACAATCCTACATTCGTTACATTTCTACCTTGTAGCTAATGTCCTAGAGACATTTTAAAATTACGTGACATAAAGGCAGTATCGTGTTTCTTATTAATATCCGCAATAGATTTTCGCCATAATTTTCTTAAAAAAAAAAATTAGTAATAAATTTTTATCGAAAATACAACTACTTTTATAGTTAATTTATAAGACACATTGGAGATTGTCTAATCTATTTGTAATATTTTAATTTTAAAGAAGATTTCACACTTGTGTTTTTAAATCTAATTACCTATATATATACATGAAATATTGCACTGTTAGTAAAATTTTCTTCTGCTATATGTTTCAGTTTTAGGAATACTGCAGTACTACTTTTACGGCGATAGTTTTTTCCATCAAACTGAATACTTTTCGGTCATTGTGTATAACTATTTGTTTTCTTCTAATCTAATTATTACGTTGAAAGAATCTCATTATTTAATCCCGCGATATCAATAGATTCTTCCTCGTATATTACGTGACATTCGCATAGTTTAAAAGTCTTTGCTGTGCATTGTAAAAGAAAGCCGTGAAGAGATGACTGTTTTTTATGAGCACAACATAGTTTGTGTGCAAGAAAGTGCAATTATCATTATTATATTGTTATTATATAGATACCGTATTATAATTAAAACTATAATGAGTAAGATTTAAATTGTTTAATTTCAGAGATATTAATGGTTTGAAAGTTGGGAATAGAAAAGATCAACAGTAAGTTTTTCGTTTGCTTCAAAATACCCGTATGGTTTTAATGAGAAATGTTATTACTGCATATTAGGACAATTATAGACATTACAGCTCCTCATATCCCGTTAAAATCGATGGTTAGCCAGTGCAGAATACAGATCTCCCAAAATGAGTGTTTTTTATTATTTGGTTGCTACTATATACTGACTGTTTGCTGAATCGCTGCAATGTTGTGACAACACACTCGGTCACATGGGTCACCACTCACCGCTCACGCCTCACTGTCCCCGTCACAATGCTGGATAGTTTACGAATATATTGTAAAGTTGTAAACAAATTTCCAAACATTTTTTACTCTAACGTGGCAGCATCTCTTCTTTCACTTCTCTCTCTCTCTCTCTCTCTTTCTCTCTTTCTCTATACATATTCATTCTAATTTTAATAAGCTTTAAGTACTTTCACAAGATTAAGGTTCTAATTTAAGGAGCAAATCGCGAAGAACCGTAAAATCCTTTTTTATTGAATATAAGGGTTGTTTTCTAACAACAAAACAAATTAGTCGACTTCATGTTACTCAGCCTTTGCACTCGAACATTTTATATTTGGATTAATTTAGTATTAAACGGTGTAATTATAATCGGTTATATATATAAGGATAAATGATATTTATAATAAACTTTGAATGTTATCGAACTAAAATGGTGGAAAATTAGCACTTGAAAAAAGTGCTATAGTCAAACAACTCAATTCCTATGTTTCGCCGTTAGAAAATGACCCTATATAAGAAGAGACACGTAATTAATATAATAGACGTAATATGTTTATATTTTTTCATAATCTATAGAACATTTTTTACTATTTTTGGTCGTGCATCGATAAGCATGCAGTGTTACAGGAAGCGGTGTAAGTTGCATACTTATCCGTCATAGCAGGGAGAAAGCGTTTCGTAACTTTTACACATATATACTTTTACGCGCATCTCTTTGGCTGAGGCCGTCGCTTTTATAGTATTAAAGGCAAAAGCTCGTGTGTGCAGTGTGCAAGAGGAGTAAAGAAAAACGGACAAAAAGTCAAAGTCGGACATAAACGGACCAATGACTTCATAAAATATCCGGCGTTCATTTTTACGTAAGCCATAGGCTTCCGTCCGGATCCCCCCACCACTAGCTTTTCTCCCAAAGCGTAGACGCACGTCGTGAAAGTGAGGTTATGCCAAATTCGCGGCAAATATTCTTCATGGTTGGCGTTGGTCCACTTTGTCCATTTTGTTAGAAGGAGGGAGAAAGAAAGATGTGTGTATATACATTATATTTGTGTTCACTTGCCATGGTCTGCACAATATAAAAAGAAAGATAGAGGTTAGAGTAGACGCAGAGAGGGGAGAAAATGAAAGACGACGATGTATTTGCTGACGGAATCGATGAAAGTCCTCTTTATGCTGGATCGGCTCCAATTGGCGAAACGACTACGTGCTGTAATCGTAATCATGCTTAATTAACCCATAACGGATTATTTAAGTGTCTGGAAGGGAACTTTTTTGTCTCTGTCTAATTCTCTGTTTTCTATTTTTAGCTATCTCCTTCCCAAAATAATAATTACTTGTAGATATATATATATATATATATAAATTGAAATTCAAATATATCTTACCAATCTTTACTAGCCTAAAAGGATATAATCAATATGAAACTTAAATTTTAATTGATCCTGTAATCAGAGCAATTTTTTGTTAGTTTAATTCATTCAAAAGCTGCTTTGAAACAATAAATTCTCAATAATCTTCCAGTAATTTAAAAGAAAATCACCGAACTGTGATCGTTTAGCGATCCTTATCAATATTAAAGTACTTGAAAGTAGAATTTATATTGCACTAGTCAGACATGCTTTAAATTTAAAATAAATAAAATTCTGTTACAAAATAGTAGCAACGAATTACTCATTGTTCAAATAAACTTTTGAAAACGATCGAAACTTGTTGAAAAAAAGTCTAAATGTTGTATAATAAATATATATGTCTTCTTTTCTATTGTAATTGATGAGTTGCGGTTTAATGATTCTTGGTAATAGATTGTCATTTATTCTAGACTATAATATGCTTATAAAATACAATGGAAGAAAGTAAACAATAATAGCTGTATATAAGCAGTGATTATGATTAGATAAGCAATGGTATAACTTATTACTGAAAATCATTCATTAAACATTAATTCCAAGGAATGGAATTGGTAAGTAAGACTTTACAATAACATTAGATTGTCTAAACAATAATTAAAACGTGTAACATTAATTAAAAAGAAACAATTATTTTACATAACTCTATTTCCATTTGTTAATTCCAGATGAAATTAAACACAGTGAAATCCAATACAAGTTCCTCGACCTTTTACTTATACAGAGTCAAGCACTTTTAAGACGCCCCAGAGTATAGACGTAAGAGAACGTTTATCTAAATAACTATGTTAGATAAAAAATTTTTCAAGACCTTTTGTAAACCTCTTTGTTTTTGCATTCAGATAAGTTTTATAAAGGAAAAAATGGTTGTATCTCATAGTTATCGAAGTAAATGAAATTTATATTCTAACTTTGAGGCATCTAAGTGACTCACTGTATACAATCTTATGGAACTTTATAACGATACTGAATCAGAAACAAAAGAAATATCGAAATGAAATATTTCGGAGATATTAAATATGAATTTCGTCATGGTGGTTGCGTATTTATGGTATTGGCTGTCGCAATGCAATTTTTGACTTTTGAAGAAAGGGAGAGAGAAATTGGAGTCACAGTCGGGGTCAGTTCTGCATTAAAGAGTATCGCATATAGGTGAAAGAGGCAAGCAAGGATCGACGTGGATCTTAAATAAGATTCATCGCGTAACTCTCTGATGTAACGGTCATTCTCCCGTGTGTAACCAAAAATCTACTATCCAAAATATGCAGATTTTCAAGAGTAGAGCGAACCAGCAAGTTTTGGGGAATTATATAGATGTGTGCTCTCACTCTCGCTATGAACGATCGTCGATCCTAGAATATAATTAACATGATTGCCCATTACACGCTCTCAATGTATTTCGATACACCTTTCAAAATATCAACCGCAGAAGCAAGGTCCTATTTCGATATATTACGATTTTGGCCTCCCGATCGAATAAATTTGTATCGTACGCCCGTGAAGTGACCCAAAAAGTAGCGATGAGAGTTGTCCAGATTGAAATGGCGAACGTTAACATTACGCAATAATAACGCTACATTTGCTGAATAATCCTTGCAAATTAAACTGTTGAGAAAAGCCGGCATTTTTCTGAATTTTATAAGACGTTTGGAAATACGTGATTCGAGTTATGATTGATGTTTAGGATATCCGGCACGCCACGGAGAGCGACGTTCAACAGACTTGAGAAGAGAAACGAGTGCAACTTTCAATTATTTCCGGTTTATCCTTGGTGCCTTGTTAGAAATGTCTTCATGGATATCATGTTCAAATGTAATCAGGATAGAGGATTGTGTTATTCGATCCATCCAAGTGTATTTATAATTGTATGATTTTTTTATATCTGGAAAAGTATGACAGTTTTAATGAATTTTAAATTTCCTTACTTTTTTCAATGTTTCCATAATTGATACATTTTACTATTCGACGAAAATGATAATTGTTGATACTTGATTGTATTATAGAGAATAATTTATAATTAGTAGTGTTATATTGACTGAGATGATTAAAATGATTAATACACCGATAATTGGCGATAATTGATATTGGTTGATAGCTGATATACTGGTAAAATATTTAAAAATGTAAATGAGTATCGATATAGGTAATATCATTGATAAACATATTTATCAATGTTGACACATGTTAATATTCTATACTAGCAGTACTCGCTTATTAATATTTGATTTTACTACAGTAATAAATGTTATTAATTAACTACGTTAATACACTGATATTTGATGATATTCATGCACAAACATATTTGACATTATAAGTATCCAATGTTCCAATATAATGTACCACGGTAAGTGTTGATAATTAACATTATTGTCAAACTGATACTCTACTTACCGATACTTAACAATATTACGCGGTAGTATATACCTAAATGCTGATATTTGACGTTACCACGGTAAGTGTTGATAATTATCGTTATTAGTGAGTGTTTATACTTACACGTTGAATCGATCGAGTGCTTGCTCCCCTGGAAGGTTCGAGTGGAATCGCGTCACGCAAAACTCGACTCGCCAGAGACGGAATGAAAGAAAGAACAAGAAGAAGACGTAGATCTTCTGGTGAAAGAGAGAACGATAGCGGTTGAGGGGGGGGGCGGGTGAGGGCTAGGAGAGAAGGGCAAGGAACACGAAGCAAATACGCAAAGGCGCAACGACGAGGGTTACGCAGCCACGACGCTTCGAAGGCGGTAACGTAATGCGCGAGCCACTTCCTCGGTTTTACGTAACCGAAAAGTCGAGCAGCGACTTTACGGTTCCCCACCCTGAGGATTTCACCGGGTGGTTTTGGCCACTCCGTTTGTCCTTTATAAGCAAAGATTGGTAGCGGCTAAGGCAGAACCGTATCGGCACTCCAACCAAAAACCGCACTCGCCGCTTTTTTTCAATCTTTCATCCTCGTCGATACTCTCGAACTCTCCGATCCAATTCCGCAAGATGATCTCGCCAATCAGCACCGTCTCCGTGAGTAATATCCCACTGGCGATCTGTCTCTCAAAAATCTATATACCTCGTGGTCGGTATCACGACGATTAGAGTACCACTTTTCATGTATTTGATACATTTCTTTGGTGGTATCTGTGATTCTTCCGTAGACACTTTAGTATCGCGTAGAAGAAGATATTTTGTTAAACGATTTTTTCAGTCAACTCTGACTCTCCGTCATCATTCTAATAGCAATATCAATTTTACAATTTGGTCGATGATAATTAATGCAAAATTTTACATATATAAAATGCTGTTACGGTGATTTCTAAATAGACAGTTTTGTATCGCGAAGAAGATATTTTGTTAAACGATTTTTTCAGTCAACTCTGACTCTTTGTCATCATTCAAATATCAATATCAAATTGACATTTCGTTCTATGATAATTAATGGCAAATTTGACGTACATAAAATGTTGTTACGGTGATTTTTGTGATTCCTAAATAGACAGTTTTGTATCGCGAGGAAGATATTTTATTAAACGATTTTTTCAGTCAACTCTGACTCTTCGTCATCATTCAAATGTCAATATTAATCTTACATTTTGTTCGATGATAATTAATGCCAAATCTGATGTACATAAAATGTTGTTACGGTGATTTTTGTGATTCCTGCATAGACAGTTTTACATCTTTAACAAGAAGATAATCGAACAATTACGTATCTTCGGGTCGGTAAATTTTCAGCATTTACAATGTCGTAAAGAATATTAACGAGACGTAAATGCGTGGCACGCGACTTACCAAGCTATTAAGAAGTCTACAAGCGGTTATACAAAATGCTACTAGAATATGGTAGGCTAAGTGACGTTTATTACTACAGTCGTCTGTCCAGAGATCGGTAGAATTTTTCTTTCTCGATTCATGACAATTGTTCGATCCGCCGATTTCTTCATCCTCCAATTGTTACGAGAAAAATAATTCGGTGGAATATAATTTCGTAATTTCGATATTACGTTTCGAGTGTTCGATCATTTTCAATTTATTATCTAAGAAATGAAAAAAATTGATATGTAACAATAACAAAAGTGTTACGTCATCGCATTACTCGACTATAAGTAAATCGATAGCGATAAATCGTGAAAGTGAAGAATTTCATCTATAAGCCCTCTTGCTCTTTAGCTATAATTCACAAATTGCACATAAAGATCGTTAAATTTTACAACATAATTAATTTTTATTTTATCGTTGATTTTGCAGATTCTCCTTGTTGGAGCATTGGCAATGACAATGGCTGCCCCAGCACCTGAACCTGGTTACCATCAGTAAGCAAAGATTACTAATAAAAATACATAAAAATATACATAAAAAAATGTCGATAAGAATTACAATTTATTTTTTTTTCAGCGAGCATGTTAGGATTCACGTTCCTTATCACGTGCACACGGTTCATCATCACCACGTGAAGAAGATTCATGTACCAGTGCACCATGTGGAAAAGGTACATGTACCAGTTCCAATTCCAGTGCATCATGTTGAGAAAGTCCACGTGCCAGTACCAGTTCACCATGTTGAAAAGGTCCATGTTCCGGTACCGGTACACCACGTTGAAAAGGTCCACGTGCCCGTTCATGTACCAGTTCACGAAGAGAAGGGCTGGTGGTGAAAAACATCTTCAAAATTGTTTTACTCACCTTAGGTAGATTGCTTTTATTATTTTTTATAATTGGTCTGATACAAAATGAGCTATTTATGACGTCACAGAGTTGCAACTTAAAAAATTAATTTATATAAATTTTTATAGTAAAATCTTTATCGATTCCTACAATAAAGCAGCTACAAAAATTCTTAGTCAGGAAAGTAATTAATATTTTTGATAATTATTAACGAGATAAATAATTGTTTAACTCGAAACTTTCATGCTCTGAGGTGTATAAGTGATCACGTGTCCATTCACGAAGAGAGGGGGTGGGGTGAAAAGCATCCCTCTCAAAATGACTTGACTCACCTCAGTTAGTCTGCTCTTTTGATTTCTCGTAATTGGCATTATATAAGGGAAACTTCGCGAGCGTGCTTGGTGTCTTGATTAGATCCAAGAATGGAAAAGAAATTGCAGCTGTCGATACACATTGTAGCTTTCACGTAAAATTGCGGCAGACGGCGATTTCTTTATATGTAATCGCTCGACTACTTTACACTTGCCAAGTGTAGTTTCGCGATGAAAATGTTTCTATTGATAGAAAGTGAGAAGTCTACTTTGACAAAAGTCACTTTGAAGATCACGATGGGCAATGTTTACTAAAAAATCGGTGAGTCTCTCGATCGATTTCGACGATTTTCAAAATAAACGGTTTAATTTTAATGAGTGAAATGTCGAGTAGCAATTAAAAATTGTGCTTAATGCCGATTTTTTATATGTAATTCTCGATTACTTTACACCTGCCAAGTGTGTGATTTCGCAATAAAAATGCTTTTATGATAGAAAGTGAGGAATCTAATTTGCCAAAAGTCGCTTAGAATATCATGATCGGTAATATTTACTGAAAAATGGCAAAGTTGACCAACCGATTAATAACCGATCTCGATCGACGGTTTCCTCTATAAAAAGTTCAATTTATTCAAGTCTAATGTCAAGTGGCAATCAGAACTCGGCAGTGATCGGTAACATGTGTTCGAAAAATCGACGAGTTCGATCGTTTTCACGCAGACAAATATCGTTTCCGGTTTTTGCATTAATTTCAAAGAACTCTAACAACATTTAATTCAACTCACATTCGAACACCGATAAGTTGTTTGTTCCAACAAAATAAATCGGCACTATCAATGATAACAATAAAAAAGAAATTAATAAAAAAAGAAAATCAATTTTCTAGATTTTACTTAACATTCAATAAACGTTTCTCGAAACCCATAAAAAATGTTGAAATTACGACGATCTTTAAGGTTTTCGATGGAAAATCGGTAGTGTTTATCGGTTAGAAAATCGGTTGGGATGAGGGATAAGCGATTCATCGTGTATTCTTGAAGACCAATTTTTCTTACGTAAGCGTCTGTTACAGCTTGTAATAATGGTCGAGAGGAACAGTAAAAATGACTTACGTGGGCCGCCGGTTCCCGAAGGGTCCTGAAACTTTCTCGAGGAGATCGGTGAGCTTCCGGACTGGACAGGATCCTGCTGACACGTTCACCCAGTACAAATCTCTTCGGCCCCTTAGAGCCTATACGCGAATGTGTATCTTCCGAGAATCACACCTGTAAATAATATATTTTTTTATACCGATTACACAACCTTTGTTAAATGTATACTTGAGAGAATAAACATAATTTTTTTTTACCTATTACATGGTCAACGTTTCATTTCTCTTGGACGTAACGGGCGCGTGAAATCATTCTTTTAACTTGGTAAGGTCTTGCGTAAAGGGAGCGTTAATCTGTATAATCTATATACATGCCGAGAGTGTTGCATCTCGCTTCCTGAAAGCATAGAGCTACTTATTATCGATCAGAACTGAAGATAGAGCTACGCTTGGTCGAGGAACCGATTAAACGAAATCCAATCCTCGTTTGCTTCCGTGTACCCCAATGCCAAGTTCCTTCTAGAAATTGTTTTCAAAACAAGTAAGAGTATAAAATATAGCAACAGCTTTTCTCCGTAATAAAATTTTATAATTTAAGTTCTCCAATTATGCAGTATTCACTGGCGTTATAAATGATAACTTTTGATAATTTAATATAAAATTTTTAATATTAGTTTTTTTAACAATTTTATTGAAGAAAATGATATTCGTTTGTATAAATTAACCTAGAAAATATTATTATATAGAAAATAACATATTTATGTGGGCTAAACATAGAATTACGATAGTTCATCTTAATAAATATCAATTTTTACCAAATTTTCCCAATTGGTTTTCCGCATATCCGTATCCGTATCTTGTATTACATCTTCACCAATTAGTTGATATCGTCGATGCGTATATTGCACGCTTTGATAGGAAGAATAAAAACAAGTTTATACACATAGTGCCGTAACGTGTTCCAACTATTTCGATCGAGTCCAGTTAGTTTACACACTCATTAATTAGCCTTATACACGAATCGTGTCGACAAGGTTTCAGTCACAGAATTAACAGCGTGTTATAATAATACTATATATACGTCGAGCAACCGGATATACAAGCTGGAAACGCCTTCATGAGACATTAATTACATTATTAGATCTACGAGTAAACATAAATTTTTTTAACACGCAATTTTGCAATATTCTCACTACTGTAAAACATCGTCGAATAAAATGATATTTTTTTTATTAAAAATATAAAGCATATAATAATTCATTGTGTTCACTTTAATAACATGCATTGATTTTTCCTTCTATCCTATCATTGACCTGTTTGCAAGGGAAATTTGTCGAGATCAGAAAAACTTAAACGATTTCACGCAAGGCATCCAGCGTTTGTAATCAAATTTTACCGTTCGTTTATTTCTGCCATGACTTTCGATGGTCCGATCACGGTCATTACCGACCGAGCTTATGATCTTTTGCATTAAAATGCATTCTACACGTATTGCACATTCGTAATACACACGCGTACACACGTTTATCGCGCTGCATGCACAAATAAACTTTTACGACTCCCTCGTCGTGCATCCTTATCTATTTACCCACTTCCGTTTGCACTTTTGTATTAACAATTACGCGTATATCCAATCGTTAATACGAATCGACTCTCGTTTAGTCCGCAATGTTAACGAATCTCTCTGTGTGGAGCATTTAAAAAATCCTGCATATTCCTATTTTTTTCATTATATAAAAATTTTGGTAATTAATGGCAACACCTGTTTTAAAAATTAAATAGTTGATCAAGAAATTTTTGTTTACAAAATAAATTTTATTGTGAGTGTATTTTACATTTGTGTTTGTTTTTTTTTTAATTTTGCGGTACGATTGATCCTGCGATACTCCGGTGCAAAAATCGATGATTCGAATAGTTGGTGGGAAATGCTGTCTTTTACGAGGATATATAGCAGTCGTAGAAACGAGTCTTGAATAATTTAGTGAAAGAAACCCAGGCGTTTCGTTAAAGAGCTCCAACCAGTGATAATAATTAGACAATCGAGTTGTTGATTAATGCTTGAACGAGGCATTTGAAATTCTCGTTGGGATGCAATAAAGTTATTAATTTATCAGTCGGCTTCCTAGAAATCTCGTTTGAGCTTAGTACAGTCTGAGAGAAGAGGGTGCGTTGAAATAGAAAGTAATGGGATTAGGGAGAAACAAAATTAAACGAATAAAATGAAGAAAAAATTTCAAAGTTTATTTATACAAAGGGAAAAATGTATACAAAATAAATGGATAATGATAGTTGCAAAGTTTTTTTTGCCTTCTATTTCAAGTGTAAAAAATAACATAATTATAATAATAATAAACATCTATTTAGATAATAAAAAATAAAAGAGAAATGTAAAAAGGACCGAGAGAGAAAAAGCAGAAAACGAAATTATGAAAAGCAAAAAGGAGAGCAAGCGAGAAGCTGTACGTCGAAGTAGGTAAAGAAGGAAAGAGAAGGACAAGTAGAGGAAGTTCGCACTGTGTCAGACAAGGTTCGCGATGAGTGTGGGAAACTGCGGCCTTCTCATAACGACGTTGCCCTTTCACTGTCTTTCCCTACCGATGAGTCGTTTCATCTCTGCTTGAATTTCTCGTCTCTGGCTATATTTTTACAACGACAATAACCTTGAATCTCCAATTAACAACGTTATACTCGTTATATCATTGAACATGATTCCCTATGAATTAAACTGGACTTTTTTTCACGATAACGTCACGATGACGTACGAATATTATCGATTAGTTCAAGTGTAATGTTATGAAGAATGATTAAAATTAGTACTAAAAATTAATCAAATATATACTGAACATATATAAAAAATTTGTTAGTAGATTTAATGTTAATTATTTTAGGTAGATAATTGTTATCCAAATTAAAATTTGTTTTATAATATTGATGTAAGAATTAACCCTTTCATTTTTTATAATAAATTTTTTATTGGAGAATGGAATATAGTTTTCTGTTTCTCTGATGATATTATTTGTTGAAAATTATGAATTATTTATGATGGAAGAAATTTTTTATTAAGATTGTGATTAGTTTGTCACGAGTTAGAGCTGATTGGCTGTTTTTAATCAAAAATTCTGATAACTCTTTCATGTTTTCTCGTTAAAAATTTTCTATTGAAGAATTGGATAGAGTTTTATTTTCTCCTGGCAACATTTTTGTTGCAAAATAACGAATTATTACGATGATGGAAAATTATCATTAAGGGTGTGGTTGGCTAGCCAATATGGCACGTGTGTAATCTTCCACGTGGTTCACTTTCTTTCTCACGAGAGCAAATCATCCCAAGGGACATATAAGGATTTGTTCGGAATGGCTATCAAGGATGTTTTTAGATGACCATTCGTTTTAACAGGAAAATCCCTTCACCAGAGATTACCCCTTATCAAAGCATTCTATAAAAAACATTGACCTAAAAACGCCAGATATCGAAAGTTCTCTGCAGGTATGTCTCAATGAATTTTACTTTAATTTGACAGAGAAGTGGAGATTCTATCGAATGTAATTCCTATTCGATGTCTTCAGTACTTTTGAAACTGTAAGAAACAAGATTTATAAAGTTTCATCCTTTTCCTATAATATGGCAAACTCGACATGCTTTAGATTAAATTAGGATTGAACGAAAATACAATTCACTCGATTTGATGCTTAATGTAATATTGAATTTCACGAAAATATCAATAATCAAATATATTAAATATTTATTTTTGGATACTGCAGAAGCCAAATTGCTATAATTCTTTAAAAAATATCTTGAACACTCTTATTAATGTATACTGATTCAATAATGAGTAAATTAAATCAGTGTGAAAAATTTGCTTTCCTGCTTTAACAAAGTATGAAAACCTCGTTATAACGAAGATAAATAGCAAAAGTTGTGGCCATCAACGAATGAAACAGATTAATATATCGTTACGCGTGACAGGCTAGTCAGACGGAAGACTTTCTTAAGACATTTTAAAGGTTTTATTTTTCAATTGGGTAGACAGAGTAAACTTTTTACTTTCACGCAGACTTCTTTCAAGTGATGTAGGATAGCTCGGTTTCCGGCGGAACTATGTGGAGTCTTGTAGCCATTGTTGCTATCTTTCACTCATTACAATTTTAAACGTATAATTTCGCACGACATAATTAAATGCATTATACAATGAAAGTAGCCTTTTTTATAGCAATCGATAAACAGGAGCATTATGCTCAGCTTAGTTTCACGTAATTAATGGATTTAAAGAATAAAAATCTGTTACTATTATAATCATAGATTCGCTAAACTTCTAATTAAATACTCTTAATAAATTATGCATATATAAAACAATCATTGCGGATAAGTTTTATTGTTTGAAAGTATATTCTAAAATATTTCAATTTTTATTTAAATAAAAACTAGATTATCTGCTATATTTTTTAATTTTATTTCCGGTAAACAAAAAACGTTGCAAAACAATAGAAAACTCAATTGTTAATAGTAAAAGTATTAATTTTATAAAAATAAATAACAGTAAATTTGTTTGTAATAAAATGCATTTAGCACAATTTTATTATATTTTAAGAGAAAAAATTATTATTATACAGGTAAATAAACGCTGAATTGTCTATCTGCTGTAAAAGTGGTAATTTCGAAGTAAGTTCAGGCAGGATGATGATAAGAATGATTGATGAGAAGGAGGCAGTATTAGCAATTCGCATGAAAGTTCGTTTGCTGGTTTGTTGATGGAGAGTTCCATGGATGCTCGTGTTGGTTGGGTTCACGAGAGGACAATCGATCGAGCAAGCTGCTTGAATTTCTCTGCTCCTCCTCGGTGACTCTGGGTCACGGCCGTTCTCCAGCATTCTCATCGGTGTCCGAGTACCTACAGGTCGTCGCAAATTTTTCAACAGCCACTTTGGCTCCTCCCTCTAAATTCTCCACCAATCAGCTATTCCCTCCCCTTTGGCGTTCCCGTCTGACAAAAATTCATCGTATAAAATATCTTTTCCAAATCTATGAAACTCTATCGAACACCATTCAAAGTTCCACAGTGAGACGTTGAAGGTGACTTTGAATGGGACTGTACCTGTGAACCGTGGCGAACCTGAAACTCACTCGGTACTTTCAGTTTCCTCTTCGGCACTGCTCACCATTTACCCCCTACTCTTCCTACTCTTCCGGCAGACTCCTTTTGGCCCACTATATATATATAGACAGGATGCTACCTCCAGATATATGACAGTGCGTGTCGAGTCATCGGAAAGTGAAGCGTTCCTTGGAGATTCCTCAACATCCGCTACAAAAACATGGAATCTACTCTCGTAAGAATCCTTATATCTCCTTATTTGTCAGGAATGGCTCCTTCGTTAAACCAAAATTAGATATACGTATATATATGAATCTTTCCTACTTTTATTCTCTTCCTGAAGAAAAGTGCTACAGACTGATTTAAGTGCATAAAACCATCGTTTACTCGTGATTTATTTCGCTTCTTATATTGTACTTGGGATGCAATAAAATTTTTCATTCGTTTCACCTAGAAGACCATGAAATCTTGGATTACTCTTATTCCGGATGTAATGAAATTCTTAACTCGTTTTACTCGGGGGTTAATGAAATCTCGGAGTCTCATTTTTCTCGATAGATTCTTATGTTAATTAGGTAGTAACGTAACGATAGATTTCCCTATTCGATACTGGGGCAACAATTTTCGCCAGGTCTATTTCCTATGATGTTATTACGATATAATTGCAATTACCCATGCACCAGTCCGCGCGTTCTAGGCAACGGTTACAAGTTCGATTATATGTAATTATTTTAATAATGAATTATTGCAGGCCAAGTGTTTTGTTTTCACTGCAGTATGGTCCATAGTGCTTGCTACTTTTGGACACGAACAGTAAGTCTGACAAACTTATATTTCTATAACATTTATGAATTATTTATAAAAGTCAATGCATTTGGTTGATATTAATGAATTTTTGCGAATGGTTAAAATTTTATTTATTTGATAAAAATAAGAATGATAATGTTCTAATTTGTTGGTAATACAATCTTTTTATTCCAGCGTACATATAAGAATAATTTTGCCAGAATCTCACGATCATCATGAGAAAAGTGTGGCCAGTTTCGATGACCACGATTCTGGTCCACCTGGTCACGGTGGCGGAGGCGGAGGTGGAGGACACATAGAATTTGGTGGTCCTGGAGGTGGTGGTCACGGAGGAGGTGGTCACGATGATTTTGGTGGTGGACCAGACATAGGTTTTGGAGGCGGTGACCATCACGATTTTGGAGGAGGGGGCGGTGGCTTCGGAGGAGGTTTCGGGGGTGGTCACGGTGGAGGTGGATTTGGTGGAGGCGGAGGTAAGAAATATTAACGTTATTTAATATTAATAAATTCCCTTTTTGCTAAAAAAAAATACTTATAATATTATTTTTATTTAATTAAATATCTTCGTATAGTTAATTCAATAAATATTAGCATTTTGACAAAAAAGTAACCAGTATACGAATAGCGCGATAATTAGTAAGCTTATTGGGATTGGGAAAAGATCGTGGTGGAGAAAAACAAGAAGAAATTAACATAGCAGTTGTGGCATACTTGAACTTGTTCGGTGTAAATTGACGCGTTTACTTTCCTTCTTTCCTTTCGCCGTAATGAGCCAGCAAGGCTACTCGCTCAACGAGTTTTCTACCTTCGATCGCAAAATCTTATATATGCTCGTAAATGAATCGTCTTACACGTACGCACCTTTCTCGGCGACTTTCCCTCTCGATATTGGAAAGTAATTGCGTACACCTCATCATTAACTGCAATCTAATTTGTACTGCGTTACTGTAATAGTAGCTAGATCACGTTGATCCTCGCTTGGATTAGCTTGTTTTACTGGTCATTTAAAATAGGCCACGCATAATGGGTCACAGGTATAGTAGTGAAAGTTATGCAATTCCTTGTGAATAGGGAAAATTGGAAAGAAGCAAAGGGAAAATAATTCTCTATTGAGAAGCAGTTGTGTCAGGTTGAGTGCGAGACGTGTTAAATATAAAGTGGCCTTTTATTTCTAGATGACCATCATGGTAGTATCAGTTTTGGAGGTGGTGGAGGGGGAGGCGGTGGTTTTGGCGGTCATGGTGGCTTTGGAGGAGGCGATGATGGAGGATTCGATGACCATCATGGAGGAGGTGGTGGGGGATTCGATGACCACCATGGGGGTGGCGACATAGGAAACAGCATCTCCGATTTTGGTGGCGGGTAAATATCATTATAATTTAATTTCTTCGTTGAAAATTATAATCTGATAATTGGATATAAAAAGATATTTATAAAATTGTATGATTTTAAAATTAGTGACCACGATAGTAGCAGTTTCGATTCATATTCTGGAGGTCATGGAGGCGGCGGGGGTGGCCATGGAGGCGGTGGATATGGAGGTGGCGGAGGTCACGGAGGTGGAGGTTACGGCGGAGGCGGTGGTCATGGGGGAGGAGGATTTGGAGGTGGTGGTGGTCACGGAGGTCACGGAGGTGGAGGTGGAGGTTATGGTGGTGGCGGTGGTCACGGAGGGGGAGGATATGGAGGAGGCGGTGGTCACGGAGGCAGCAGCAGTTACAGTAGTAGTTTTAGCAGTGGATTCAGTGGCAGTCATAGTTTTGGAGGTGGCCATGGCAGTTACGGAGGAGGCAGTAGTTTCGGTGGCGGTCATGGAGGTGGAAGCAGTTTTGGAGGTGACCATGGTAGTCATGGGGGTGGTGGTTACGGCGGAGGTAGCAGCTTCGGAGGTGGACATAGTAGCCATGGAGGTGGTGGATATGGTGGTGGTAGTAGCTTTGGAGGTGGTCATGGAGGAGGTGGTAGCTTTAGTAGTGGTCACAGCAGTGGTGGATATGGCGGAGGTGGTGGATTTGGGGGAGGCGGTGGAGGAGGTCATGGGGGCCATGGGGGTTTCTCAGGATATAAAAAGAAGTAATTGGGTCCCTCTATATCCTAGTTTAAAACTTTTCAATTATCCTGATAGGACTATTATTTTTTCTATTCTTTTGTATCTTTCATACCAGTTTGATAGCCAAATCTACAGAAGCTGAATAATGGTACTAAATGCAGTATTTAGCAAACAATATTGTACAACAGAACTTTTGCTAATATTGTATATAGATATAAGAATAGTAGATAGTGGAATGAATATCTTTAGACATTATACTGTTTGTCCAGTTTTCATTATTTTTGTTTAAAAAAAGTATCTGAAAATTTTCCATAAATGCATTACATGTGATTATAGTATTATTTTTATAGCCATTATAAATGTATAATTCATTCACAATTTCAACTAGATTTTAAATTAGCAATTACTATTATTAATTATTATTTGTAATATATTATATATTTTATTATATTTTGTAAATACCTTTGTTATCTTGTTGTTATTATATCATTAATAAAAATTTTTATACAATGTTTTTTATACAAAATACCTGTTTTTTATTCTGTTCTGCTTTTCCTAAAAAAAAGAGAAAGAATTTCTTAAAACAGGTTACAAGTATTCGGTTGGTATCATTTTATTTAACAAGAGAAGAAAGGTCTGCAGTAAGAAGGTTTCAAGTATTTGTGTATAAAATATCGGTAAGAAAAGTTATTTGGACGTTTGCGATTTCGACTCTCACTATTTGCCGGATAAAAAAGGGAAGTTCCAAGGATGAAGTACAATTAAATTGATACCCCTTGTAAATCTTAACGTAAGCTGTACTTTCTCGACTTTCGAACTTACACTGGACCACGTTGGTAGTGAAAGTAACGTTACTGAGGAAACGCTCGTAATGTAAGTCACGACCAGCTACTCGCCTGGATCTTCTTTGTTTGTGTAAATGCAATCAACTTTACCAATGCAATCGAAAACCGTTCACTTAAATCTTCCTTGTTTGCGCGAATGCAATAAACTTCATCGATGCAATCGAAGCCCACTTACCTTTCCGGAAATTTAAAATTGCAATTGGATCCACGCTGTTGACTTTATTAACTTTTTTTCACCTATTAATGATGTACGCAAACTCTCATTTAATAGAAAATATTGCACCTTTATTAACGAGAAAATTGCATCTCATTTGCTTATCTCTCTTTCACTATCACTCTATCTCTCCTTGCTACTCTTTTTTTCTCCCACTTTCTGGTAAAAGGAACATTAGCTCGTTTTATTATACAATATGGAACATTCGAAGCATCAAATGCATGGATATAATAAGACTGATAAAAATAATTAATGCCTATTTAAAAACTAGTATTGATACTTGGTAATTAAGTGCTAGCAGACGAACTACATGAGTTTAAAAAAAGGAAGTGTAGAATTAGAAAAATGAATAATTTATGCAATCGGAAGGAGTCTGAAAATACTTCCTCGTCACAATAAGAAAATTATCAAGTATTATCGATAAAGTATTAAAATCTAAAATCGCTCGGGTGTCGAGTAAATTCTCCACGTTGAATGTCTTCTTGGTGATTGCTCCGCAGTCTCGGTCGTGTTTGATAAAAAAAGGAAAAGGATGTATATAAGTGCAAAGGGGGAAACTTCAGGGAGAAAGTTATCGAGTATCTTCCCAAGCATGTTATACGATGAAATTTCACTTATGATTATGATTATCAATGCACTTTAGGTACCACAAATGGCACAGCAACAGCTTAAATATTGCTGAACAGAAATTGATGAGTGGATGATTGCGATTATTGAGTATAGGAGCTTATATATTTTGAAGGGGAAATAATTCGATTATGGTTAGTATATGATTATGAAGAGTTTTGAGTATAGCACTTTAAATATTGGTAAATGAAAATGAACGAATGTGTGATTGAAATTAAAAAGGGAAATATGCATTACGAAGCCGAAATAACAATTCAATGACGTTGAAACAAAAAATATGAATACGTCTTAAGACCATTGATGGTCCAGAAACAGTAAAGAATTGTGAAGAAAATCAGAAAATATAGAACCAATAACATCTTCAGCTTCCAAATTTCAGGATTAAATGGAAACAATAATTATGTAATTATTAATAATAAGACCTACTTGAAAAGTTTGATCGACCATGAAGAGGAAACAATTCCATTAGATTAGGATGGAATTTAGGAAAGACTCACTGTGTTTTGGGAGCCAGTGATGGTGCAGGTACAGTTTGGATGTTACTAGATGAGAATTGTGGAGTTGAAGATTTGAAGCTTTGAATGGAGGGCAATCCACTTTGCGGAGGGACAGGAGGTATAGATTTCGAAAGGATGGACGAGACTGGTCTGAATGGGAAAGTTTCGGGTATATCTTCCTTGACGGCGTAACCTTGACCTTCTGGGACCCAGGAGACTCGACTTGCAATCCTTGGAAGTTGGAACTGACGTGCTTGAATCGCTCTTAACAATTCATGTGAGATTTGAGAATCTGCAGTTGATTGAGGAGACATCAATGCCTGCATTTGAGGAGCGATCAGAGCCTGTGCTTGAGGTGCCAGCAGTGTTTGTTGGTGTTGAGCCATCAGTGACTGTGTATGAGGAATTACTAACTGTGCGTGTGTCTGTGTTTGAGGAGCAACCAATGCCTGCGATTGGATTTGCTGCTGAAATTCTGGCACTTGAATGGTCTGCAAATGTTGACCTTGAGAGAAACCAATAGCTGCTGGATTGATCATAGTCGATGGCCAGGACTTCATCAAGTTCTCTATAGTCTTGTGGTACTCATCCAATATTATGCTGTCCTTCAGAACAATTCCATCCTTGTTTCCACCAATAGTAGCTGACGGAACCCCACCACTTGGTAGCAATATCGAACCTTCGACTGGTACCGTTCGCGTCTGGTCACCGCTCTCTTTGATCAGGTCATTGACCTCCTTTGAGAGAGTTTCCTTATCGGTCAAGAGGTTCCCGAAACCACGATAGCTTTTGGTACCCAAATCTTTCTCCAGAGATCTGGATGTGTAAAATTTTTTTCTACCACTTTTCCTCGTGCCAAAGTCACCATCGTGGTCGTATGGCTCCACGTCGTACGAGTAGTTGTCCAGAACGTCCTGGTGATATTCTACAGGAATCGGTTGCCCGTAATTCGAGCTGCTGGATGTATATGTTGCGGCAAAGTCTGGCTGTTTGTGCCCTAAATTAAATGGCTCTTGGTACCTGTTCGGACAAACTCGTGTTAATGATCATTCTTGAAGGAAATATAATTAAAACAATATAATTTATTTCTAAAAATTAAATTACGAAATCTAATTTTTTTAGAATATAGATATATGAATAGTTTTTTGTTAATAAATTCAATTATACAGGGTGTAACTAAACGATGATGAAAAATTCAGATAAGTTATTTCTAAAGACTCTCCCGTCAGGACCCTTGCTCTCGTTAATACAGGTGTAGAGGTTCACGAGTTACGGATGATTAAAGAAATTTTTAGTTGCGCCCTGTACTTATAATAATGCATAAATAAACTATACATAAAATTAAAAATTGTAATTAGAAGTATTAAAGGACAAGACTAGAGTTTAACTGAGTTATTAATGATAAAAGACGTACTTTTCGTGTCCAGCTGAGAAGGTTCCTTTGATGGTATCATAAGGTATATATCCTTTTCCAAATGAAATCCCATGGGTTACGTCTTTTCCGTATGGTATCATTACATGATTGACCTCTTGATTATCGTGGTCTTGGTCGAAGTCATCGCCACCTTGAGGATAAGGCGACTTGGCTGGGGCTACAAGTGCAGTTGGACTTGGAAAGGGAACTATCGACTCCCTCGCGGGCAAGGCGTTCGGATGGGCGTAATGCAGGTGCTGATAAGTATGACGATGATATTCGTGATTCCCATTCAGAGATTTCTTATGGAAATTCGAAGGTTTCCTGTAATAAGGTACCGATGGACTTCTTCTAACTTGTTGTGGTACCACTATTACCACCTTCCTCCTGAAAATATTTTTCAATAATTTTCCTGATAATCAGATCAAAATTCGTATTTTTATTAATGATGAAAAATGGAGTTACTCACGCGTGAGACAAGAGTGGTTCTCCAATGACGAATAGAAGAATTCCAAGGATCTAAAAAATATAAGAATTGGTGTGAAGAAGACGGGTTGTTATAAAGTGGAAAAAAATGGGAAGTTTTTGAAAGAAAAAGAATTTTAGTAAGGATTGTTATTATTAGTTACCGCCAGCTTCATTCTGTCGCAGTGGTGGAGGGTGAACCGTGAATGAAGACAAGGCACCTTCCAGTGCGAATAGAGAAGTGGACTGATCTGGTCTGGATGAGATCTGGTTGAGGAACGGTCTAGTTAAATATTGCAGCCAGATACAGTGGCTCTCTTCGCTTTTATACAAGATTATCCTAGAGAGGCCTGCCCCTCCCATCTAGGCTGCCAGGAGTTGCTCTCGTATTTCTTCCACTCCAAGGAGAGTAGCGAAATCCACTACATGCAAATTTTTCTTACTAACAAATCCAGATCTGCTGCAGGAGCGAGTGCTACTTTCGGTATTTTGCAGAATCTACCAATCTCTTATAGTTTCCCTCGTCCCCTCTCAGCTTCTTTCGTTCTTTTACAAATAGTCTCAAATTTTTGCGGATACCCTTGATCTATTTGAATTCCTTGCCAATTTTTCCAGTCTTCATCACAAATTCTTCGTGGTCTCTTATATTTAACATTTTTTCTTATTCCTTCACAACTTTGTCCTTATAATGTTTCTAATTCCCTTTTAATCTCTTACAGTTCTACCCAATGTATGATAATTCTACAGCAGTCTCCCTCACTCTCTCTTACCAGTTTTCTCATTCTTCCTCAGCTTCTCTCTCTCTCTCTCTCTCTCATTCTCGATCTTTTTCTCTCTCAGTTTCTTATTAGCTTATCTAAGTCTATCGAACACTCGTCAGTCTCTTTCAGCCTCTCTCACAGACTCTCTCAGATTCTCTTCATCACCGCCAACGCAAACGCCATCAGCATCGCTCAATTCGGGTCTACTAATCAACATGAGTTTTTTTTTTCGGGGAAATCGACGCTTTCTTCTGCTTCAACACGCCCATCGCCTCTAATATCCTCTCGCTTAACTCACTCGTACACACTTTCCAAAATGTGACGAATAAGAATAGTCGCATTCCCCACCAGAGGAAAACTTATTTTCTACGCACCTCCGACACTCGACCAATTAGCTCGCATTTTAAATAATTTATCGCTTTGTGGAGTAAATTAGAAAAAATTTCCATATTTTCTCAACCATCCATTTGCAATTTCTACTTTTAATTTAAAGCCGATCAATGGTTGGTAATGAAAAGTAGCATGTTTATTTTGATTGAGAATGGACGATGGAGAATTTATTTATTTTTTAAAATTAGACCGATTTCATGGTCTGGGAATTAATGTTGATTTGCTGATACGAAGGAGCAATTAGGGGAAATGATCAGTAACGGTCGTTGAATTTGTTATTCCGTTATTTTTGCTTCGTTGAAAGGAGAAAGGGAAATGGTTATCAAATTGATTATCGACGATTAGTCTTTTTCTTGTACTTTTTGTTACGTAAAGAATAGCTAGCGGTTTTTCAATCATCAATTTTGATCACTTTTACTTGATGGCCTACGAGGAAAAAGTGAACGATCGCTAAAAATATTTGTCTATGCTTCTTCCTTCTACATAAAAATCCTTCGGGTAATTTCTAGTGGAAGCAAAAATTATTCAGAACTTTTAATTGTTTTTACATTAAAGGCTTGGAATTATATAGGAAGAGCAAAACAACCATTGAGCAATTTATTGGACTATTTGTAATTTTATAGTAGACGATCAGCGATGTTTATTCCACATAATTATTCGGTTATTTGTACGTTTATATTACAATAGATTTTAACTGTCTGTACTTCCTAGATAAGTCTACGTAATTTTACTATTTTTACATCATTGCATGCTATGGTTATTGGTGTATTTGTATTTTTATAGCAAACATAATAGACGTTATCAGAAACGATCAACAGTGAGCATTAAAACGATTATTCTATCCTAAGAACGTTAACTATTTGTTTTTCCTAGACAAGCCAATGAATCTTGACTATTTTATCATCATTATTACAGCTATTAGGCTATTTGCATTTTCTTACTAAACATACTAGAAGTAGGTGTACGAGATACGATTATTGAGTTACATGAGTGTTTATTATAATAGATCTGAACTATTTCTATTTCTCAGAAAGGTCAATGAACCCTGGTTATTTCTTCATTATTATTACGATCGAACTCCAATCTTTACACAAACGTATACAATTTTTTGAAAATTTAAATTAAAAATTATCTTGACTGATGTAAACTGTTTATAAAATTATTAAAGACCCGAATATATTAAAAATGTATGGTTTAATTCTTATTTCAAGCTAATCAATTATTTACAAACTTCCATTTTACATAAAGACCCAGTTTATTTGTTATCATTGGACTATTAATTTTTTGTCACGAACATACTATATATTAGTAGTTGTATAAGAAACTATTATTCATCAGTTATGTCAACAACCATTAAAATATAGATTTTAACTATTTTTACTTGTCAGACAAATCAACGAATCTCGACTAATTTTTCACATTGTTGTAACTATTGGACTCTATTCGAATTTTCGTACCAAACATATATCAGTATTAGTAGGTGTGTATAATAAACGATCGATAATATTCATTGAACGATTATTCGGCTATATGCGATTGGTGGACGAAGCAAAAGAGAAATCGTCTTTTATAAAATGTACAAAGAGACCGTTTTATACGCATTCCTGTCAAACTTCACCCGAGATAGTCGAGTGAAAAGAAAAAGGAACGGCACGCGAGACACTTTATCCTTTTTTCACCAGGCTGTAAAAGCGTGACACTAAATACCGCGAATACCACTCCGGATGAGATCGCAAATTGTCATCCTGATGAGTTTGCGAAAAAAAACGTTTAATAGCGCGTAAAATCATCGGACCATTTCACTGAAAATGAATGTGTATTTATGTTTACGGTGAAATTGCTTTAATATCCAGAAGCAGCGACTTAACAATACTGAAATAATAATCATGGGAGGATATACGTGAAATGTAAATATCAAAATAAGAAAATTATAAAAATAAGATACACCGTAGTGAAAGGAGGTGAGATAAAATAAGGTATTGGAATAGGAGGGGGGGGGGGGGGGGGGATGAAAAATAATAAAAACGAGAGAAATTTATATAAATAATGTAAAAGAGGAAACGGATGGGATGATGAATGGGAATATAATGAGAGTGAAGTTTACAGCTGCTGTGGATCACTGGCAAATTGCAGGATGACAGAAATGGCCATGACAGTGAGAACAACTTGGAAATGTCGGTGAAGGTAGAGCGGAATCGGCAAATGCTAGCGGTAATGAATATTTTCAGCCAGAGTGGGGGAACTCTACACACAGAACTCGACTTGGCTCCTCACAATCAGGACAAATCGGTTCACGCCGTTACTCGATAAACTTACAATATTGCCAGCTCACTATACACTCAACTTTCCTTTCATTTATCCGTTCACATTCGCGAAAAACTTTTATCATCCATGCTGTCATTAATCATCACCTCTGGAAAATTTATCCTTGTCCATCCAAGTAACACGATATAACGACGTACCTAATGAACCTTGGTCAACCAAATTGCAAAAATTTCCTTGAAGTTATTCTTGCAAGCAAAAATCATGAACAAATTAATGACAAATTAAAATTCTGTAGGGTTGAAATGATTTTTAACTTTATTTTTTTTTTTGTTATCATTTAAATTAATTTTTTAAGTATTAAATTGTCTAGAGTGGTACCAAGAAGGATTCGAGACAAGAGGTTTGTTGCGTATTTTATTAAAAAAATAGCAACAAATAGGAAAATTCTTATTCGATCGTGGTCACGAGCAAGATTTAAGAGGAAATTCACGCTTTACCGAGCACAGACTTGGGAAGGCTTCGTTCGTCTTTTCCTAGACGACGCTAGACGGTGTCTCACATATCGCACATACAGTTCTTTCAGATGGCAACACGCGATATCCGAGACCGGTGAAAGCATCCAAAGTATCGAATGGTCTCTAGTCCAGTGAATTCGCCACTGGGAATCGCAAAGATTCTTATCGGAAATGACGCATGCTTGTACGACAAGAATTTCAGAAAATATTTTTCTGCTAGAAAAATGTTGAAACAATTCAAAAAAGTAGCATAATTTTTTTAACAATAGACTCGACTTAAAATCAATTTAAAGCTAACATCTCGTCTTAAATTTGACATTTAAATCAAACATTAATCACTTTTTCATGAATATTTACGTTAATTTAGATTTTGAGAAAGAATGCACATAAAAAAAGATAAAACGAGCAATGCAAACCCACAGAAAGAATTACTTATTATTTCGTTCGATTAATTTTAGTTGATTAATATTTTAAGTAGTACAGACGAATATTAAAATCAGCACTTGAAAAAATTACGAAAAAACACATAAACAAAATTCAGGTTTATAATATGAAAGTAGAGAAAAATGTGAAATACGTGCAAGAAAGGGAATTAAAAAAAAAAAGGAAGAGAAACTGAATTATTAAACGAAACAATAGAATTATAACACGTATTTACCACATTGTATTTACGCTTCGAGTGAATTGTCCAAGTAAAGGTACCAGCTACGGCTCGGTAGAAAATACCCTTCCAAGAACAGACGCGATTAGAGAAGCTAAAAATAGAAGAGAACGCGATTGTGAAAAGTGGGTAAAATAAGCAGAATGAAAAAAAGAAAAGAGAATATTGTTTGTTGTACGAAAGACTTGGCAAGATTAACATTTAGCATATATATATATATATATATATTTACGGTTGAACTGAATCAGTCGAGTAAGAGGTACCAGGGCACAGGAGAAAATACCCTTCTAAGAACAGACGCGGGAGTAGCGAACAAGTCGCCCAATTAAGATTTAACGTTTATCTTGGAGCTGTTTGGGAGAGTGAAAGGCGTAGGAGGGAAGAGGTGCGGGGATGGTGGGAGAAAGGGCGGTGGGGAGGGGAGGAGGGGGTTGAATCGGAGATGAACAACCTTCTCCCTCTAAGGATCCTATCAAGTGGTTGCAGCAGCGTTAAACGTTGGAGGCAGCTAAGTTGATCTTGGACGTTGACCCTGGCTTTCCCGAGAAGGCGGAAGCTGCCGGAAGAATCGCGGCGGCGTCGGCCGGAAATAGATTCATAAAAGATAAATGGAAAAAGCGTGGTGTTCCGCGGGAACGAGAGTAAAATAGATATCGGCACTCCCAATGCTCGATTTTTCTTTTCAACGCCACTGGACCAGTCTCCGCTAGGCTTATATTACTCCTTTCACGAGAGTGCAGCTACGCATTCGGCGCAAAAGTCTCCCTTTCATTCTTCTTATCGGATTCGTATCGCTGCTACGCTATAAAAGCCGAGCCAGTTTAAATAGGCAACGTCGAATAAGAAACGTGCACAGTGTCCCCTGGGCTGCTCGAGGATAGAATCGGGGATACGGTGGAAAAAGACCTATCGCTACGGACCGACAGTTTTCCTAGATCGACGAGAATGACTCGCCTCGCGGTAAGTTTACTCCACTTCTGGTTTCGGTGACTCGCGTTATCCTTTGTCTCATCCACTTATGCCGCGATCTCTCCCAAGGTCAATGACCTTCGACTAATCGCGGGAATCTCGAACATTGCTGGTACGTTTAGTGTTCAAGGTCGTTTTTGTTTATGCTGTTTCAAGTGTAGTGAACAACCTGTCCGGAGGATTTTCTTCGTGTCCGACGGTTTTTCGTTTAACGATTTTTTTTAATGTTAGTTTGTTGTTATTGTTCATAGGATATTGTCGGTTATTGGGAATTACTCGTTGGGGGTAAGTTTCTTTTGCTTCTGGTTTGGATGAATTGTTCTTTTTTTCGTTATTGCTTCAGTAGTCTCAGGGCCGTTAACCCTGAACTAATTACGGTCCGATGGAAATACTAAGTCTGCTGGAACGTTTGTGTTCAAGGTCGTTACTGGTTCAAGTGCACAGTGAGAAATATAATTCCGAAGGTTACATGTTTCGATATCGAATGGTTTTTAATTTAACGATATTTTTTCGCAATAAATTGTTATTGTTGCTTATATAATTTTGTCGGGTATTGGGAATTACTCGTTTTGGAATAAGCTCATTCCACTTCTGGTTTGAACGAATTTCTTTAGCTTTTATGTTTACCATTATTACGTGACTAGGTTCAGGGTCATTAACCCTGAACTTTTTTCAGTCTAATGGAAACATTAAGATTGTCGGTATATTTAGTGTTCAATCGTCATAGACATTCATAGTGGTTCTTGTTTAAAGTGCAGTGAAAAATGTTCGACAGGATTTCGTCAAGGTCAAACGAATTTTAATTGCCGGAATTTTGTAGTAAAAATTTGCAGTTTTTCTTTATCCATACAATTTTGTCAAACGTTGGAAATAATACGTTTTACGGAATGTTTGCTCCACTTCCGGTTCTCCGGCTTGATAAAATCTCTTTATTGACCGTCTCAAGGTTAATATCTGAAGGATGTTCAAGGTCGTTTTTGTAAAAAAGTGCAGTGAAACGAAGCTTCGACACCAAAAATCAAACGGTTGTTGTAAATATTATAGTTCGTTCTTTATTAATAGCGTTTCATCTGTCATGTCTCAAGATTTTCACCAAACCTCAGCATAACGGTCAATTCTTTTCACTTCCGGTTTATCGATTCGGCTTGGTCATATCGCTGATCATCTCGAGTGTTTTACAATGGATTTTCAAGGTCAAGTTAGTTTCAAAATTGAATAGTTACCAAGAGCATTGAAGATTTTTGCACGATTATTATTTATATAAAAAATGTTAGATGATCTCGTTCTATATAGCTGCGTGATCATTATTTTGATAAAGTAGCTTTAATGATTTCGTCTGGACGTTTATTTTTTAATCGTTGCATGCGGCGAACAGTCAAAGAATTGCGTACGTCATTCAGCTGCAATTCGAGTAATTTCCTAGAAAGTCGCGATTAAAATTGAAAATACTGTTGTGGCCCAGTTTTTAAAGAAACGTTTGTATCTCTTTGCAGCTCATCTCTCTCTTGCTGCTCCCGCTCCTCCACTCGATTCAGGCCGATGACGATCATGAACAGTGAGTGGATAATGCAAGATATCTCTAGTGCTATACCTCAACAACAATAACAAAATAGTGGTTTTTCTGTAAAACTTTAACTACGATGCAAATAATAAAGGATTATATAAATCCGCAATTTTTTAAATTATCCATAATCCATAATGAGATTTCGGTTTAGTGACAATTTTTTTTAACGTTGATTTACACTTCCTTAGACCATAATAATATTTATAGTGAGAAATTGTTGCAATTTTTAGAAAGATCTCTTTATGGATACTGTAAGAATTTAAACAATTTTTGACTTTGCTAATTCTGCAATATAATTTTTTAGTCATCATGTGATTATTCACGTACCGTACAAGGTGAAGACTATCAAGCACACACATACGATCGTCAAGCACATACACCATGGAAAGGACGATAAGTACGAAGTACTGGGATATACGGTGGGCAAGCCAATTGACCTAGGAGGTCACGAGGGAGGAGGCGATCTAGGTGGTCACGTCTTTCTTTCCAAGGGTCACAGCTTTGGGGGCGGAGATATCGGTGGTCACAGTTTGGGAGGCGGTGGTCACAGCTTCGAAGGAGGGGAGAACAGCGTGAGCTACGGAGGTCACGATTTTGGTGGTCATGGAGGATTTTCCGGGGGTGAGATCGACGGTGGAGTCGGTCACGAGGAAGTTGGCCTTTCCAGTGGTCATGCTGAAATTGGTCACGGAGGAATCTCGAGTGGTCACGGCGGGGGTCACGCGGTCATATCTGGAGGAATAGGAGGTGGCCACTCGGAGATCTCGTCCGGAATCAGCGAAGGTCACGCTGTAGTCAGCGGAGGATACAGTATTGGTGGTCACGGAGAAGGAATTTCTGGTATCAGTGGTCATTCGGAAGGTCAAAGTTCAGGATTCAGCGCTAGTCAGGGTCCTTATGGCGGACACGGGGGCGGAATCAGTCGAAGTTATCGCTACGGCCTGGTTGGATACGACCTACCCTCTTCCGGATACGACGTTCGAGAAGAAATCAACGAACGCTGATTGGTTCCCTCATCATTTAGACTTTCACTTTTCCGAAACAGTCTCCGAAATCTTCCAGGTCGCTCGGACGAAATTGCTTACGATATTTTTTGTTTTTATTTATTTACTATTGTTAGAAAGAGAGAGAGAGAGAGAGTGAATGAGAAAAAGAGAGCGAGAGAAAAAATGAGTTAACAAAACTCGTTTGTCTTAACCTGTCCCTTTTTCTGGTTTCGTTAACTAGTCCTTTTCCATACCTTAATTCCTTGACAAAGCTAATGTATAGCGATATTATTCATTGTTATCACTTTTTAATGAACCGTTAACACTTAACTGTTTTGTTTCTCATGTTACAATAAATAAACTGTATTATTAAACAAATCTAGTTTGTTCTGTTTTTTCTCCTGGTGAAATCATAATTCCTTGGGGAACTCCATTCTGGTTTGATTTTAATGAGCTCCTTTGATGGAGATCGGAGTGCTGATAACGATCATTGGAAAGGTAATCATCGTTTTATTCGGAGCATTAAACTTGTTTTCTTAAACTTATGCTGTGTGTTGGATACGGCTAGTTGAACTCTTAAAACTCAACCTTCTCGCCTATTATTGCCTATCCTTAATGCTATTAAATAAGCGTGTAAATCAATTCCAAATCATATTTGTCAATATGCTTATCATGTAACTGATTAATACAATTCTAGCATAATACATGAATAATACTCATGTTTTCAATTTTTTGCAATAAATTAACTAGTTTTTATTTAATAAATGGTAGATACAATTTCTCTTAATGATAGAATATAAATCATCGTTATCCACTAATCTCGTTCCCCTTGACTTTCTTAGATTGTTGTTTTAGCTTGAATCAACTTTCAATTGAAAAGACAATTTATCGTCAATCCTCATGTTATTTTTCTTGAGCCAGAATAATTTCAGGTTCTGAAATCATACACTTACGAAATAACTGTTGTTTCTTTTTCTAAGTCGAAATTTTAAATCTTTCCTGTGAAATAAAATTGGAAGTTTTTAATACTGGATAACTTTTTAAATATTCAACGCTTCACTGAATTCTATTTTATATAATTCACTACTCTTTGGATCACTTTATATTCATTTCTTTATGTCCAAGTAATCAGCTTTATCTTTTGTAGAAGTCGTAACTACTACCACCCCCGCCATGACTCTCCTTGTGCTTCTCATGATGTGGAATGATCTTGTAGATTGTGTGCGTGTGTTTGATATTCTTCACACGGTACGGTACGTGAATAACAACCTTTTTTCTGCAAAAAGTAATATTCTACAATAAAAAATAAAGCAAGTAATTTAAAAATGTAAGTCTTACAAAATTAAAAGACTATCTATTACAGAAAAAAAATAAAAATGTTTCATAGCTTTTTTTGAAGCGACGTTTTTGATAAAATTTAAGTAAAAATCTACGAAGTCTGTACTCTTTATGGACAATGAATTATAAAATAATTATTAAAATACAAAACAAGAATTATCAAAATATACAGATACGTACGACTGTGTTGAATGTTGAACCAAGGCGATCAAAAGGAGAAGATAAAGAAAGCACTAGAAAAAAAACACAGTTAGAGATTAATTTGCACCTTAATAAGGGGTGTACAAGGTGTAACAAAATTTTTGCACGTATTCAACGGAATTTGTTGTCCAAAGTTATCCAACTACAACCTTTCAATTCCCATTAAGATAAGTGCCTTGGATATTGAATTATCGACCTTTAAAAATTAGAGTTCCGACACCCTATAGCAATCAGCCAGAAATTATTTTAATGAGAATAGAAGAGCTATAACCGGATAAAATTAAGAAAACCTTCTTAAATCGATACAAAAAGTTTGTTACACCCTCTGAATGATTTCCTTACAAACCAGATATTTGTTATTCATCGCAGCACTCCATTCACAAAAGGCAAAACAGTTTGAAACGTGGAAAATCTTCCCTGTTATTTTTGTTCACTCTTAAAGAATTGACGAGCGTATTGTGCGCGAGCTGCGAGCATCTACGCTTTTATATATACTAAAAGGGGCGGTTAGCCAAGCGGATCGCAGCTTAAAAAGCATTTCGTGAGAAACTTGGACGCCTCGCTTGCGACTGTCAATTCTTCCACTATCCTCCCTCAGATGTATCTTTCTAGAAATCGACAAAGTATCTTTGCGCTCTAAATGCTTCCTCCCTGATAAAATCATCCATTTTCAATTTCGTTTCAACTTGCAAAGATATAAAGAAACGTCGACTAAACTCTCCACGCTCACTGACCAAACTCTGGCCACGCCCATTTTCAAATCTAGACAGAAGCAACCTGTACAATTTTATTATTCAAATTCCTGATTATCCTTTTATGAAAATCATAGCCCCAGCTCTAATCATGTTTCCTTTTCAAATTAAATTTGCCAATTGATAAATGACATAAATTATAACTAATCTCGATTGTATAAAAAAATAGGTGTAAGTTAAAAAGATACAAAAACAAAGAGAGAGTTAGTTCGAAGGGTCGATAGCGAAAGGGAGATTAAAGGTTGAAGGATCAAGAGGGGTGTCGCACGAGCGTTGATTGATGAAACAACGAGGAGTCTGGCTCCTTTCTTCCACGTTGTGACGCACGGTCAATTACTCGCCAGTGAAAACGCCAGAGAAATCGAAAGCGGAGCAAGAAGCGTGCGAGCTACGGCCATAAGTAAGCGAACTGGTAGAAGTAAACACGTGCAAAAGCACTCGTGCGACTGCAAATGTTCGTGCTGCCAGATGCTAATGCCAATTGTATAATTTATGCCGGCCGCAATGTCATTCCGGGCCGAGAGATTCGCCCACCAGCCGAATCTCTCGTGCGAGAAAACCGCACGCTTTTCTCTCCTTCGCCGCGTTCAAACTCGTCCTTTTGCTTTCTTTCAACTGCGATTTTATTAACGACTGACTTTTATTAACTAACTTTGATCGCTCCGCTGAAAGCGGAAATTGCAGGGACAATTTGTAGATAGCGGAAAATCTCTCAAATTTTCTTCTCTCGTGGACTTGGCATGAATAATATTTCCTGCTGGAAAAAATCAGGAAACTTCTTCCATGCGTTTTTACACTGATGTCTTGGAGTCTATTTTTTGTGTTTCGAGAAATTCAGTTTTAAGAATATACCGTGCCTCGATCTAAGATTGTATAAATATTTTTCTTTCATTTATCGATTGATTCAGCGCAGATCTACGAGTATTAAAAATAAAGCATATTCTTCATAATAATAGAGATTGATTCTTTGAGGATTTTTTTTATTGATTCATAAAATGGACCGAGACGTATCAAGCACGCGTATATATGGTTGAAAGTGTGGCAAAAATTTAGTTAGGAACTTTTCTTAGGACTTCTATATATTTCTGTACGGTTTTACTGGTCTCGAACGATTCGATCAGAGTCTTTTTCCATCATCTCGTTGTTGGGGATTTTTCGCCACGGTGACGGTCAAGTTCAGTTTCATCCAGTTTTTCAGTGTCAAGCCTAGATTTCTAGGGCACTTCTGATTTGTGAATTGAACGCGTGCAATCTGGTGGGAAAGTCTTCTGGTCATTGAGATGGTAAAAAAGCCTCAGTCACGGCTACGACAGAAGAATAGAAGCCGCAAGAAATCTGCGAAATAAGTAAACTACGATTGGAAGAATGCATATATACTGCTTGCTAGATCTCGAGATAACGTCAAATCGCTTAAGCTCGCTAACCAGTCATCATGTCGACATCCGTGGTAAACGTATAACTTCATTTTGCTATAATTAACTTCATAAATATATACATTTGTTGTACAATCTCAAGATCTTGGTACACACTGTACTATTATCTTTTTTAATCAGTATTTACATTACTATACTGTTTTTAATTACAACAATTTAACTTTAACATTATCATTCAACTTTTTATACAATCTTATTGATTTTCAATTTCAGAGAAGCCTCGTTTGTATAATTTTCGTTATTTTATGCGGAGTTTTCGGGGGTGAGGAGAAAGAACAGTAAGTTGGGTGGAGTGTTTTTAAAAATGTCTAAGATAGTACTTGAATTATTGACAGTTATACACTCCTATCTATTTTAAAATTTACTTAAATCTACTGCAACCCATGGAAAAGAGATACGAGAGAAAAATAGATTTTTCTTTCAGCGTGCATTTCAAGATCCATGTTCCGGAAATCATCAAGCACCACATTCACACGAAAACGGTGTACATCCACGTGCACGAGCCCAAGAAAGAAGAGCCACACGAGGAACACCACCATGAAGAAGATTGGAGTTCTTGGAAGTATAATCACTATGAGACCACCGATGACCACCAGGATGATCACAATGACCATCATGACCAGCAAAACTACCATCATCAGCCAGATCCACTTCCGGGTTATCATAATCATCAGCACCGGCATTTCCCAGTTGTCCAATCTCACCAATCTGATCATTTAGACGAGAAGCCTGTCGAAGAATCCCATTATCCCCACAAAGAGCTCTCTCACAATGACCTTGAGGATCCTGAAGGATTGAACGAGCCCAACGTGAAAGCGTATGAGGAGGGATACAGCAGAGGTGGAGAATCTGAAACAGGTCATAAATTTACTCACAAGTTAACGAAATTTCACGGCAGTAATCGCGAAGAGGGCGACCACGACTACGGGGATTTCGAGAACAAAGGTTACCTGAAGACGAACACCGGTCGTTACTTGATCAACGAGGATCCTTATTACCCGAAAGAGAGGCGACGAAAATTCAGGGCGAGGAGTGGAATGTCCAAAGGTCATCCTATGCACTAAAGATCCTCTCCAATTCTTCATCGATCAAGCCCAGCAAGTTTCCTCCAAACTCAATCAAGACTGATTACTGTAATCGAAAAGTTTATTAAAAAATAAAGAACACTACAGGATTTTTGTAACAAACCGTGCTTTAATCTGTCATCGATACATTTACAATATACATTTAAAATATACATGTGTGTATGTGTGTGTGCGCGGGCATTGGGGCGCGCGTACGTAAATATATAGACATATGTATCTACAGCGCAGACGTCACGATGTGCGTGTAAATATATATATTTATATATACACATGAAGTTTTAAGATTGAAATATATCGCATGTCATCGGAGATTTTGTAGAGATGAAGGTGGATCGAAGTGTCTTTTGCCAGTTTATATATAGTGTATTACAGGTGTTGTTTCGCTATCGATAAATGCATTCGACTGTCGTCATTTCTCGTTTTGACGAGAATCATTTCAAGTCTGGTAAGCACCGAGCGTAATTGCGTTTTAAACATATACTATATTTATATTTTTGTGTGTATACATATATATATATATATATATATATATATGTATGTATATATATGTATATACCTCTTCGCAGGTAGAATCTTAGTTAAAGAGGATATGTGCTTTATATACAGAAAGAAGTCATCTAACTTATCAATTAATACCTTATCAACGTAAACTACGTTACGTCCACCAACAACATCTTGCGCACGATATGATACAGAGACTCATGAAACGGTTCGACACGTAAAAATTCTACGCTTGAGTTAAATATACTATATTCATATATTTATATAACGGTATGTAACGAATTTATGGCTCTGACGGGGACCATGATCGCTTGTCGTTAGTACGAGCCTTTTGATATTGCATAATTAGCGTCCCGACACATCGAAAATATGCGTTGAAGGAGCGCATCACGATGAAGAAACCTTCCCTAAGGATCCTTCCACTCTGACGAACTCCCGTTACAGATCAACCAATTGTTGGAAAACTATAAAAAAACCTACTTTAACAGTACGCTATATGTACATATGACTACAGAGACGTGATTTCATAACAAATAATCGTACCCTTTTCCGGTAGGCATACGGAGTGGTCAATTGGAGAATAAATTCGATCGGAGGGAAACAACGTGTAAAATCATAAAAAATTAAAAAGCAGAAATGAAAGTATATAAGAAAGAAAATACATTTGATTATCATCAATATAAGATTGACATTGTTTCAATAAAAGAAAATATGAGGGAAGAGAGCGATAAAAACAGATGGCCATTGGTTGCCCACTTGGTCCAAAAAGTAAAAAGAAAAGCTTCGATTTCTTAAAAAAGAGACAACCAATGGCCCTAATGTTTGGATGATGGCTCTATCGGAACTTAACAGTTATTGGAATAAATATTCAATGAATTTGGATAATTGCACGCTGTAACGTGCGTGCGAATAGTTAAACACTAGAGAGCTGCTGAGCTCGTTCGTTTACCGGAGTCGAAGTTAACGAGGTGGGCGTACTAGAAGGATCTTATCGGCTAAAGGTGGGGCCAGGTGGGTCTGTGATGATGAGGAGGCGGTTGAAGAGCGTACAAGGAGTGAAGATACTGCTGATAAGCCGCAGGGTCCATCGCTAAGTTGGGACCGTGCGGAGTGACGTAAGCTGAGACTGGTGGTCCATAGGCAGCAGCCGTTCTCTGAGCGGAATGAAGAAACGGATGAGCTGCGTAATTCCTCGGTGGATTTGGTTGGCTGCCCAGCTTTGTGCAAGCTGATTGAGTGCTGTCGCTGACGGTCGCTGGTTGAGATTGCTGTTGTTGCTGTTGCTGCTGCTGCTGCTGCCTCAAGGCCATGCTGTAATAACTGGGATTACGGAACTCGTCGAGGAACGCAAAGGCAGCAGCCGCTGCTGAGGCATCCTTATCGTAGAACGGTGAACTGGCCGCAGTGGAACTGACCGGCGGAGCAAAGTTGAAGGCGCTGCTGCCTGCGGAAACCACAGGAGCATTTTTCAAAGATATCGGATCTGTAACAGCAGTGGTGTACTGTGGAAAACCTGGTATCCCTGCGTTTTGTTGCTCAGCACTGGCCGCTGCAGCAGCAGCAGCTGCTGCTGCTATTTGTTGTTCGTGTTGGTGCTGCTGCTTGCTTTTCCTACCCCTCTTCGGTTTGGTCGTCGCTGGTGACGCTGCTCTAGTCACCTCGGTCACTCTCCTTGGTATCGACAACATACCCTGTGTATTCTTCGACGTTGCGTTCTGCAAGTTCTGCAGAAGCTCCAACTCTTGATTAGACGTGGTTGCTGAGCGTGCGTACGCCAAATGCTCGGCCTTCGTCGGTGGTGGCCGAGGAATCGTTAGCAGCTGCTGCTGGTCCTTGGTGCTGCGACCAACCAGACCCAAGCCCAGTCTGGCGTACGCAGGATTAGCCACGATAGAGTCGGACAAACTTGCTGCGTACGCGCTGTCGAATTGGCTCACCGGCACAGCTTCCTGTTGTGCCAGAGCCAGCATCGGGTCGTACCCGTACTGCTCCTGTCCCGACCGTGGATCTTGCGACAAATTTCGCGCTGCCTCCCCCGAGTCGTTGTAAGCTCGCTTCTTCACAGGAGGATGAGCCCCGCCCAGTGACGGATTCGATGTCCCACCGGGCGCTGGCTTCCCGCTGGCATCAAAGTAGTGTGGACTAGGGTAGACAGGTCTGGAATTTGCCATTGGGTATCCAGACGCTGGAAAGCTCGACTGGTACAGAGACTCGTGAGCAGAGAGATTCTGCTGGAAAGCCAGAAGCTGAGATTGCTGCTCCTGTTGCTGCAACTGCTCATTGGGGTTGGCAGCTTTCACGTGGAACCTCTGTTGAGTGTATTTCTGGGCACTCAACGAGTCACTGATGTCAGGAAAACTCGATCTTTCATGGTGACTCTGCTGCTGTTGCTGTTGCTGCTGCTGTTGCTGCTCGGGTATGGAGTGTCTTGGTGCCGAACGCTGGAGATCTATGCTGGAAAAACTAGATGGATAAGTGGGTGGATACTGAGTTGGTGGTTGGTAAACCTGGTGCTCGGAGCTCAGACCCAAGGTAGCCTCGGGTTGAATGAAACTCCTTGCTTGGTCCACGCCTGGCTTGCTTTCCGTGGGCTTAGCCAGGTCTCGTCGGTCATCTCCGCTCGTGGAGACCGATGCTGAAGAAGAATGTGGCAGATAGGGTGACTGAACGTTCTGTAAAGCTGAACTAGCTGTGTATTCGTCCACATTCTTAGTTCCGTGTGGATGGACGTAGTTTGTAGTCTGCTGAGGCGACGGTTGAGAGTAGCTCGCAGGAGATTGAAGCGTTTGCGGCGAGCATACTGGTTTCTGTTGCGGTGATGGCTGCTGTTGGTACGCTCGAGAGGCTCGCTGTTGTGGAGATAATTGAGGATAATCTGACGTAGAGGTCTGTGGGTGTGAGTAGCTCGGTGGAGGCTGTTGTGGCGACGTTTTCTGAGAATAATTGGCCGGCGGTTGCGGTGAAGTCTTGGCAAATGAAGAGTTCTGAGGCGACGGCTGCGAAAATGCGGACGTTCCTTGAGGTGACGGCTGCGAAAAATTGTGACCCTCCTGGGTGGATGATTGAGGATATTTACAAGCCTGGGGAGAAGGCTGCGAATAGCCTGGCTGATGTGGAGATTCGGGTCCAGCCTGCGAATAGCTTGGCTGGGAAGATTGCGAGTAAACTGATGGTGGTCCTGTTGCCTGAGGTGATAATTGTGAATAATTCGACGAAAGTTGCTGAGGAGACACTCTAGAGTAACCTGATGGTTGAGGGGATGGCTGGGGATATGGCGATCGTTGCTGGGGAGAAGGTTGTGAATAATTTGGTGTATTTATAGGAGAGTTGGGCTGGGAGTAGGAGGGATGCTCTTTTGGTGTTGGAGCTTGTTGCTGGGAATAACTTGGTGGTACGTTTGGCGATGAAGGTTCGGAATAATTGGTAGCAACGCTTTGGGGGGAAGACTGAGAATACTTTGGTGTAGGTGGTTGCTGTGGTGATTGCTGGGAGAAAGATTGTAGGGGCTGTGGTGATGCTTGAGGAAAGGCTTGCGATGGAGGCTGAGGAGAATGTTGAGAATAGACAGTAGGACTGGGATTGCTGGATCCTAATTGAGTATAAGTCTCACACTGTGGAGAATTCTGAGAAAAATTGCTTTGTGGGGAATGATGGGAGAAAGTGGGAGATATTTGTCGATAAGGCTCGGTCGAACCGTCTTGAGGGGACTTTTGGTAAGTTTGAGGAGACTGGGAAGGCTGGGAATATAAAGCTGCTTGATCAAAGGTGGTGGTGGTGGAAGGGTACGCAGGTGAGAGGATACGATTTTGTGGTGATGGCGTTGGTGGCAATTGGGCGCTGTATCTAGGAGGCGTGGCGTAATATGGACTATTGTAGGGACTGCTTCCAGTTGATAAGGCATCTTGATAAAATCCAGCACCTCGCATTTGCGTTTCAACTGGAGGTACAACCGGTTGACTCTGAGGCGAACGCGTTTGATGACCAGGAGGCGATTCTTGGGAAAAACTCGAGACTGATTCGCTCACGCTGCTTCCTTCAGCGCTCATGCGTCTCTGCCTGCTACAATGCCCGTCTTGTCCTTCGGGAAATTTCTTCGTCGTGTTTTCGTCAGCTTCCTCTTCCTTCTTTTTGGATTTTGGTGCTCCAAAAGCCTTGAACCACGCACTCAGATTGGGCGTAGCCGATTTTGGCTTTTGTGAATCATCCGGCTTCAACTCGCTGTCCTTGGAAGTCTCCTTCGTCGATTCCCTCGAAGCAATCTTTCCAGTCAAAGATTTCTCTTCTTTCGTGGCAGTTTTGGGTGAGGCAGGTCCGGCTGGGTCATCGTCCTCATCTTCGTTTGATAAATTCGTATTCGGTGACGGAGCCATACTCTTGCAGATAGACTGGATGGAGTCAACATTTTTCAAAACCGTTCCCAAGCTAAGTTTTGGTTCGTCATCGGTATCTTTGCTACATGGATCAATGTCAGTAGTAAGAGGATTGACCGTTGCGTCACTGGTATTGGCATTCGAAGAACTAATGGGTTTCTTCAAGAGTAAATTACCCTTGCTTTTGCCTGGCTGTAATCTATCTATGGTACGCTGAATCTTCTTAGGCCTCGTTGGACCATTCGGTCCAAAAATCTTTATGGCGCTCGGACGTTTGCGTGAAATTTCTGCTTTTCCACCTGGTCTTCTGGAATCTGCTGCAGGGTGGAACACCGGAGAATCACTCCCGGAAGAGAACTCTGATAATCGTGGAGCATCATCCAACCACTTATTGATATCCTGTGAAATCAACAATTAATTAGATCCTTAATGCAAGTTATTGTAAAGGTATAGTTTAATTTTATAGAAATCATAATAAACTAAATGATTGAATAATGGACAAAATGAATGTAGGAAAATATTTGAAGCTTACGTTAAGAGTTTGCTCCGTTGCTTGGTTCAACGCCTGTATTGCTGAACTCTCTTCTTTTCCAAAACCTTTGGTATATTTGCTCGTGGAGCCTTTAATTCCTTTCTTTGGCTCGGTCGAATCTTGATCTTGGCTCGTTTTTTTCTCTTCCACAGTCGAACTCTTCTTGTCTTTTGTAGTCTTTTTAGATTTCGAACGCTTTGGACTGCTTTTATCAACATCGTGGAAGGTACTTCCGTTTGAAGGCACTTTTTTCGAGTATACACCATGATTCTCGTGTTTTCCTATTTTTTTCAATTTTTCTCTTTCCTGTTTCAGTTCTTCCTCGCGTCTTCTCTCACTTATTTTATCCTTTAAACTATCAAGCGATTCTAGGTCCTTGTTAGCTATCGACGCAGGTAGCTTTTTTGGATTTTCACGCTTCTTCGAATCAACCGCACTATTTAGGCGTACATCTTTGGAAAGTTTTTCACTTTTTACTTCACCGTTACTTCTCTCTTCTTTACTTCGTTTAGACTTTTTATCCTTTTCTTTCGTCAAATTTTTTCTATTACTCTTCTCGTCACTTTTAGAAACATTTTTCAGCACGCTCTTTTCCTTCTTTTGACTTTTCTTACCTTTATTATTAAATGGTTTTGATTCCTCATTCTCCTTTTTCAGCTTCTCCTGCCCTTCCTCCTCCTTCAGATCAGCATCGATTGCCAATATTTCTTTTTGTTTATTTTTCTTACTTTTTTCCTCTTTACGATTATTTTCTAGATCGTGCTTATCAATTTTTCTACTTCTTGATTTGGTAGGCGAAATATCCTCGTACCCTTCCTCAAAATACTCCTTATTTTCTTTGACGTCCTCGTAGGCAGTCGACTGCACATTTTTTACGTATTTTCCATCTTTAGCAGCAGCTTTTTTGCTCGATTTTTTCTTGTCCGCGATTTCTTTGGCCGTAAATTTTTTGGTTTTCTCAGGAAGATCACTCATGGTTGCACTTTTTCTTCTTTTAGACTCTGTTACACTCGCTTGAAGCAGATCCTCTTCGCTCTCTGTTTCTTCTTTATCCTCCTCTTCCTCCTCTTCTTCCTCTTCAGTCACCTTTTCACTTTTTGCTTTTTTACACTTTTTCTTCCCTTTCTTATCCTTTACACTTTTTACACTATTGTTACTACTTTTCTCTTCCTCTTTTATAGCAAACTTTAATTTCCTTTTGTGAATTGCTTTGGTCGACTTAGATTTTTTGTTTGATTTTTTTATACGTTTCTTAGAGCTTTGTTGAGATGACAAAGCTACGTGCGAAGGAGGTGGCGAGTCTGTAACTGACCCCGGCGAATGTGAACCCTCGTCGCTAGAGGTTTCCGACTCTAAATAACGATTAACCGCTTTTTCAAACGCTTCCTTCAGGTTAATTGCCATTTCGGTATACTCTGTGAAACAAAAGTTTACTGTATTATTTCAGTTCAAAATAAATAAAATCATTTATTCAAACTCCCAGAAATTATAATTACGAAATTGAATGGGGATTAGAAAAAAGTAAGAGTAAACTAAATATAGTATTAAAAAATAGCGAATTCTTACCATTATCGGAGCCATTATATTGCCTACAATTGTCAACAATAAGTCGAAAATCTCGTTTGAACTGGTTTATACTTTTATAAGATCCTCCTTCAAGTTTTTCTTCCATAGTACTAAGATCCATTGGCTTCCTCACGACACTATAATACCTAAAAGCATGAAAAAAATTCGACTTTCAACGAAATGTAAACAATAACAATCTCTCCTTTTTCCTTATACATATATACGGTAAGGCTTGATCGAAAATAATCATATACGTATGAGTGATACCTAGGCGCATATTCCTCGTCGACGGGATCGATGAACGGCCAGGCGTCAGCGTGATCTTTCAAGCTCTCTAGAACTTTGTGCATGCCGACTCGCCGCTCCTCCTCTTCGATCCCAAATGAATAGCCGTAAGAAGATACATAATTACTAATGCCATGATGGCTTGTATTTTTCTTTTTCTGTAGATCTTCCACCTCGTCCCTAGTATGAATTACAATTTGACCGACTGCGGAAGCCAAGGAGTTGTTGGTCTGTCGACCCTTTTTTTGAGGTGGCACCACCATTGTTGGAGGGGATATATCCTCTTTTTCGAAAACAGCTTTAGAATTCTTGTTTGTCTTTTTAGAAGTTTTATTTGTTTTCGGTTTTATCTTCGATCGAGCTTTTCCCAAATCCATTTGTACAGCGGGCTCGTGACTGCGAAGGACACGGGAATTATTACGTTGTAATAATTTTCGCCTTTGCTGCTTCTCCTTCAAATCAAATAATTTTGGAATTTCCGGCATGAAGTCTTCGGAAAGTGTACGGTATAGTTTACGTTCTGTGTCGTATTCCTGTATAAAATAATGTAGTTTACTTTGCTTATCGTTTCTCAAAGTATTGCGGATCGAAGATGATTATAGACTTTTTAGTTACCGAGTTGCGGAATTTTTCGGCTAATCGCGTCCAATCTTGCTGTGTGAAGCATACAACTTGCCAGACACTTTCTGTTTTTTGCTCTTCTCTATGTACTAAACTAATTTTCTCCTCCTCCGCTTTCTCTTCCTCCCTCGCCACTCTATTCCGACGTTTCTTACGTTTCTTGTCCTTTGCCTTAGATCCCTGCTTACATGAGTCGATGCTGGTTGATTCAATGTAATCCTCCCTATACAATCGAGTTCCGTAAAAATACCAGTAGGCAGAATTCTTACGGTCATGTCCCAATGGTTCGACTCGCAGACTATCCGAGTCTAAATTACACAGTGCCTGCTCCTATTCAAATATAGCAAATTAATAAATGTACTTTATTGCCAACAAATTATAAATAAATAATCATACATAGATACACTTACTACGTCTTCAGCGTCTAGTCTGAAGTCACAGAGGGCACGTAATATTTCTACTTTCTGACGAAGAGGTAGTAATTCGAAGTCTACATCAGTATTAAATGGATTTTCACATTTGGATTCCTATATGATAAAAATAAAGGTTAACATTATTAAGAATATTACATAGTGCGCAAATGTAACTTGGACAGTAAAATATTTTGAAACGGATACCTCTAACCTAAAATCTTTCAAACAAAACTTATTTAGGTCAGAGGAAAATGTAAAAGAAGGCCATTGCTTTGTCCTTGAGTATTATCATTAAAATCAACTTTTAAAGTTACTATTAATTCCTTTAATGGCATTCACTACTTCCTGTAAATGAAATATAAAGCTTTTAAAAACACTACAAAGCTCTTGAGAGGCTAGCTTCAAGAATATACAATAGCAAGTATATAGTGCCTTGTAATAAATTAATTATAACCTTGAATTGGCCTTATTTAATTTGTTCTAAGGTCAAATCAATAGCATTATCGTGTGTCTCTCATTTTGAGAGAAACTAATTTTTTTTGTAATATTGTTGATTGTTATGGCCAGTCGTTGACCCATTTTACTGTCCAAGATAAAAAAAACATTATGCATATAAAATTTACAAATAATTATATTCTGTACCTGACACTTTTTACGAAAAACACGACGAAGAAACATCTGATAATTAAAAGTGGAGATGTCATTGCGAGTGTCATCTGACAAACAGCCCTCTAGTAATTTAACAATTAGTTCTTGCAATAATCGTCCTTCTGTACCTCCATCAGTTAACAGTGCTTCTTCTAAGTCCTAAAATAAAAACTCATCAGATATTGGCACGAAGAAACAATAAAAAGATAATAAAGCAGAAAGCAAAAGCTGTTTTAATATAGCTGTTGAACACACCTGAATTTCATTTATTTAGTTCTCAAATGTTGAAGCGATACTATCAAATGCTACAAACATTGCTTATTAGTATAAGCTAACATTTATTTAGGTACCTCGATATCAAAGTCCAGAAGGTTGAAGGCAGCCCTAAATAATGAGCAGAAATGTGCTATACTTGGCACCTCCCACCACGATTGAATATCTGCAATAGTTTTCCCTTTATATTATAGTATTCTAAAGAATTACTCAACTTGGTAAAGATATCAATGAATGATTGTTAAATATAAGGAAAAATTTAGGCAAATGGAGATTTCGGAAGTTTGACAAAATGTATATATATACATTAAATAAATAATACAGAAGATATCCGAGGATGAAGGATGAACGAGCGTGAGAAAATCGTGGGATATTAATGAATAGATAGCAAGAGCAGAGAAGGGGAAAGAAATTATTGTTGATAGTTGAAATATAACAACTGACCTAAGATTCCGATGAAGGTGGGAAACATAACCCGTCGTGTGGCGGGCAAACCGGGCAGGTCACGTCAGGATAGCCAAATTTATTAATGCTAAACTCGAGACGGGATATTGTGTCGGAGAGGACGCCAAGAAAATCTTATGTATCACCGGCGACACAATCTTCGAGCAATTAATGGGAAGAAAAAGAAGAGAAGAGATGTTCTGAAAAAAAAACCGGGCTGCTCTTCTCACCCGGGTAGCATGACATCCGTAGAGGCCAGCATAAAATACAATGAACCAACTCTGTTCCCACACCACATATTTGTATTTTGTATTGTTACTTTAGCTCAAAAACCAACCAAAACAAACTGCGCACACTTTCGAAACCTTATCGACAAGTGCCAGTGGTCACTCGTAAAACACACACCATTCTACAATTAAACCAAAAATCATACAAAATTCCCCGAAGCATTATGAAATGAAAACACTTGTCTATAAAACAGATAGTCTTCAGTTGCGTTCACCAGAAACGATTTTCCGTGGAAAAGTTAATCGACAAACTGCAATCAAACTTTCAGAAAATACAAAATCCGGTAAATTCTTCAAGAATCACGCGAAATTTTAGTAAGCACGCTAAAATGAAAACACTGTTGGATAGAAGCTGCCAGTTTTCAGTTGCAGTCGCCAACTCGCCAGAGACAGTTTTCCTTTAGACGGGAATGAAATAATTGTATATATATATATATATATATATACATATAGTACGCATATGTATGTAGTTCAATGACGCTTGGCCAGGAAGTTCACTATCGGCAAAATTTCAAGCTGCTTTCCCCCCATAACGGAATTCTGTTGTGTTTTTACGTTCCTTCACTTGTCCCATCAGCTCATCCCAAAACGCACTAATACACAAACACCAATGTAGACATATACAGCTACAGGCGGATCCGAGTTCCGGAATATGAGATGCAACTGCAGGCAGGGTAGAGCGAAGCGAACCACCAATAGAGCATAGAATAACCAGGTTGGAATAGAGTGGTAACTCTCTTAGTAATCTTCAACACCGGCAATTGAATACTGAAATTTTATCTTAAATTTTAATATACATTTTGCAGTACCTAAATAGCACCATTGTAAAACAATTACTTAACAAATTCAGACTTTCTATTTGTTAAAACTACAATTATTAAATTGATATATTATATTCCCAATTTTTACAATGTTTTATGCTATTTTTTAATATGGTTAAACAATGTTTTCAAGAAAAGAAAATTAATATTTTATCAGTAGTCCTTGCATGGTACAAAATTTCAGCCATACCGATTTTTTCATCATCAATGACGTCAAATTCCATGTGATCAAGATTATGATAATAATTTTAGCGCGCGCGTTTTATTTATTATATAATTTCTAGCTATTACTTATACAGTATGGAGTTTTAATATTAGGTATATTTTTATATTTCATTAATATAGTAGCTTTATAGTTTAAAAATCGGCTTAGCTTTAATTCTTATAGGTACTTAACGGTTTAACTTATGGAGCTATAGATTATGAATGCAAAGTCAGTGCTGCCCGCCTACGGCAGCTAACCTAAGGTCTTTTACTTGTGAGTACGCACTACGCAGACCGTGCAGACGTGTATCGCTGTGTCCACTCATGCACTTATATATACATTTGTTTTAAATTAAACATAACTAATTTATAATGGAACAAAAAATTCTTCGTTTCCTTTTTTTTCTACACTTTAATTAAGCTATAAATCTTCAATGTATGTAATTATACTGTTAATATTCACTTTTTATAAAAATGCAGATCAAAAGTAATCGTAACAAAAATTGTCTGACTTTCTAGTTTATTATTCTACATTTTCTTCGAAAAGCCAATCTTTTAATGCTGGTCAAAATTAGTGCGAACTAAGTTCCGCTCTTATTGTGCACGTCCTATCAACGTTTCAACGTCTAATTATCGGCCAATTTCTTCTCAATTCAAGTTAATTTTTTTAATTATCCTAGCGTATATATTGAATCTGAAACTGCATTTAATTTTACACATGAAACGTATAATATATAATAAAATCACTTTAAAATTGCAGTATATACATAAATATTTAAAAAATTTTGCTATACAGAATGATACTAAATGTAACAAATTAACCTCAGTAAAATCATACCATTCATATCAATTATAAAATAAAACAATAATTAATTTTTGTGAGCTGTTCCATTGTAAGACCTAAATCCTAATAAAATCGATAAAAATGCTCGCGCGCAGTTAATCAAAAATCGAAATTCAACAATGATACATCTATGACGTCATTGTATTAGTTCGACGAGTTTGATCTCCAAAATATGCGCCTTTCTTCAAAAACTTAAGGCTTTAAAACCACTAAGTCGTTTTCAATAAGGCTTTGAAGGGTTGTAATCAGATAGTCTCCGAGATAAAACTTTCTTAAGGAATTGCAATCATTTTGTTGCAACCTATACATCAGCCTTTATATTACCGCACACTACTCCGTAGTGGTGTACTCGGTACTAGTTGGTGCAAGTGAGTTCATCAGGTTGTTCCGACACAAGCTACAGCCGCTACAGGTGACTCAGTCGGCTCAGAGGCAATCAGAGGACTGCAGAGTGCAGAGTAGTGCAGAGGACTCCCGGACCCTGGTCCCGATTCAGTCGTCAGAGCTAACAGCTAGTGCTCACACACATTCAGACTCAGGGACTCATTCAGGGCCCGGGGCACTAGGTAACACTTGCAACACCCAACAGTCAACAGTAACAGTTAACACTAGAGGCTTTGCGCCAGAAGTAACTGGAGACACTAGAGTGAGCAGCTTAGGGCGCTTAGGCCTCAGCCAGCAGCCTCAGATTCAGTTCAGAAGAGAATTCGAGACAGTAAAGACTAGTGGGACCGTTCAACGTAGAGAATCAACAGAAGTTTTCAGATCCCGTTAGTTGAAAGCATGAGTAAGTTATTCATCGTCCTTTTTTATACCGTTAAAACAAAGTTTTGCCTAAATTTCCTTTCAAGCTTTCAAATCTAGAAGAAAATGCGATTTTCGAATTTGAAAAAAGGTTTCGGTGCTGATCTTTAACTTTGATCATAGTGAAAGTGACAGAATTTCTACATGGCAATATATGGTATTGTATGCGTGCTCCTGAGATGATCCAAGAAGCTTGTTAGAGGTTGACGTGAGCAACTGTTTTGAAACCACTTTTTATAAGACTGAAATAAGTGAATTTCTTTATATTAAATTTAATTGTTCCCAGGAAAAAGACTTTTTATATTATAATTATTAACGTATGTACTATACTATACCTACGCAAGGTTCTAAGATTTTACGATAACTCGACACAACTCCCACAGTTACCAAAAGCCTTGCTATTATTCAAATACAATTACCAACTTCCACCGTAAATTTCTTTTTTCAAGGAGACCCGGATCCTTCTTACAGCTCGATGATGCTATATCTAATATTTAATCACAAGAAGTTTATTCAGGTTGTAAATCAAATGCTTCATAGTATTAATTAATTTGTCTTGCAAAACCTTGGTATAATTTCAACTAATATAATCAAACCCTGATTTATTTCTTTAACGAGGTTAACTTTTGTATTTGATTTATTTTTGCAGGAAACACAGGAATATCTTGCAGTCTGGTGGCTGTTTTAATTGTAAGTGAGAATATTATTAATAGGTTATTAGCATTGACTAGAAAATGTCTAAGATGACCAAAGAAGAAAGGATTGAAGCGTTATTTTATATTTTGAAAAAAGGTTTTACTAGCGACGGTGGAGGGTGGTGACATCATGCGGAAAAGCATCGTATTCGACAAAAATACGCCAGACGTTTTTTATTGTCCTCAGCACAAACCAACTGGTTTTGAAAAGATGATAGTAAAAGCACGTCCACTTTCGAAACTCTGCCAGTTCGAAGGTGGTCCAATTCCTGAAGATTACAAAAGTGATTGTTACAATGACGTAGATGAGACTGAATATGCGTGCAAAGAAAAATACAGGATTATGGTAAGTAAAAAGCACTACAAATTTCTAGTAATGAAAGAAAGGAACAAAAATGTTAACTTTGTTGGATTAATTAGAATCGACCTAAAGTAATAAGTTTTCTGAAACGTTTTTTTAACCGCGATTACAACGCCCACGTATGCTGAAATTAATGATAAATTGAAGCCCCTCGTAGTTTTAAATTTTGCCAAAACGAAATAAAATTAAGGATATTGAAAATAGGATGATAGGTACTTCTAAAAAATATGAAAAAGAAGATTAAAATTAATTTAATAGTTCAATATACTGTATTTTCTATTATAATTTATCTGTATACTCTTTATTAATAAAATTATTCTAAATAAGTTCTCCACATTAAAAAACAATGAAAAACTCGTCTAATGACAGCGTACCAAAGCCTAGTCTAATAACATTTACTGGAATATTCTATTTATTCGTACTTGAAGAAGTCGAAATGTTAATTCGTTCGATCATAAAATTAGCTTTTATAACATTTTGTTAAAAATATTAATGTGACAATATAGTCGCTGAAATAATAATGTTTGTTAATCACTAAATTTACTGATTTGCTTTTTATTGACACGTTACATAGGAGATTTATGTTTTTTATCGTTTTATCACTAAAGGCTTCCGCAAAAATCCCATTGTTAGAATTTTCAACATAAGGATTGCCCCAACATCTTTATTGTGCTTTGCAAAGGCTCTTTCACCTATCCTATGAGTTTACCATAAACAAAGAAAAAGAGAGAACGAGAATAATGACCTTCATCCCGCAATTCACGTAACCCAAAACAAAACGCAATTTTTTTTATTAACCGTTGGTGTTGGTTTGTTTTCTTGCAGAAGAGATTCAGAAAACCAAAGGCTGAAGCTACAAACAACCAGTTCGTGGAAAAATAGATGAAATTCTGCACGGGCAAAACACAAGCATCCCAAACAAATAAAACTGTATGGTGGAATCTCGATTTCTATGCCATCTTATACGAAACCTTGAAGTATTGAAATTTATGAAATTTATGAAATTCATAAAAATCATCACGTGTTCGTTTTTTACGTTATGAACAGAAAAATAAAAATCTAGACTCCACCAAACACTATGTTGCAAATGTACAGGGATCTCCCGGCTGAAAACTTGCAATCATAAATAATTAATTTACAAGATAACTGTGCTTTTTACTCATATTTTGCGCAATAATTATGGTAAATTATAATTCAGCCAGCTTTATCGAAAAGAGCTATTAATACATCGGCAAATGGCTTAGGGTATTGCAAATTGGTTGCTGGAAAATGGTAGAAAAAAGGGCGAAATGCAATGGATTCACTTTTACTATACAAAGTCATTGGAGCGTGGCAGGGGAACAAGACAGTTCACTTTCATTTACAATCTGATCTTTTAGTCCTTATGCGTTGGTCATTTATAGACTGTAATCTTTAGTGCATTAAGAATCTCTAAAAACAGTACAAACGCCACAATCGATTTCTGAAGATACCTACTGATTTCGAATTAGAAATAAAATGGATGATAATAAAATAATTTCGATTTAAACTGAAGATATCTTGGTGCAATATTTTACTGACCAATTAGTTTTTTTATATTTAACTTTACATATAATAATTTTTGTAACTATTACAAATATAATTTGTATTAGCAAATTAATAAAAAGAATAGATACTAATACTCGCGCGTGGTAATGGGCTATAATCAATAATAATCAAACCATTTTGAAACCTATCATAACTAATCTTGTTTGATATGTATAGCATATCCTTCATTAAATTGATCATCTCCTTATCCTCTAACAGTAGTATAGTATTACGAGTCGACTGTAGATAGTCTTACGTTTAATTTAGATCTAATATATTTGATTTTTAATCAATTTCATTAGCTATTCTGTATATCAGTTTTATCTAACTTTAAACAAACTTTTTACAATTCACACAAAAATATTCGATTTTCTTGAGTTTGTTATCAACGAACTCAGAAAACGAAGATATAGCACCGAAAGCCCAGATAAACGGTATGGTATGTAATTTTAAGTCTCATTAAATTTTTTATTAAAATTTTCAATTATCTGTCAAAATAATATAAATCAGGATTATAAATAAGCAAATTTGTATAATACAATTAGAATGAAGATTGGAACGAATAAATTGTTTGTTAAATAAAATAATGCTTTTTAAAACATTGTTTTAGATGAGGAGTCACCCGCCAGGAAGTGGTACCCCTTACAATGGATCTCGTTTATCCAAATTCTTAGAACTCGAAAAACATATTTATATAAAAAAAAATCGAGATTAAAATACAAATTGTAAATTCAATACAATTGAGTATAATATCAGTCATAGTTTTACTAAGAAGTGAAATTCGGAGCGCTAATTTTTTTCACGCTTATGATGCTTGCTAAGTGATTGAAAAGGAAGTCTTGAATAGAAACATTAATTTCTTTTGATCGTACGTGGTTCTTAAACAATTAAGTTGTAATTAATCGCACAGGTAGGGCCTCAAAACAGTCTTAACATTAAAATACCGAAATATTAATCTCATGTTATCTTCTCACTCTCAAATAAGACTTCCTGTCTTATCGTGGCAGTATGCGTTTAATATTATAAATTATTGTATTTGCTGCCATAATATAAATTACAATCATAGCTCAATAAATTTTGTAAGAAATATATATATAAATTAAAAATATTAATGTATAAAATCTCTAATAGGTAATAAAATTATACAAAAAATTTGTACTTTTATGTACAAATAATTATTTATTTCTCGTACATAGGAACAAGCTTTGCCTTTCCATATTTTTATACATTTGTTTATCTTAAAGTATATAAAATGTTGATTGCGACTAAATCTAATCTACATTTGCATAAATGCAAGGTAATGCATTTGAAATAGTTAAGATAAAAATATAAAAGAAATAACTAGTAAAAGTTAAGAACAATATAATGATACAAATTTGTATACTATCATTTTTGCTCAAGAATTAACGTAATAATAATAATTTAACTTTTCGTATTTCATGCACATATCTTTAAATTGTACCGAGAAAAAAATAGGGAACAGCGTTCAGTTTAAATGTAAAATATCTATAATTAAAAAACTATTTAACAGGTGTTCCCCTACATTAGCTTTATCACAATGTTGAACAATTCAAGTTCAACTTTTATTTGCAAAAGTAAAGTCAAATGCAACACAAAACTTATATTTTGTTAACTTACTAAATAACAATGAAACTAAAAATTATAATATGATAGTGATGCTATAGCAATGTACACGTGCGATTGCATCTTTTCGAGAAAAATATCAATCGACTTTACCTAAATTATTTATATTGATTTTGTGCAGTAAAAGATCGACGGAAAGAAACTACCTACACTAAGTGAAGAATCAAATACTGATTTTGTATACTTCATAAGACAAGTTTTCCTCCATTAGAAGCTCTAATTTGGGCTACCTGTTCTGGTGTTAGTATAAGTTTACTTCCGTTTGGTAACGCTAAAGCGTAATGACTTCCGGTTTCGTTAACTACCACCACTAATTGCGTATGGCTACTACTCGACTGTTGAGGCGGTGGAGGCTTCACAGGAGTGATAGAAATACCACCTTGATTCATACGTTGAAGTATCTGCAAAGGTATGTGACTCATCGGAGCTGGCACAGTAACCTCCGACGTAATGGTGGGTTTTGGCAAGGTAGCACTCTGAACAGGAGTTGATACAGTGTCTGTTGTCTTCTCAGTAATTATCATTTCTATCTCATCATCACTATCACTAAGAACAATCAAGGACGTCGTCTTCGGCTTATTTGATTTAGTTGTTGGCGGCTGCTGACTTATCGTAGGCATGCGTAAAGGAGCGTTGCTCGTTCCTCCTCTTGGTTGAATTTGTTTTGAAGAAACTTCTCTAATAGGCATGCTACTTCTTATAACAGCCCCGTTAGGGTGTGGAAAGCTCTGGTTTAAACCTGACCTATTTAAAGGTTTTCTCCGAGGTCTTACGTTTGACCCTTGTGGAAGATTCTGTTGCGGACAATTTTGCTGTACTATAGGAGATTGTACTATGGTATCCATAGCTGGCATTCTGTGTATCGGACCAGCTGGCACAACGTAACTGGGCTGAGCGTTAATCATGCAAGGAACGTAGCCTGGATTACTGATATACGGTTGCTGATGTATCACTTCAGACATCTGATACGAGTTTGGTTGCGGCAGAAAATTGCTGGGAGAACTTTGGACTATACAACCAGCTGTATTTTGTAGGTAGTAACTAACGGGAAGCTGAGGTGTCATTTGAGGTATTTCAGCGACTACTGGTGAAGATATTAATGGACTTGACTGCATCATTACATCAACAGAAGTATTTGGCTGCATCACATAGTAGTTAATAGGATTAGGCTCAGTCTTAACCATTACATAGTTTTGCTGTATATTTAAATTTTGATTATTTACATATTCGACGGGAGGTTCATAAATAAAACCCTCATCTTTTATATCCAGCTCTGAATGGACTGACTCCATCTTGAATGATCCACTTGTACCCTTCTCAACAGAAATACCTGTAGTATTCACAGCATTCGGATTTGAGGATTTATCAACATTCTTAATATCTCCAGATTTTCTCCAAGATGTAGACGCTCTTTTATTTTCTTGCAAATCCATTTTAATGTTTTGAATTTTGTAATTGAAAGATTTTAACCGTCTATTGGCAGCTGAAAATTTAAAACTATTTAGCATTTTCTTTCCTCTATATTATATTTACTTCGTATGACAATTTTATAGTTCCTCTACCAAATTTCTGCTTCTACTTACACGGACGTTTATATTTCCGTTTGCGAGTGCCCGGTAAAATCCACTCTTGGTCTGAATCCTCCTCTTCCGAACGATTGCTGGTATGTCCCTCTTTTGTATATCGGCTGCTGGTTGGACCCTCCTGTGTGCTGGGGCCTGCGTACATGGCCTCAAAGTCGGTCCACCTTTCCAACTCACTCTCGTCGTTCTCCTCGTCTGAAGAACATTGCTCTGTATACGAGGAGACACCTCGTGCTCGTAGTACCCTTCGCACTTCTGGCTCTGTACAAATTTCATCCAAGTTAAACAAAGGCTTCTTTCTTTGAAATATTTAGACATAATCCATGTTACACCATGCTGAGTTAATTTCTAATTGTTTCAGCTTGATAAGGTCTTAGTCACCAAATCACAAACAATTGTAAATGATCTCGACTCAAATCCAGCATGATGTAACTTGCATCAGGTTTTAAATAATGCTTTATCAACTAAAAAAATAAAGCAGTATATGTTAATGATATAGTAACAAATCGGTGCTATTTGATATCATTATTGTACGATATTTTTTACGTAAACCTACCCAAGTGATACATTTAGTAAAGCTTCTAGTATTTTGTAACGAAGATCAAAACAAAACATTTTTTGCGTGCACCCGTCCGGCCGCTAAAAGAACGAAGCGCCATCTTGGATGAAACAGTAAGCCTCAAATTTCTAAGGCCAAGTCTCACTCCTACCAAGGCTCAATTAGCTTAAATGAAATTAAATAGAGGTACCAATCTGTACAAACGTATACACAATTTGATGCCTTTTCTATAGTTGGCATCTCTGCTTAATTTCAATTAAGCTAATTCAACTTTGTTAGGACTTGGCCTAAGTAAACGCTATCTTCTAAGTTTACAAATTCATTATTCTCGATGGAAGCATCGGTATTTCTGAAAAATCTTTTGCAAAAATTAACCTTTTTATATACGATTTAATTTTGTCTTATATATTTTACAGTTCTCCATATGACGCAAATTATATATATATATATATATATATATATATATAATCACTCTTCAGGTATTTGCTTACCAACACTATTATTGCTGTTTTCCATCATGGAGTATTTTTTGAATATTCAAAATATTTTGATTGCCTGAAATTAGTAGCTTCCATCAACTTTCATCCTTCAATTTTCGACTGACTATACAAGTGAATAGGCTAGCACTCAGCGATATTTAGACGACTCATACGGAGCAAACGTTCAGTTGCGAATGAACTGAATGAAGTATGAAACATGGGTTTCGAGTTTTTCTAGACTAGTTTTCTTCAGTTTACACTCGTTCTACACGAACTACTCAGTTTCTCCGTGTAAGGGTGTCAAGTTACACCTCTTATCACAGCGACTATTGTTATAGGATTAGCGTTGAGTTTGGATTGGAATTTGGAGTCAACTGACAAAAAAATGTGTTTGAAATAACTGGAAGGATCTTGGTGTGAATCACATCAAATTCTATTAGATTATTAATTTCATTATGATAGAATAACAAACCTTTAATTTATTGTAGCTTGGTAGGGCTCACCCTTAACCAAGGAAAAATGAGGACTCTAAAGAGGATTTCTGCGGAATGAAGTATATTACATAAAGGCCCGATTGCAGTTTTTACAAAATTGTATTTTGTTTCTAACTATGAATTCTAAACCTGCTCTCATGAGCACATGTTTCTTAGAAATTACATAGGGTGTATAATTTAATTCGTCCTCGGCTCCTGTATGTAAACAATTAATTATCTGATTCATAATAAGATACATTATTTTTTTATATAAAACCTTACTGGATCTTTTTTCTACTTTGATCGAAAATGGTATTGCAAAAAGTTGATACTTTTTGGAATTATCGAGAATTCAATAGATTTTTACGTTTATACCGTTTATACTATGGGGGGAATTAAAGTTTACACCCTGTATAGCTTCCTGTGTAATAATAAAAAATATGATGTTTTATATTAGCAGAAACCTGTTTCTTAGCACTGCATGTTCAGCGTATAACGCTATTACTCTATCTATATTTTCCAATGTTTCTTTTCGGAAACAGATTTAAAAGGTATTTTTTTATACGTACATTAAACGGTCAGTTACTTACAGCGGACCGTATATATTTCAATATAGTATAAATAATTATAAGGAAAAAGTTCCTATACTATTATTTTTATAGTCAACCGTTATTCCGGCTTGAAACCGTATAATTATATACTAGTTTGAAAAATGTCTTAGTCTAATCAATAAAAGAAAATTGACTGATTATTCTATCAATGTAAATCATCGAATTAAACAAATGTTTAATCATTAATAACTTCTTTTATAAAGGTTCGATTCAAAAATTATACTGAAAAGTTTTCTTTACAATTATCCATAATATCTTATTTTGAACGTTCGTGAATTATTAGAAAATGTTGTAACCTTTTTGCATTTTCGTTCTTTCTAATAACGTCTTAGGTTTGACCATTTCTTTCTCATAATTTAAGGCTTTAATACTTAACTTTCTTGACAAGACTAAAAGATTTTATTGGGTTACATTGAATTCTGTTTGTATATTTATATTTTTTTGTTTAATTTAGCAAATTCGTCTTAGTAGGGAATTACATTATCGACTGGTTCTGCATTATAGTATTATGAAAAGAAAAGTAAACAGTTTTTTTTTCTCTAGTGAACCACATTCGACTGTCAGACCAGTTTTTAACCAATTATTATAATTCGCAATTACCTTTCATAATTAATAGATATATTTAATGGTATTTTTCTAACCTCTTTAAGTTATATTAACAATTTTATAATGGAATTAATGCAAAAAAAAATTATATTAAGATGGATAAAAATACAGATGAAATGTATTTCTTATACTGACCTTCTTTTGAATGTTCGTCTTCAACTTCTTCACTTTCTTCATGTTCTGTGCTTCGTTCGACTTTTCCGGTATTTCTTTCCGTTTTCTCGTCGATTTTCTTAGAGGGACTTCCGTTAACTGACATGGTTGCTGTTGACTCTGAGGTATCTTTAGAGTCTGCTTCATACTCAACTTCTTTTGTGGTTGAATTTTGGGGGCCAAATGGGGATAAGGTAGGCTTCGGTAACGTCGGTAACGATGCATCGCTGGATTGCAGTGGGCAGCCCTGCGATCCAAGAATCCACCAATTAGAGCTGAGACCATCCTCACTAGACGAGTCTTGATCCTCCATAATACTACAACATACAGCAGCTTGTCTGCCACATATGATCTCCACAAACATCCAAGAAACTCAACATTTATTAGTTAATTTCATGCTCAAATTTATAAGAGTGGATATTGCTACAGTTTCATCAAATTTAGTAGGAGATGGGACATTAAATTTTGCTCATAAGATCATTTTTTGTTAGAGGAAGATTTGACATGACAAAAAACAAGTCTACACTTTATAAAACACATTTGGAAAAATTTGTCTTACACCATTTAAGTTTAACCTGGACTTTACTCTAAATTGAAGGAAACCATCATTATTATGTTGGACATTTTACATTCAGGGAAAATAAAATCAATTACAATTAACTTATGACATAACAAAGTTTATCCATTTAGATTAATATAAGTTGGTTTTACTTGATTTTATCAAAACCCTTACTAACATCTGAATTGAAAGAGTCAGTGATTATAAAGTTGAAGTTACAGAAATTATGCTTCTCAATTGAGATTTTACTTAAATTTTCTTTGAAAGAAAAACACCTATTAATATAATTTACTATAAGTCAATTAAAATAAAACTTGTCTAATTTTGTTGTTTTGTACTAAACATTGTTATCAATCACCTTGGAAAAATCATGCAATGCTGTAGGGAACAGAAATATTTAATGGAAGTATCATACCCATTCTTAAAATTAGACCACTCTTTCTGCAGCTTTGATCTTGCTTTCTTTGCTGACTCCTTTAGTAATGGCTCCAATTTTTCAAGAGACCCTAATAGATTAGTTAATTTTTGTACCAATTTTGTCTCACTTGAAGCTGGTTTCTTTAAACAAAAAAAAAACAATAATATTATAAGTTATGATTACAATCAATGTATTTTGTAAAAATATTATATTCAATATTTACTGACCAAAGCATTGCCTCTCTCATTATCTGTAGTAGACAAATTAGCAATAAGATCTTTCAAAGATTCAATGCTATCAGCTACTAGTTGAAATTTTGATTTGGAAAGAGCAGATAAAATTTCATTGAAACTTTCTACTTCCTTTTTCCGCCTTTCACTTGTCACATATTTTTTAAAGTCACTGTCTTCCTCCTCATAATCCGAGTAACATATAGTATCATCATCAGAAACAGATTTATCTACTAATCCTTTCTGATAGTCATCCAAACCATGTTCACTATCCAAATCTTTCTCACTGTTTGCACTGATTGACTCTCTATTATTATTTTGAATTGGACTGTTACGTCCATTTCCTATGAAAGATTTACTTGATCTTCCACTATGCCTTGATTTTGTATGACTTATCAAATAACTAGAATTTTCATTATCTTCATCCCTCAATTCAGCTCCATCTTTCCTCCTTGCTTCGATAAGTTTATGATCATTAGATTTGAATTTTGTAAATGTAGCCAGTTCATTGGTGAATGCTGATGGTTCATTACCAACACTATCACTCAATTTCTCATTGTCAGTCTTTGAATTACGCGCTAAGATCAATAACTCGGAGGTACACTTTGCTTCTGTATAATTATTATTTGTATTTTCTACCAAATTATCTTTACAAGTGTAAGTCTCATTATTCCTAGTATTCAATTTTAATTGAAAAGATTCTTCCATATCCTGCTTATTTTCAAAAGTCGATGTCAAATTGTCAAGTAACCCACTTATCATCGAAATATTATATTTTCCATTATTATCTCTTGAAAAACCTTTAAACATTTTTTCTGAATTAAGATCATTTGACGAAATATCGCTGAAATTGCTACCCTCGCAATCACTTAAATCAGAGACTCTCTTTATTGTACCAAGAGATATTGTACTATCTTCTGAAGTCTTTGAAGAGCTTCTGCTACATCTCGATTCAGTATTTGATAAGTTTAAAGTACTAACATTACTTGCTTTGCTTGAATCACTCAAATTAGATTTTATTATGCTCTTATTTACAGGTCTCCTTGGCTTAGTATCAACGCCATTTTTCCAGCGCGACTTTCTTCTCCTAGGTTTAATTACTTTTGTATTAACACAATTACTTTCTAGTTTAACCATTTCTTTTAACTTTGGGCTATCCTTTGGCATTGATGGCTAAAAACATAAGAAATGTCAAAACAAAAACCATCATAATGAAACATATTTTTGCAATCTTTTAACTTACCCTTACACTTAAAAGTATTTCATTATCGAGACTATGTTTGTATATTCTTAAATCTGTATTTAAAAATTGTGGAAAATATATATATCTAGCTCCATGGCGATCAGTTCCTAATATTATTTCAAATTGGTGCTCCCACTGCTGCTTAGTCATTTCTTCTTGAATAACTTTTCTACTGTGCTGTAAATAAGTAATTTATAGTAGCCTGTAAGCGAGCTTCTTATAGACTGCGGTATTTACTCGTCAAATCTATTCGACAATGAGAAATATATCTACAACAATTCACAAAAAAAAAATCAAAATAAAAACGTTTAGATATGTGTATTTACGAAAACATTATAATGCTATTATTTATTGATGGCTCTTGCTTCCTATATGATCTCGAAATTGTGACTTATCGCTAATCACGGATAGCTTTTTATAATCAAGATTCTTGAGAACAAAATGAAAAAACTTGTTGTATGATAGCAAACAGAACTAAGTCTTATTAAAAAAAATGAATAGCTTTGATGAACATCTTCTTCTCTATTGTCCCTGGTGAGATTTTGATAATCTAATTTTTTCGTTACCATAGCGGTGTCGCAGACAGTCTTAAGCAGCCAAACTCTTTGTTTAAAGCTAAATTCTTCAAAGTCTTTCACGTGATTTTGTGTGGCTTCAGGAAATACACTCCAAAATTCTGGTTCTACTCCAATGGTTTCTAAAACCTAAGAATTGTTTTATGAGATCTTTCATTGTAATTTAAGATAACATGGGATATTACAGGGAGTTTTTCAAATAAACTAAAAATTCGACACAATCTGAGGACAATCATCGGGATTAGTGTCATGTAAACTATTTATTTTTTTTCCAGCTGTGCCAATTTTCAGTCTAATTGAAAAAACCATAGTTTATAGTTATGGAAAACTATACCCTAATACATACTTTAACAACATCTCCGTGCTTTCCTTCAAAAACTTTGGCCCATCCCCTAATCTTATGGGTTAATATATTGGTCCAAAACTCATATGGCATTGGAGGGATTCTTCTCAATTTTGGTATAAGGGCTGATGAGCTAAATATTATTTTTATACATAAGTACTAAGAAAGCTTGAAAGTGAAAGTTTATTTGCTAGAAAGAATAAATTAAAGAAAATACCTCAATAGGGAAGTCATAATATTGGCCAATTGTTTGGAAGCTTTTGGAATGAGAAGCATCCTTTCCATTTCATACATGGATAACTGTGGTAAATTTAAAGCTGCTTTTACCAAATATAAAAAGTGGAAAATTTGTGGAATCTGAAATAAATAATTGAGTCTCTCTATTACAAACAAGCATCGAGTGAAAGAATAAAATAAATATGATAGAGTAGTATAAGGTAAAAGTATAGTACCTCCCACATTGATTCCATCTCATCTCTGAGGTCATCTGGTAGAAAATTTTCCTGCTCCCAGTCGACCATTAACTGATCCTCACTTTCCAATTTCCTTTTCCTAGTTCGTCTCGACATTTTTTTCTTAAACGGAAAATCACAACAAATAAGTAATAACATTGTTCTTAAGAATAAATTTTTCTAAACATTTAATTTTATAATACTATATTAAAATTGCGTTTGTTCTATGCTCTTTATCTATATGTATATTAATTGTTCTTTTTGTATCTTTTTCCTATCACATTGTGCGACACGTGTTCCTACTAAAATTGAATATTATTGTTTACCAAAAGGGATCCATTATTCAACAAGATGAGCAGTTAAACGTCAAGGATCCTTAGAAATCGCTTCTAGGGATCTCACAATTATGTCCTTTTTTCATCTAATTATCGCATCAGTTTTCACAACAATCTATCTAATAAATCTACCCTTAGAAAAATTAACTTTCAACCCCTATTTATACTTTGCAACATATATACTCTTGTCCAATTTATTATAACAAAGTTTATAATTTCGTCATCGTCTTTCAAAATTATTTGCAATATCTTTATATTGTTTTAGTGGGGGTGTGTCCTTGTATGTGAAGAAGAAGGAATGGGGATAGAATTTAGATTCGTTGTAAGCCACCGAAAAATATGTAAGTTATTTTAGGTTTGTGTCCAAATGCAGGTCCTTATTCTTACTGTGTTTTAATTATTGCGATAACCTTGCTAGTTTTTAAGCCTTTTTAACGAGCATCGCGGTTCAAGTGGAGTGACGTTAGGGAGCGATAAAAAAAATATCTCTCTGTTTGCAATGTAATTACGCTGGAGATCCAGTTAGTCGCAGTCACGAAACATTTTTTTCCAACCCCGCTCAATGCGAGAAAATACACAATACACGTGTATCTACCAAAATCTAATTATAACAATTTGTCTAATCAAACAAATTTCTTTATTATTCAACATATTTCTTTTTCTCCACGCATTCTCATATTTTGTATATATAAATTTTCATGTAACGACACAAGTTATCGCAATAGCAAGAAATTATGATCTTAAAAAATTGAATGTTTACAAATTTAATATTAAAAATATTCAGTAAACAAACGGGGGGAACGCTTATCTAGTATAAGAGAATCATGAAGATTTTATTAAATGGACAAATTTTAAATTTGCAGATGCATCTAGTAATTATTGAAACTAATTTTCCATCAAACGATCTTGACATGGAACTTGAGGATTTCGGGTTTGACTTATAAAGTATAATTTCTATTTATCGCGCTAATCGTGCATACATCGGTTTTGTACTGACACACACACACACACGTGCAGAGAATGCGAGAGCAAAGGGTAAATTAGCGAGCATCCGGAAAATTCCTGCGACAATGTCGATGAAAAGTCTTTGTCGTTCAACCATTTCTACCCTTAGTGGAGGGAAGGCAATCGTGACGGACACTTTGATAGAAAAGAATAGGATTTTCTTTCGCCACAATAATTAATTTCTTATATTAATTAAATTCACTTTATATCTATCGTCCCTTCGAATAAACAATTCTCTGTCGTTCAACAATTTTCAGCTTTAGTGAAGAAAAAGCAATCGTGGAGGACACTTTGAAGAATCGGTATATCCTGTGCCATAAAAATTAGTTTTTACACACAATAATTCAATTCATATTCCATCTCTCATCCACTTGAATAAACAATTCTTTGCCACTGTACAATTCCCATTCTTGGAGTGAAAAACTGCATTCTCAGTCGATTCAAATACACTGATATCAAAAAATTAGGAAAATTCTGCATCATAACAATTAATTTTTTATAACAATTAAATTCACCTCTCCATATATCGTTCATTGGAACAAACAAATAATTTTTCCTACATAGAATGAAAATCTTTTCTTTACAATAAACTTTATTTTTATTCTTGAAACAGGAATCTCTACAGACACACTTTCATCACTACCAAAGTTTACAATAATTTTCTTTCATTATTGAAATTAACAATGATTTTTCTTAATCGCAATGTTGAAGCTTAATCGATAGTTTCATCAGTTAATTAACGTTGCCTTGCTTCTCAATTGTTGTCAGACATCATAGTGCAAAGAGAAACATTTGATAGAGCCATGTCAGCCTTGGGGCAAAATTATTCATCAAATTGGCCGTGTTAATCGATCACAGAGTCCAAGAGTCCTCAAGGGAGTCTTTGCGAGCCATAGATGGGAAATTTTGGAGAAGTCCGGGAGGCGAAATCAAAGGACAAGCTATTGGAGTCCTGGCAGCGATTGCTCATATCGATTAGAGGCGGAATAAAATCGGATAATACTGGACAAGCTGTCACAGTGGACAACAACACTGATTTTCACAGGAAAACCTCCAACGTGAATGGCAAAAGCATGGAGATTGAGTACAACGAGAGCAACGTGAACTTTTATGGAAAGGCCAAAAGATCCAGTTTGAACTTTTCAGACTTTGAAAGAAATGCCACCACTTACTCCATCAACACTGTTCACCTTCAGAATCCTTATAAGACTCTTCATAGATTCGAAGGGTTCGCTTTGCCTGATAACGTCAGATCCAATTCTAAGGTGAACCAATTTCTTCAAATACGTTGTTCTTTCCAAATTAAATCCATCTTTAAAATCAGTTCTAAATTATTCTCATCTTCGTTTCATTCTTTTCCAGCAAATTTCCTTCAATAATCGAGAAACGAACCTGAGATCAAGATACAATCACAATGTTGCGTCCAAACCAGATCATCTAGTCTTAAAATCTGATGACTCTAGTGATCGTAAAATTGCAAGGTATGCTTTGCAAGGTTTTTAATGAGATTAAAGTTGTGTATCTTAGGGGATATTTTCCAGGAAGAAGAGATCTTGTTTGGATAATCCAAATGTTAAGAGCTTGACAAAGCAATATTGCATGAACAGTTCTCTTCATGGATTGCGTTATGTTGGAGACTCCAGCTTGACAATTGGAGAAAGGTGACAGATTCTAGAACTAATAAATTATTAAAAGCAATAAGTTAATGATGGTTAATGAATTATAAACTTCTGGATTAAATTAGAGAAATAATTGAAATATGATTTGAGTATTACACTGTGGAATATGTTAATTAACAGATTCTTCTGGATAATTTCTTTCACTGTTGCTGTATTAACAGCTAGCTACTACATCTGGTTTCTGTATCAAAAATGGAACGACACTCCTATCATAATTTCATTGAGTCCTGAATCAGTGCCTTTGCATGAAATTCCGTTTCCTTCCGTGACTATTTGCAATATGAATAATGCTAGGAAAAGCGAGGCGCACAGAATTCTCAAAGGGTAATCATACAATTAGTTAAACGTTTGAAGCACAAGGATGTTATAGCTTATTTAACACTGTTTTAAAAAGAGATTAAGTAGTAACACAAAATTTTAAAATATATTAAGTTAATAGTAATTATTTTACAATAGTGAAGACGAGCTAGAACAATTTCTATTGGAAGACATTTGTAACACTGATAATATTACGACAGATCCCCTGATAGGAGCGACAAACTGGACCAGTATGCTACGTTTTATGATTAATGTATGACGATAATTTATACTCTAGGTATATTAGTTAAATACAATTGCTATAATAAAAGTACTAAATTCAGGTATCCCAATCATGTACCGATATGATATATTACTGTGAATGGCATGGAAATCAAACTGATTGTGAAAAGATTTTCAATCCTACAATGACAGACGAAGGGATTTGTTGCAATTTTAATTCTGTTCACAAGAAACATCTCTTCTTCAATCCGTAAGAGAATTTTTCATCAAAGTTTCATTTACACTTGTTAAAATTGCCACTTCACAATACATTTATCTTGAATAGACTTGACTGGGCTGACCTCAACAAAACTTTTCCATTTCCAAGTATTGATTGGAATCCAGAAACAGGGTATGATGACTCGGTTTCACCAGATTCTGTACCATGGAGGCCTTATGGTGCTGGCTTATTCTATGGCTTGACTTTGGTCTTGGATGCTGAAATCTCTGAGTATTATTGTTCAACAACGGCTAGTGTAGGCTTCAAGGTAACGATCTGATAGTTACTTTCTTTAGAAAAAGTTTTTCATCATATGGATAAGATCCAAAACAAATATATAATAAAAATATTTTGATCAAATGGATATACACATTTTTCTTAAGAATTTTAATGTCTGCTTACAGGTGGTTTTGCACAATCCAGTGGAAACTCCAAAAATAGCAGATTTTGCTTTTGCAATATCTCCAGGTGAAGAGACCAGAATAGTTGTGACACCCCGGATATCAAGTGCAAGCAGATCCATCTTATCAATTCCTCTTAACAAAAGAAAATGCTTCTTTAATTCAGAAAGAAGTTTGAGATACTACAGAACTTATACCCAACGAAATTGTGTTTTAGAATGTGAAGCTAATTTTACACAAAAGATTTGCCACTGTGTGCAACACTACATGCCTAGTAATTTTGCTAAATCTTCTTTATTAATTATTGACATAGAAGTATGGAATTTGGAGAGCAATTAATAGGTAAACAAATTTCAGAATCATCCAATACACCAATTTGCGAGAAAAAGGATGACTTGTGTGCTAAGAATGCTAGAAGAGCAATGGAAACTAATCTGTATGATGAGGAAGAAATTTCTATCAATCATTTAAATATCACAAAAACGTCTGTAGTAATTATATTATCTTTTAAAGTTAAATAGTATTTATTTAATGAGTAAAATTAATTGTTATAAATCAAATATTCCTTATGAACAGGCCAAGTTGCAACTGCATGCCCGCTTGCTTTGAAATTAATTACAATATTGAAATGTCACAGAGCAAATTATTATCAACATTTAATATAGATGACCGTTATATCAAGCAAAATCAAAAATACTTCATGTAATCTTCTCTCATTATTAAAAAAAATACTTAACAATGCTTCAATCTTGTAATAATGATTCTTTATTGCAGCAACAATATGGCAGTGGTTCACTTATTTTTTGTTGATTCTCAGTTCACAAATTATGTAAAAAATGAACTTTTTGGATTCACAGAATTTTTATGTAAGTACCAATTAAATATAAGCAAATAATTAAATAAGTTGAGTGAGTATAAGCAGTTTTATGTGATATGAGTGACTCCTTGATATTTAGCAAGTACTGGAGGCTTATTAGGCCTTTGCATGGGATTTAGCTTTTTGTCACTCGTTGAAATTTTCTATTTCGGTACATTAAGACTGTGGTGCAGACTTCACAAAGGCTCTAATCAAAATACAAGGAATAAACTTCAGGTACAATCATTGGGTCCACATCAACACGTTTATCCATTTGCACAATAAATATATATTTTATTAACAGTCACAATTTACACAATGAAGCATTGATTAGAGAAATGTTAATTATGAAAGAATGATTTCCTTTATTATTCATATACAATAAATTTATTTTTGTAATGCCTATACAATAAAAAATTATACCAATCATTAATTAAACTGAGCTTGTCATGTATATCCTTACAGCAATATAAAAAAATATAACATACAAGATAATTTGAATGATTGATTTAAATTGTTAAAATAAGTTCCCAGAAGGTTATAAAAAAAACTTCCGTGCACACATGCAGCTAGGCATTTAAATTAAAGTAAATAATACTTTAATAATCTGAAATATTAATTACCAAATAAATATGCAAGTAAATATTTTGGCATGCGACTGTTGCTGACGTTAGACAAAATTTTAACCTAGTACTTAAATTTCCTTACTGTTATTTGACAGATGCCTTACAGAGTAGTAAACTATGAAAATATAAATTACATGTAATAAATATTTTTAAGCACAAATCACTTACCTTTTATTTATAAAGTAATCGCTCAGCCACGATCCGGTGACATTCTTAAAAATGTATTATATATATATATAAAAGTATGATAATAAAATTTTAGAAAACTTTGAAAATTGTTGTAGCAGATTATCTTTCCACACTAAAACTTATAATAGATAAATTTACATTTCACATGACGCCATGTCCTATGTGGTTCTTACGGTTCTTGGAGTTATTTTTCATTCCGTTCTTCCTTCTCACTCTTCTCAGTACTCACTCCATGAACTGTCTCCTAAATAAAATAACCAATAGGATTCTTTCCTTTCTTCTGGAGAAAAGCTAAATGTGCTTTTAGATTACAACTAGCCAATCGGAGAAGTTACATGCAGTTATAGAATACTGCTGATTGGCAGCAATTAATCAATATCGACCGGCTATGCATCACATGAATACAGCAAGAAAAAACTTTGGCAAAATGAAACTTAAAAAACAAATATATCAAATTAATACTAATAATCATATATTTAAAATGGTTATTTGTTCAGTATAATTGTGCATTGGGAATGTAATTAAATTATAAAAATCAGCAATTTTTTGTTTAATTTATTTAAAAAATGACTGATTATGAATAATCATTGATGATATTTAAAAATTTACTTTAATAATCCTTATGTGACTATTTGTTAAAATTATAAATATTTACATTCAACATACATGATTTCTATAAAGAATCAATAGAAGTATATAAACACAAAATGAGACATAATTTAATATCTTCTATTGTTAAGATATCTGTAATCTGTATATACAAATCAGTTGTTCAGATTTATGTGTATTTTACATTAAAATATATATTGCTTTTATAAATATAACGAATCGCCATGATGATCATACAAAAGTCATCCAAATTCTAAAAATAATACTTCTACTCATGATAAATTTTAAACTATATAATATATGTAGTAATCCTTCATTATACATGTACAAGTTAGAATTAAATGTTACACTGGCAATGCTAATAATGAAGATTTTTTTTTTCAAGTATTATAAGAATTTATTCTGCAAATATGTTATTATACCTTCTGAAAGAAAGGATATAAATTATAAATATACACAAGACTTCTATTGATGATTGAAGAAATTTTAAACATAAATTAAAATTTAACATTAGAGTATACATTGACAATCGAAGAATTCGGGAAATTTCTCCCAATATGACTTGGGAAGACATACTTGTTTATACATATTATGTTGATTATAATATAATTAATAAAATTTGAAACATTTTTGTTATAGACTGCGATTATTAAATATATATCCACGATAAAATAAAAGTTTTAGCTGTACAAATGATCAAAATGGAATTGTAATTAAAATAATACATAAATATATACAGAATACAAATTAGATTTAACTTAAGTATTTACGACCTATTTAACATCTTTTATTAGTGGCGACTAATAAAATATATATGATAGGACGTAAATTATAGCAACAAATTTTCGTGAATATAATCATTAGGAGATTTCGTAAACGCTAGATTCGCTGAATTATCAAAATACTTATAGCCGCACAAAAGCTGCGAAAAAATCGAGTATGATGTTTATTCAACTCCGAGAATTGTAACTGCATTGAAACAAAAATGTATTATATGTATAATGGCATTAATGGAGCGATATTGTCATAGATAAATAAAACTACTATGAAAAATAGTTGTAAGCGATGATGAAAATATGTTTTAATTTCTTAAATTCTTGTAGAATTATTTGTTGAAAACTACAGATTTGTTTGTAGTAAAAATCTATAGTAAGACACACAATAAAACGACTTTTTTTATCTCTCTCGTTTTAATTACTAAACATACCTGCGTTATTCTAACAGTTCCGCGTTTTACTATATATTTCTTACAATCGTACGAGTACTGATAAAATTGCTTATTTAGTACTTCGTACTTACATTAATACACTTGGCTTTATAAAACCGGTTGTTTTGTTAAAAACTTCTTAACAGAGGTATTTTCTTGAAAAAATGAATTCTGAAAAATCTAAACTAAGAATAAAGAAATAAATTCGCTATAAACCGCATTATTACAATAATAATTAAATAATTGAAAACAATAATATTTGATTTAAACATAGATTTAGGCAACCTTAAATCTCGTATTTTATGCACAGAGACATAAAGAATCAGAACCATTAAAATGAAGTTTATCAAAAGTACAAACAGCACGCAGCTCATACTTGATAATACAGTTATTTACAAAAATTATACATATAAGTAATGCGCTTATAAAATTAAAGTGTCAGATATGTTTCCCGTTTTTATGATCTTTAAAAAATCTGATGCCAAGTGATATAAAAATTTTTTGATACTATTTCAAAGTGTAGTCTTTGTGAAAAATTAGTTTTTGTTTTCAATCAGAGAAGACAATTGTCCTTAGGAAACCTCTAAATGGATGTTGTATACCAACGATCAGCGAAAACTTATCGCATAAAACTTATCAAACATAAGTGGTAAGCTTTCATTGCTGATCGTCGTGCATTGGAAAGATTAGTATGAAAGAACATTTATGTCTCAGTCTTAATTTGATTTTTGAAGAATGGTAAAAAAAAATTAACAGAAAAACGTAAAAGTATCTAAGCTAATCCAAAATACTGTAGCAGGTATTATGACCACATAAAAATACCTTATATAAATAATAAAACGTTTATATTTTACAGATTAAATTTGAACAAAGAAGCCCTAAAACTCCGAGTTCTTACAAGATCCATTCCCGAATGATTCTGATCGAGTTTTATTTTCAAAAGATCATCAATTTTAAGTAAACGTGAAGAAAAAAAAATATCTAGGGCAGATTTGAAACCAATATCTATACATCGTTAGGGTGATTTATTACAATAGTATTTATTTCCAATACAAAAAAGTTTATCCGATTTGTACAAGCGTGAAACGACAAAAAATCATTTATATTCACTATTTATATTTTTGTCTGAAGCATAATCACGAAGCTCCTAATTTTTGAAAGAGGAACAATAAGTTCTTTTCTCACCCCGGATGGGTCTATAAAACCGAGAGCTAGCTTAGCAAGCATCCGTTTCACAATAATGATGAAAGAACAATGTCTGTAAATTAAAGTTTTATCTATTATAATCAATGAGAAAATTTACAAGAGGATCCTTCTTCTACAAAGAGTATCAACGATCAGTCATCGTCTCTTTACGAAAATATTTAACTACATAAACCATTGACAGAAAGAATATGTTCCTTCCCCCACCGTTGAAAACTTTCCGGCTAAAATTTGTCGTTTAAGTTGGAGAAACCAGATGAGGCTCAAGTCCTTTTAGTTTACTATGACATAAATCTCAAAATTTCTCTTGTTCATTTTAAAAGTAGAAAGAAATATATTTTTGATAATTTTACAGCTCATTAAAAACTTGAAAAATCTTTTAGATATAAAAATAAGAAAGGAAGAGCAAGATCTGATTTTTAGAAAAATTGAAGGCATCGAGAACTACACAGTGGTGAGAGATGGAAATTTGGATATCGCGTTCATCATTTAGTATTGGTAATGAGTTTCAAAACGAAGCTAAAAATTTTATTTTACAAGTGATACAAGAGACCAACGGAGTGAAATGGGGTCTTCCCGGCAACTTGCACAACGGGACAGTTTTAGCTTTCTTCTCTCACTCTCATTTGACATTCTAAGATTAGTGGCTGACTCGCCATCGTATGTAACAAGTAGGGATATAAAAATTAATATGTATATATATATATAGATTTATGTGTATATATATATATATATATTTATATATATATAATCTAGCCGGCTATCCGTTATTACAAACTAGCAACTATTTAGTAACTGATATTCCTACAGCTCTCGGACCTTAAAACTACAAAACAGATTAGTCTGTCCTTTCACATTCACTATCGTTATTGCAGCCCCATTCAGATATATAAATCTTCCAGATTGTTTCTGTTTGTGGTGTTGCCCCCCCCCCCCCTCCATTTGACTTTGCATCTTTTTTAACTTTATCATTAATTAAATGGTCGTTGCAATCTAGATGAGTAGCACTTTTACTCTGATCCCGAATGACTGGACGGAAGAGGACTCGCTAAAATCACGACAATCGTTCCGTTCCATGACTATACGTAAATATGGAGAAATAGATACATAATCTTTCGACATCAAACAATTTTCTTTCCACAGCTTTCAGTTGTAGATCTTAAATAATGATAAAGAAACACTTAACTGTAGTATATGAAGCATCTGTTGGCAAATCGTTTGAATCCTGCCAAATTGTAGGCGTTAATCGATTCAACTTAATTTTTTCTTCAATAATTTCCATTTTTGTATAATCGCACCCAACGATTTCGCGACATTTACAATTCACATGATTCTCGTCAACGCGCAAAGTCATTTGGGAATAAATTCAGAACTCATTCTTCCTTTGATCTAAGAATAATTTGTGACTTAGCGTTGTCAATGTCCAATTATTCGTCAATGTATAACATTAATTTCATTTTAGAAAAAACTTTGATTCTTCTATTACCTCAATTAAGGGTAGTCCTTAACTTCAAGATTTTAGCAATTAATCGACCCTTTTCAAAATGTACAAATTCACGCTGATGCTACAAAAACCCCTTAGTTCTTCTCCCTTTACCCAAGTATGTAATGAAGCTATTGCACTTTATCCTTCAATGATTCGTAAAAATTGGATAAAAATTAAGTCAACTTTCCATCCAAAATCGAAACGATAGAACTGCGACAAAGGAAACGATTGCATATAAAAAATTGATCCGAAAATAAAAGATGATATGAAACAGATCTTAATATTCTCTCTTCTCATAGTCAAAGATCCTCGCTACAAATTCACCAAATACACAGACCAAACTTAATCTACACTGAATTAGTTTACAAATGATGTCAATTATGATCAAACTATGATTTTTTACGAGCCATACTCTTCCAAGCCACATATCTGTTTCAATCTGTTCCAGAGTTCCTTACAAAAATTGTCCAAAAATCAGCAAATACTCTACTGAAGGTGAGCGATCGTGAACTGTCCTTAGCACTGTACACTGTCTTCATGTACGCTATTGGTGACTTCATATGCACACCCATTCAAAGAAACCCCACGAACTTCTTAGCTGCATAGAACCAGCTACCTTAGCTGTTCAGACTTCTCGAACGAGTGAATATCCTTGTTATATCGTAGCTTAAAAAGGTTACAAAATTAACCTGTTTACCAGCTTCTAATAAATTTCTAATTGAATCATTTAGGCTCCGGGAAAGCCACTTGGCATTTATAAACTTCTTCGAGCATCACAGCTTGACCTTGGCCTTGACTAACAGTCACTGGAGTCGTCGCATTGACCACAACAACTTGCTGACCTTGTTGCGTTTGTTGTGGTTGTTGTTGCTGCTGTTGTTGCTGCTGCTGGTTACTCGCGTTTGCTTGTGCGTTGCTTGGATTATTTGCGTTTTGATTTCGAGCGGTTTGCCCGTACTTTTCGTGAATAGCTCGATGACGTTTCAATGCAAAACGATCGGAAAATCCTATCTCGCAAATATCACATCTGTCAAATATAAAATAATTAAACAAAATTTGTGTGATTATAAAAAAAAAGAACTAATGCACAATGAGAGTAAAACAATGGTAATAAATACCTATGTGGTTTTTCACCAGTATGAACTTTTGCATGATTTTTCAAATGCGTCGCCTGATTAAAGGCCGAGCCACAGATATTACATCTATATGGTTTTTCTCCAGTGTGAATCCTTCGATGATTCCATAGTGTAGAATGTCTAGCAAAAGTCTTTTCACATACTTCACACTGATAAGGACGTTCACCTGAATGAATTCTCTCGTGATTCTTCAAATGAGGACTTTGAGAGAATTGCATACCACAAACGCTACATTTAAATGGTTTCTCACCAGTGTGAACTCTTCCATGATTTTTTAAGTAAGCAGCTGTAATTTCACATTATTAGCTTGATATCGAGAAAATTTTGTTTCGCGAATTACAAGCATTGCAAATGGAATCAGTCTCACCTTTGGCAAAAGCTAATCCACAAACTTCACATTTGAAGGGTTTATCACCGGAATGAAGCCTCTTATGCGACCAAAGCGATGAATACCGAGAGAAAGTACCATCACATACATTACAATGAAATGGTTTCTCTGCTTGATTTTGACTGTTTTGCTTGCCACCTATAAATTAAAATCAATAATTGCTTTAATTTTCCCCAAAGGCCCAGTTCTACAAAAATCTTTACAGATCATAATCGTTAGACAAAATCTGGAAGAACAATTTAAAGATGTCTTCAATAATACTTATTATCATAAGACATTAAAACTTTTCAGATAGACTAAGATCACCTTTTATCTTGAATAAACAATTAATTTTTTGAAGAAATATTTATAAAACTGTCTCTTAGGGGAAATTTAATTCCATGCAATTGTTCTTAAATATACATATTAAATTTCTTAAAAAATATAATTAAAGAAATTAAAGAGAGAAGATAAATTTTTAAACAGTATAAGTATAGATCATTGAAATTGTACACTTGAGAACTAGGCTATCACCATTTTAAAAAGATAAAATAATTATACTAAATTAAAATTAAGTGGTAATGCCATATGTAATTTTATTATAAGCAATCCGACTTACTTCCTATGATGATGCGGCCAGTTGCTTTGCAGCTGCCACATTTAGCGAGGGAACTGATTCCAGAATATAGTTTTTCGTCATCTTTACCTATTATATACCACCCGATATACGATGATGATAATAATAAAATAACAAAAGCATGGAGAAAAATACATCTCAGAAGAAAAATGTTGCACCATTTAAAAAACAATAAATATTATGACAAATGAAAACCATGTAACATTTTTCTTCACCCCTTTTATCATATTATTTTAATGCAATATACTCACCAATAAATATTATTCCTGTACCATTACACTTATGGCACTTGGTAACACTTGTAACTCCCCTTCGTTTTACTGGGTGATGGCCTGGCTTAATTGCTAAAAAGAAGAAAAACTTCTTATTGCAATTAATTTCAGGGGCAGGAATATAGAGATCTTATAATTTAAAAAAAAATCGTACTTTTTTTAACTTTAGTAGGATGATGTTCACAAGGATCTTCACTGCCACAATCCTCACAAATTTGGACCTTAGGTTTCTGATGCATATTTGTTTTGTGACTTTTTAATTCTCCAGGTAGTGCAAAGCAGGCCCCACAAACATCACAGGTATACGGCCTCTCTGGTGTCGCTGCTACAGTGACTGTAGTGGGTGCTTGTACAACCACTTGCTGAGGCTGTTGCTGTAGATTGCTAGGTGTTGTGTTGTGAATCCGTTTGTGATGGTTCAGGAGGCTCATGTGTCCAAATACCAGGCCACAAATGTCACATTTGAAAGTAGCATTGGTAGCAGCCGCTATGCTCATCTGGTTCAGTAATGTGTTATAACCAACAGGCTGCACATCAAACCGATAACAGCCTTTGTCATCAGTAGTAATAGCACCAATTGTGCTCACCGCATTTGTTTGAACTTTCTGAAGCATGTTCACATTATAGTAAAATGGGAACTCCGCTGTTGTAGACTGTTGTTGAGTTTTATCTTCTTTTTTCTCCGATGTAACATACATCTGTTGCGTCTGCTGTTGCTGTGACTGCTGGCCTTGCGCAGCTTGCTGCTGCTGTATCTGCTGTGGATCAAACATTGCTGCTTGTTGCTACAACCATAAAAAAAGAATAATAAATTATCAAATAATATTCAGATTGTATTGAAAAATAGGTTAAAAATATACCTGTCTTTGATCCCTGTAGTTTGAATTATTTTGCTCAGTTTGAGTAAAGCTGTTAGTTTGCTCAGTTTGTGTGAACATGGAACACTTTAAAGGCTGCTCGATTGATTGGTTTTCTTGAGTAGGGGTTTTAATAAGGTTTGTCTTGTATGTACGTTGCTCTTGTTGTTGCTGAAGTTGATGATCTTCAGAATCCACTATCTGTAGAGGACCTTCTTTAACAATGTGCTAAGCGATTTGAAGCTACACAAAGATTGTTACAAAATCATTCCCTCTTTTGCTTTTCACATTACCCATACCTGCTGTATTTGATCAGAATGGGTAGCATTTAACCACACCACATTGCTGCCATTTGATTCTAGGGCCATCGATGACTGCACAATCCTGCACAATCAATAGGCTTTTATCAGAAATACTACTTTTTTTAATATAAGTGAAAACAAGACTTCCCCCTAATCAAAGCTATGATCAATGTACACAGGATTTCTTTAATAGGCAAAACATGGCAAAAAGCGGAAGAGGGAAAGGATGTTTTAAAACTAAAAATACTCACGTGTAATAATCTTTATTAACTACATGTCTGTAACTTGTAGCAACTTGTAGTATCACGTCAGGTAAAGCGTTTGAGCGTCGTGTCTTTCGTGAAAATAACTGAGGGGGATAGCCTAAAAGCGTCTGAATAGATTTTAGCGCGGCATTCAGCGACTGGCTTCCTCGTGCTGTTGGGCCGTGGTCCCCTTGTGGGATAAATGGCGATCGATTTTTTTCGAGAAATTGGAGCTTCTGGCTAAATTACTCGATGCCGGAGACCCGGTTGGGCATAGCCTGCAGTCTTGGAAGCTTCTTCAGGGTGGTTCGCGTCACGTCAGGGTACGCTTGTCAAGGTGCAGCGTTAGCCCGCGCATATCATGTCGTCCAAGCGCGGTAGCGGCGGCTCTCGGAAACGCGGCTCCCCCGGGTGGCATGAAAATCTGACCAGCTTCGCACAAATTTTATCTGGAAAGCCCCCTCGCGCTCTGTTACCGCCAGATTTTCAATAAGCGAACGTGCTCCGGCCGCTTTACCACCAATTACAGCAGCCCGATTATCACAGAATTGCAAGAAAGACCATCAACAAACTCCGGAGTAGCCATTACACACGAGACAAGGACAACAATGGGCGACACTGGGCTGGCGACACGAAGAACGCGCGCTGGGGCTGGGACTTGGGAGCCGAGCGAGATGCCTCTTGCTTTTTCCAAAGCGTTTTCGGGCACCTGCCGTTGCTCTAGACCCACTAAACTAACGCCGGATCTTCACGAAATCCAAATCCAAGGTCACTCACGCGGAGACCGCCACCCTTCCCATTGGTCATATGCAATACCAACTTTCGACAGGCCTAAACATCTTATTGGTTATTCCAATAAATTTATTCATTTATCCTACTCCATAATTTTTTTTTCTCGATAACTCCAAATTTCACTGTCCTTTTATCAATTTATTCAGTAATTTAGTTTTATACATTTTTCGGCAGCAGTTACTATATAAGGTCGCTTCAAACTTTTCATAAAATTAATGTTATAAAAATTTTTATTGCATTTTTTCCTTCAGAATTTTTTAATGATCAATTTATTATTGAAAGTTTTATAACGAAATTTTAAGGTTTTATTTGATTTCATAGAAATTGAAGGTTATTTGTGATGGAAAGATTCGATTCACCATTCGGGGTGATATCATTGGTCATCTCAAAGCAATGCTAGCATTTCATTGGTCCGAAAATTCAAGCTACTTTAAACATTTTTTTAAACCTGGCTATAATCACGGAACTCTGCCCTGCTACTTTTTCTCACTATTTAAACTTAAACCGTTCAAAACAGAACATTTACAGTAGGCCGAGAGGATTTTTCTTCTGAATCCAGTTCTTGAGATATAAAAATAGATTATTTGAAAGTAGGTGAAAGTCAATTGGATTCTCGATTTTATCTGACTTACCTACAAATTCTGGAGATTATAATTGTTTTTTCGTTTTTATGAAGCAATATGATATTTATTCTTTTTTCACGTTACGGATACGTTACTAAAAATAATAGGAATATTTTGTTATAGCGCGTCGTCTAAAAAACAAACCTCTTGCTTACTTTTTCATTCTATAAGAAAACATACCTGAATATAAATATAAATATAGTTTTCAATAATGTTTTAATAATAATATTTATTTCAAACTTTACTTTGCTGTACATTGTTTTTGTGGGTATTGCTTAAATTAATTTGCCGTAATCTTGTGTAAGCAGCACTGCCCCCTAAAACAACAAAATTACTAATCCACCAAAGGAAAGTTTTCTTTTCGTTAAACCAATAAGTAGCAATAACGGTCTGGGCACATGCCTTTGCAGTTCCACTTATATTATGAGTTAAGGGGGAAGTTACTTGAATCTGTAAAGTAGTAACATAGCCAATAGCAAATCCAAATATACCTCCCATTATTAAAGCAAACCAAAAAAAATTATATCCAAACTTATCATAGTTTAAGATTGTTTGGTGTTCTCCATAAAATAACATGAGTGGTATAAATATGATAATACTATACACATTGTTATAATAAGACAATAACCAAATATCTTGATTTACAAAAGGAAGAACTTGCTTTGTTTTAATTGAATATAAAGACACACTAACAGATCCGAGAATTCCATAAATGACCCCTAAACTAGACAAAGATCCAGCAACATTTTCTTGATCAACGCCAAGCCAAAATCCAAATATTATTAAAAAGCAACATGCAATGCATTTTGGAGGTGTTTTTTGGCCTGTTGAAAAATAAATTTTTTATGCCTATAATCTTTAAACCATAAACACTGTCATTTCTTACCAAGAATAAGGAAGGTGAATAACACATTGAAAACTGTTGTTAATGATCTTCCCACAAAGTAAAATGCTACTCCTACATATTTCAAGCACAAATTATTTGTAGCAATCATACTCACAAACAAAAGTGATAATGGTAGTATCTGTAATTCAAAAATAAGATAATTTTTGTTATTTAAGTATTAAGATATTGATAAAACTACCTTTTTCAAAGTTTCTGTTTTCCATGGGTCTCCTTTAGGAAATTGGATAAACCTTGGAAAAGCTTTAGACAATGTACTAAGAGTTAAACAAATAATTACACTCACGATACATTGAAACCATGTAATAAATAATGGAGCTTCCAAACTTATATCACGACTGGATAAAAGAGTTTTATTTATAAATACTGTAAGGATGGAAGTAATCCTTAAGAAAAGTATTAAAAGCAATTATTTATTATAATGTCGAACAAGATTTATTTGAGTAATATTATCAACTTACCAATAAATAGCAATAACAAATGTAATATATAAATATTTATAAAATAGCTTTTGATCCTGCTTTACCTATGCAGCAATAACAAACAATATATTAGCTGTTAATAAAACATTTGCCTTTATTATAATGACAACTACATCATTTTTTTAAATAATCACCTGTTCAGATAATAATTTTTCTCTTAAATCCATGGTAAAAAAGTTTAATTTTTCCAATTATTAAGAAATAATTGATTCTTCTCAAGAAATTCTATATATCATTCATGATGTAAAATATCTATTCCAAAATTATTGAATATATTACCTTTGTTTATGATTATGGATCAAGATTACACTTTTCAATAAAATTTGTTAAGATTGCACACAAACATTGCACATTTGCATATTCATTTATAAGTTCTGTAATGTGCTTAGTGTAAAATGGAGGTTTAATTTATAAAAGTTAAAATTAAAAACGAAATTTATTGTTAAAAGCTTAATTAAAAGGCGCTACTTGGAATTTAAAATCTGATATATATACATATAATATGTATGTATAGTTTGCCACGCTTTGGAGTATGATTAGTATGAACGCAAAAAACGCTTATCTCCAACTAAGAGATATCAATTTTTTACACAAGGCCTTTGCGAGACTACTCTTTTTCATTTTCATTCAATAAGGTCTCGTGCAAAAAATTTTGATATCTATAGTTACGGAGATAAACGTTTTCTTGTGTCCATGCTTCGGGGCACTTCGGGCGTTGAAGCAACTTTAAGTGACGAACCTTGTAGGCTTGTATAGATGGCAACATGGTAACGAAATCAGACTTTGCTTTGCTCAGCTATGCTTTCGAGTTTCGATGCTTTCTTTGACACGTGGTATTTGGTGATCGGGTAAGTTCGGTTTCTATCGTAGAGGCCGTGCTGGCCGTAGAGCTCGTTCGTTCGTATAGATGTAATAAAAGAAGATATGGAAAAGTAGTAGATGAACAATGTGAGTGTGACATCACGGAACGAAAGACTGAAAATTGGGCATAAGCACTAAGCAGCAGTAGCACTAGCAATAAGTAATAAGTTTTCTGCGACGTATTAAACTAGTATTTTGTAGTAAAATTTCGTTGTTCGTATCGTTCCTATCCTCATCTCTTGATATTGGTAATTGGTGTGGAAACTACGTAAAAGCAGTTGTGTAAAAAGCTGAAGAACAAAAACTTTCATGATTAATGCAATAGAACAGGTAAGAGAACGGAATTTGCTTTATTCTCTTTCTTTAATAGAGCATCATAATTGTTCTTTACTTCAAAATCTATATTAAATCCTATGAACTGCCTTAATTATTTCATTCTCCAAATTGTAACTTTACAAAAGAAAGAAGAGTTTCAGTGATCATTATATTATTTGAAACAAATAAGAGAATATTTTATCAAAGCTAATTCGTTCTATTCTTTTTTTTTTTTTTTTTTTTTTTGAGAGAAAATATATCGTTTATAATTATACAATAATTATTAGTTATGTTAATATTCATTTTGGGTATTAAAATTTATAAATGATATTGATAGATGGAAAAAGTGTTTTCAATGATCGTAGTTTGGACAGTGTTACGGATCTAGATAATCGTTTGCTTTCTTTTTCATTGACAAAATTATCATTCTATATAATTCTGTACATTTTTTTAACATCTTTTCTCCGACATCGACGCGATCTTTGATCCGTGCTTGAGTGGTGTAGCGTGAGTGAACGTTATAAAATGTAGCAGCTGATGGTTATTTTTCTCATTAATGTTTTAAGATAGTCACCGATATAGTTAACGAGACGCTGCTAACGCTCAAATTTATCAATCTTATATAAGTAATTTGACCTTTGTAATGCTTGCAAATTGCCTCTGAAATCATTTAGTAGTTTAAATTATTCTATTAAAAGTTTGTATTGATTTTACTTTTTGAAGCCTGATGTTTGTTTCTATCAACATTTTGAATAAATTTCTTATCAAACCATGGGTTTTAGCTCTGATAGTTAATAAGTTGAAAGATGTCGCAACACGAGGATGCTATTGTTCTGGATAAAGAAAACGAGATTGGACCAGCTGAAGATTTAGGATTAAGGCATCGAATTCCATGGAGTGATCGTGTTCTCTTGAACAGTGAAATACCAGGTTTTCATGAAGTTAAAGAACTACTTGAAGATGATGATGCTAGCTGTTTGGCAGAGGAGGAAGATGGAGTTGGATGTCCTTTACCTTCAACACCTGAGGATGACCATCTTTTGGACTGTGAGGTAGTAAATATTTTTCATTTGAATATATAGTAAATATGCTTTAATAATACACTATTTGTTTGGTACAGATGACTGAAGTGCTTAAAGCTGGTGTTTTAAGTGATGAAATAGACCTTGGTGCCTTGGCTCATAATGCTGCTGAGCAGGCTGAGGAATTTGTTCGTAAGGTAAGAATATTTGTGGTAAGAATACATTTGTTTCAAGAATCAAAGGTTTGTTTTGAAATAATTATATTAAATTTTTTGAAGGTATGGGAAGCATCCTGGAAACAATGCCACTTCAGGAACTTACCTCGCTGGCTGCAAGATAATGATTTTTTACATGCTGGGCATAGACCACCTTTGCCATCATTTTATGCTTGTTTTAAAAGTATTTTTCGTATTCATACAGAAACAGGAAATATTTGGACACATTTACTGGGTATGAATTTATGTTGCATCTTTCATGATATTAAACCAATTTATACAAAGTATGAAATTGTTAAAGCATAATTATTTTTTTATCTAGGTTGCGTAGCTTTTATTGGTATTGCTATTTTCTTTTTGACACAACCACCAATAGAAATTCAGTTAGAGGAAAAACTTGTATTTGGAACCTTTTTTGCTGGTGCTATAATATGCTTGGGATTGTCTTTTGCCTTTCATACAGTGCACTGCCACAGTGAATGTGTTGGAAAATTGTTTTCCAAATTAGACTACTGTGGAATAGCAATGCTAATAATGGGTAGTTTTGTGCCATGGCTGTATTATGGTTTTTACTGTGACTATCAACCAAAATTAATTTACCTATCTGTTGTTGTGGTACTTGGTATAACTAGCATTGTTGTTTCACTGTGGGAGAGATTTGGAGAACCAAATTATAGGCCACTTAGAGCGGGCGTTTTTATGGGATTTGGTCTTAGTGGGGTAAGTGTAAAAATGAAATCTTTATATAAATAAATATATGTTAATATAATTATAATTTTATAATTTGTATGCAGGTAATACCAGCAGTTCACTATGCCATAGCAGAAGGTCTATTTAACAAAGTCAGTCAAACATCACTTGGATGGTTAATATTAATGGGCTGCTTATACATATTGGGTGCAATTTTTTATGCTTTGAGGGTACCTGAAAGATTTTTCCCTGGGAAATTTGACATTTGGGTAGGCAAATAATTATTCTTTTATTTACATGGTTTAAGAAGCAAATCTTAAAAATATTCTTTATTTTAGTTTCAAAGTCACCAAATCTTCCATGTGCTAGTAATTGCTGCTGCTTTTGTTCATTATCATGGAATAACGGAAATGGCGATACATAGAATGACAATAGGTGATTGCGCAAACCCATCACAAATTATGACGTTTTAAATATATAGGCGTACATAGTTATGTGTGTCGTTGGACTTCAATATCTGATTGTCTAACTTTAAAGACTTACACAACTCTTAAATCTTTTGCTCGTCGATCGAAAAATTGAAAATAAGATTTAATGAAAATTTTTTATAAATCTCTTGCTAAACAAATTTCTATTAGCTATAAAAGCAAAATATAAATATTGATTTTGTTGCTAATTTTTTTAAAATTGCAGTGTACGCGATGTTTTTTAGATTCACCTACTGTAAGAACAATATTACTACTTGTACCGACGTTGCTTAATGCAACTTTTGTTACGGAACTTGAGGTACCATCGTTTATGCAAGAGTAATAAATTTGATTGTTCTAATAAAGTTTTTGGGATCTAAATTATTTGAAATAAGTACTAATACGGGCGTATATCAGTAAAAATCTTGAAGTGAATAGACAGGGAGTGAAACTGATAGTTAACAGATTTTGATATGAATGATATGAATTCTTAATTTTATATGCTTGCGTGCATTTCTAAACAAAAATGAGTTAATAATTTTAAATAATAATTATAAAGCATTGCATAATATCACTGAGTGTACACTACCTTAACTGAAAGTTTTGTAAACGAGACATAGGTATTTGTAAACCCTTGTCTATAATCTTCTTGTAAGTAGGGATCTGAACTAACAATTATGTATTTATTCAAGTTCTTTATTTTTTGATATGATTGCAAAATTAATATTTTTTTGCGAAATCTATTACCTGGTTTAGTTAATTTTTTTAGGGTAAATGAAATTAGATTTTTGCAATCTTATGTAAATGGTCACATAATGTATATGTGTAATGTGTATATATATATATTATAAAAAAATTAAGGAACAAAGCTTGTGTGACCAAGATTTAGGAACCAATTATAAATAATAATAATGATTTAGTACTGTAAGTAATATACAAAATGTAATATATTTTCATTGTCATTGTTAAATCGACACAAAATATTTATTGGTATAAATATGCGCAATGCATTGGCTGTCTTTCAGTTTTTGTAATTTTTAGGCCGTTGTTTTAATATCATTTCGTCGTACTTCTGTCAAATCTTATGAAAGCTTTTTTAAGGGCGTCTCGGCTTCCTATGTGGGATAATTTTTATAATATAAATGCTTTTATTCACGGCTAGTAATTATTTAATAATTTTTGTTGTTAAATTGCTTTCCAGAAAAGAATTAGCTCTGTTTGATTTAGTATTCAGTAACAGCTGAAAGTTACATATTATTTCCCATTAATACATACGAACTTAGTACTTAGAAAGAATGTTGTTAATCTTTTTACACAAATCTAAATATTATTAATAATAAAGAAAAAGTATGCATTCTGCAAATGAAATCATTGCATTTTAATAAACTATAAGATCTGATTTTTCATTTCTAATAATTTTGATCAGAAGAATTTATGCTCCTAGCAGAGGAAGTTTAGTAAATATTGATCGATACCAAAAACCATGTCGGTATACCTTACTACAATCAAAACGTCTAATAATATTATAATTGAAGCTGGTAACCGAATATATGCATTTTCTTTAAAAAGGATTACCTTAACCACTCACGCATACGCATAAATCTATTCAGAGCTAATAAAAATTACTTAAATAATTTTCATGATTTTCGTCATGTTTATTTATATTTGTGTATGTATTCTTTGAATATATTTGATTGAAAACTAAAAATATTACACCTGATAAAAATTTAATGAAAATATTTAAATAAAATTAATATAAGAAAGTATTTAGGAAAAAATCATGAATATTTTAAGGATTCCTGATAGATTGTTGCTATAGATAAAGAATAGGTTATTTATGAAATTGTTAACATTTTTTGCTAAAATTTTTGGAATGCAGAAGCTACATTTAGAGAGGCTTATTGGTAGTTTCATCTTGAGTATGAAAGGTCGCTACGCCATAACTGTAGCAGCTTGGTAAAAATCGATTTTGATGAGGTCTGCTTCTGCTAATTAAATCTTGTACATCCTTGTAACAGTATTATTTTAGTACGAAATATTGACCGATCAAAATAATTTTTAATTATCTAACGATCGGCAGAGCAAATTTCAGCAATATAAATTTTTCAAGTAAAAATTTTGCTGTAGTTTTATAATGTATTATAATTATTTCAAGGGTGCAAACATAACCCTTTCGGAGACCATAAAAAATAGATTAATCGATAACTGTACAAATATCCGGGCAAGCTTAATATTTTGTTCTGGTCATCGAAACTCATTACATAATTTATAAAAATATTTTTTTTAATTTTCTCAAGTCTTATAAAATTTTTAAATAAGGCAGACTTATACAAAAAAAAGCATAATTCTGTACAACTTTTATTATCCATTTACCCATATTGGTGAATTAATAAAAATTATCCAATTGTTACAGAATTCAATAATGAAATTATAAAAATAATAAAAAAAAGAATTTGTCCTTAATGCTAATAACGTGTATATTATGGAAAAATATTTCTAGCTTAAATTAAAAATATGTAACAGCTAGGATTTGAAATAACTTTAAGGTTGAAAACAGCTATTGTGGTCCCTATAGATTTTTTGACAAAATTGATGTGATGTTTTTTCAACTACCTTGGTAAAAAAATAATAATAATAAAAAAAGATAGAAACTGAAAGTGTTGATCAAAGATGAATTAGGAGAAAATGTGGCAAAATATTACTGCCATCGTGGCAAAAACCGCCAAATTGTCAAGGTTTGTATGTCTCCGTGTTTTGGTCAGATATCATAAAGCGCGAACAAGGTAAGCAAATAATAAAATTTATAATTCTTATTGTCAGAAAAAGCAGTAAAAAAAATTATGTAAAAGTGGAGGAAATTGGATTATATTGAATGGGCATAGGTGAGATAAACAGACATTATTGGATACGAAAAATCTAGTGCAATTTTTTGGCGGGAATTCGTTAATGCGTAGTAAGAGTGGGGGAATTATATCTCGGGGCTTTTGGCGAATCAGAGCAGAGTTTAGTGTGTCTGGTTGGAGTTGGTTGGAGTTGGAGTAGAAGAGTATGTATGTGTTGTGTTCAGCACTCAGCAGACTCAGATCAGCCTGCAGTCACACAGCCATAGGCATACAGCAGCAGAGCAGTCGCGTTTGAGACTTGAGAGTTCAGCTAACGAAGTTTGCTATCCCTGAGGAAACCTAACTTCCTATTTACGTAAACGACGCGTTTATTCAGTCATTCGTGAATTACTAGGAGTGCGTCAGTGCTACGCCAATATTTTACCTATTTACTACATTTATTGTGTATATTAAACGGCGTCTCAGTGAGCACGACGCGCGCACCGGCATCAGCCGCCTTTGTCTCAGACTCTACAAACTTCGAGGTGAGTCCGCGTCGGTTTTGCCAAACATATATTTTTCCCCGTCAATTTACTTCATTGACCATACAATCAAAAATTCCTCTATTTTCACAACGTAAAAGGCTTTTTTTCCTAGATTCTCGTTGCTCCGTTCTTACCTTACTTACAGAGATATTAATTGATCCGACGTGAAGGGGAGAATCGCTGCTGGACGCGATGCATAAACACCGATGCCATCGTTTCTATCGGCCATGGCGTCCCTATTTAGGCGTCACTTTACCTTTCCCAACTTCATCAACCAGCCCTGCCAAACTTCACCCCCTCCTCTCAATGTACTCACAGCACCAAAAAATCAATTGAATCTTTATCATTTTTCATTCGAAATGTCTAAAATATAATAAGAGGTTTTCTTCCATTTTTTCCCTCAGTTATTTTGACCCAGGTGTTAGCAAGTGACCCGCTTCAGAATTTTGAAAATGGCGGGCGCGGAATTTTCGGATTGATCGTTTCATTATATGAAACTGTTTTTCTCCCCTAATATTGAGGTATTTCACTTTGATTTTATCCGACACTTTTTTTAATAAAAGTGAAAGTCTAGAAATTCCAGCGGCTTTCCCGGCTCTTTTATTTTAGGGTTTAGAAAAGCTAGGTAAACACGTTTGTTGATTGTTTGATTGGATCTATCAAATGGTTCATTACATTGTTGTAACTAAAAAAAAGCCGAAGCCACGCAATTTGTTAAATTTATTCAGCATACAATTAATTTATTTTATCTTTGTTTATTTGATTTACCTAATATATTATTATATTACCGTTTATAACATTTTTTCCACTGAGTACTATATGAGTTACAATTGCTTTTTTTAAGCTCTTTAAAAAATTGATAAACCTTTGACCAAGTTGCTATTAAGAAGCGAATAGTTTCATAATTAAAAAATTTCTTTTACTGAATTTGTTGGAACAAATTGGGTTTGTTATGTGTGGATTTTCGTTTATGAAAACATCAATTTAAGTTAGGCGTTTTCCGTGCATATTACAAAAAATATGAAAATATAATTATGAAATTTTTATTTTTCAATTTATTTTTCTTATCTTTTATTCGCAGTGATAACATCAGCAAATAAATATGTCGGACGATAATTCGCCAGTTGTAGAAGAGCAAAAGAAAAAAAGGGGTAGGCCTTCAAAGGTAGATAAAAATGCAGTGAAAGAGCCAAAAAAGAGAGGAAGATCTACGGCGGAAAAAAATAATATCGCACGTCCAGCGAAATCTGATAATGAAGATGATGCACCTCCTGGACCAGTCAAAAAGGGTAGAGGTAGACCCAAAGGCTCCCACAAGAAGAAGGTATAAGAGAAAAAGTTTTCAGTTTTAAAACAGTGGAATTAATAATCTTTAGCCTTACTAAAAAATTGCCAAATTTTTTATATAGCCTGGTCCCCCGAAAGCAGCTGCAGTTCCTTCAGGTCGTGGACGTGGAAGACCAAAGAAGGTCGAAGAAAAGCCAGAAAGCACTGGGGAGGAAGAAGATGAACAAGAAGAAGAAGAAGAAGAGGAAGAAAATTAAACAAACACTAATTTTTTTTAATCATGTATGGCAAATCTTTAAAACTGATTATCAGACCTTCCAGTTTTGAGTTTGCTTTTTATATATAATAACATGTAAATTAATCAATGAACACACTGTGAAGTGGTATTTTGTTTTTAAGGGACTATGAGTTTTCCAAAAAGAAAATAAAAGAACCTGTGTTTAACAGAGATTAATTTAAAGAAAAATGCGCGAGTGGAAAACTACACACAAAACTTGCATTGCCTATATGTAAATTATTTTCTTTTATAACTGTCTTATGTGTTTTCATTAATATCTAATTAATTGTTTTTAACGTAAATGTGTAATCATTGAAACAAAGACTGTATAAAGATCTCCACTTTTGTCATTTGAAAATAAGAGAGTTCAATAGTTTTCATTTATAAAATGCGTTTCTTTTAATGTAATTTTGAACTTGATTTTAGTGCTATCTTTTTTACTCTTATATAAGCGTTTAATAAGAAGGACCTCGTGTCAATGTAAAACTAAGAAGTAGAAGACACCCATTTAATATTAAATACTTCTTGTATGAAATAATTAGAAAAATATTCAGTTTTCTTAATCATGTAAAAGAAAGCTGATGTTTAATCATTGTTTCGGGGCAAGTATTTGTGTGAATGTCAAATTTATATTAAAATAAATAAATCTCACAAACTTATATGAATTAATTTATTAGTGCACCTATGCTATTCTCCGTGATTACTTAGAATACAATATTCTTTGAATCTAAATTTATAAATTCTTCACTTCTGTTCAATTGGCTATCTCAGTAATATAGTTAATAAAATTACAATTTTTAAATCTTAGAAAATAATTAAATATTTCATAGAAGCTGATTGTATTTAATATGAGATAAAACGATATATGAATTTTATAATTTTAAAACAGGAAAAGCTACTCCAATTGAATTTATAACATGATTCCATAAAATGCTAAAAGTTATATATATATATATATGTACAATATTTATACGTGATATAAATTATATTCAAATATTTTATTGTGTGTTACTCTTGTTTATTAACTATCAGTATAAAGCTAATTTATGTATAAGCATAATTCCGTTTTAATAGCTGGATATTTTATAATACTGACTGTTGCAAAAGTGCATTTGTTACATATTACATTTTGTTCAATAGATATTAAGAGACAGTCTCTAAAATTATCAGCATCACAGAATCATAGTACATTACTATTTAAAAAAAAATGTAATTCTCTCTATTAGCCTCATAATAATACTTAAGAAGAACTTTTTACAAAATTCACAAGTTACAAATCTTGTATAGTAAGAAATATATAGAATACTTTCACGCATTATTAATCGTTTATTAAGTGATATCAAAGTTAACACTCAACAAGTTAAAGCGAAGTTCATTATACTTTGGTTTAATCCTTTATTAGTGATCACCAAAAAGTTCTGCATTTTCATCAGAACCCATAGACTGATACCCTTGCTAAAAATTAAATTTTTTTAAATATATTAAATTATATTACAATGTTGCCACTAGCATGCATACCCTTCTCTGATATGTACTATAAGTTTCATCCAGTAGCTCTGTTTCCCAATCATCATCTTCTTCTTCACCAGGGTCAAAATTATACATAGGCATCAACCTGTGTCTCAATCTTTCCAGTTTCCGCTTCCTTGATATTATAAGTACCTGTAAACAAAACCAGTATTAGCGTGGTTTAATAATAAATATAAATAATTCAAAGTAATTGACTTTGTAACAAAAAATGTAAGCTTAATTGAATTAAAACCCAAACATAAATAAACCTTTAAATATAAATTATAAGTTTTAATTTTTTTTATAAAGCATTTAAAATTGTTGTTTCTTAAACTGAATAAAAGTTTTAAAAATGAAATGATTTTTATTGTAAAGAAAAAATTTGTCACAAACCAAAATCTAATAGTAAAGATTGCAGTATTTTAAAAAGTT